>NC_136270.1:37092850-37477850 GCF_964187855.1 Myxine glutinosa | reverse complement strand
AACACACACACATATATATATATATATAAACACACACACACACACATATAAACACACACACATATATAAACACACACACACATATAAACCACACACACACACATATAAACACACACACACATATAAACACACACACACATATAAACACACACACACATATATAAACACACACATATATAAACACACACATATATAAACACATACACACACATATATTTATAAACACACACATATATATATATATATATATATATATATATATATATATATATATATATATATATATATATATATATATATATACACATACACACACACACACACACACACACACACACACACACACACACACACACACACACACATTAATTAACATAAACCTAAACATAAACACAAACAAACACACACAAACTCACTCACTCGCTCCTTGTCACGGGACCGAACCACGAGGCGTTTCCTCATTAGACATTACAATCAAACATTTCCTTCTTACCCTCATTGAACTTGAAGTCGTTCTTTTTACTTCCCTTGATTTCGATGATAATGGTATTTTCCTGCTTTCATCGGATGTATTAATGTGAACCAGAGAAGCGAATAAAAAAATGTGTAGGTTGAATTGTGCGGGTGCGAAATGTCGTTTATTACCGCGAACTACACCGCCAACGCTACCACACACTGTGTGCACACACAGAAAAGCAGGGAATTGTTGAGACGTTGCAAACAATATCAGATCGGCACCAATTTTTTAAATATAAATGGATCACTGGTCTGCTGAAACAACTGAAGTCACCGGCCGCCATCTTGGTACTCAACCCCAACATGAAAATTCCTATAAAAATAAAAACTCAAAGTTTATTTAAAAACCTACTCTTGGTACTCACCACAACATGAAAAAGCCCTATAAAAATAAAAATTCAAAGTTTATTTTCAAGCCTGCTAATGAATGATTTTTTTTCCACGTTGTTCACGATGGAACTTTTGGTCGGTAGGGAGTCCAAATATGGCGGACGCGTGGCTTCATCAGCAAACGTACACTCATTGGCCGGTAGTTCCCTTGTATTATAGAGCTCAGTGATCAGCACTTCACTCACCAAGATGGATAAGAAACCTTATACAGTACACGAAACTGAAAATCAAAGCAAAGATACCGAGATCCCAAATATAGAACAAATATAAAATATTTATGAAAGGTTTAAATTTAGGTTCCATTGGTATCTATAATCACGGTGGCGATATAAAAGTCGATATGTTGGTAGAAATTGGCGGTCGCTGAGGATTGATCAATGATTGGATGTCTGTGTCGTGTGTGTGAGGTTTGTGAGTGGGTCTTGTAGAAATTCCGAATATGACGGAGAATTATTTTGAAAGATTTAACAGGACAACCTTCGACTTCCGTATGATGTTTTGGTGACGATGATTATGATAAATAAAATAATTCCGACTCACCATTTACTAGGTGGTGTAGTTTCTCCTGCCTCCTGCTTTAACATTTGCAATTCTCGGGAGCGGACATCCGGGAACTTTGTCGCCCCATAATGCAATGCCCGCTTAGCAACGATCTCGAAGGGGAAAACAAAGGGGAAAGACGCGTCTTGCGTACAGTGTACACGTACTGTATACCTGAGTTACACTTGTTACCTTCGGGGGTTACATGTATATTTTCTTCTTTCGATGTTTCTGTAATTGCAGCCTTGGTCAAAAGTTGCTGCATCTTCCATTGCACGAACAATATAAAAGCAAAACAGTGAGAACTTAGGGTTAGTTTTAAAGTGCTGTCATGTCGGGTTAGTGATGTCATAGTTTACTTTAGTTTACGGGGCTCATGTAAAATAGAAGCCAAAAAAAATCGAAAAAGTTAAACTGTCAATATTCCAACTAATTTCAACATTAGGATTGTAATGTGATTGTTCCACCAACATGGCTAGACTTTTAACATGTGATATGAGCTTATGGCTAAATTTCACATGTGATCTGGGATAATGGCAAAATTTAACATTTGTTCTGGGCTTATGTCTACATTTAACATGTTATCTGGGCTTATTGCTACATTTAACATGTGATCTAGGCTTATGGCTACATTTAACATGTGGTCTAAGCGTATGGCTACATTTAACATGTTATTTGGGCTTATTGCTACATTTAACATGTGATCTAGGCTTATGGCTACATTTAACATGTTATCTGGGCTTATTGCTACATTTAACATGTGATCTAGGCTTATGGCTACATTTAACATGTGGTCTAAGCGTATGGCTACATTTAACATGTTATTTGGGCCTATTGCTACATTTAACATGTGATCTAGGCTTATGGCTACATTTAACATGTTATCTGGGCTTATTGCTACATTTAACATGTGATCTAGGTTATTGCTACATTTAACATGTGATTATTTTTTATTTTTTTTTATTTTTTTTGTATACAAGATCGAGGCTCGTGAAAGAGCTAACATTAATCACACAAAAAGACAAACCGACACACAAAACACAAAAAACAAGGGGAGCGGCAGACAAGATGGGGAGAGAGGGGGAAGGACACAAACACAACATTTGAGAGCAGGGACATCGGGAGGACTTGGGGGGAGGTGGGAGAGGAATAAAACGTATGAACACTGCAAGGACTCTGGGGTGAATTACCGGGGGTAGAAAAGATCAAGGTTTTGGATTGGGGAAGATAAGAGATGGTGCTGAACAGCTGTTTTAAAGGCTTGGAGAGAGGAGAGGGATTGAAGAGAGTGAGGGAGTTTGTTCCAGAGGCGGGAGAAAAGAGGAATGAAGGAGTGAAGGTGAGCAGAAAGTCTTGATTTTGACAGTTTAACCATAAGAGGGTTGCAGGCAGATCTCGTGCGACCTGTAGGAATATTTAGGGGACAGAGCCCAGAGAGAGCAGGAGGAGCAAGGTGGGAGAGGAGTCGGTAGAAGACGGAAAGACCACCAACCTGCCTGCGGTGAGTGAGTGAAAGGCCCTCGGAGTTAGCTTCATCACGGGAGATTCCAATGATTATGAACGCTTTGGTTTCAACAGCGTGAAGACGCGCTAGGTGTGAGGCAGGAGCACCAGCCCAGAGGTGAGAGCAGTATTCCACATGAAAGCCCGCTTGGAGTTTGCAAAAAAGCACCTAAAGGACTCTCAGACTGTGAGAAACAAGATTCTGTGGGCTTTCATGTGTCTTTCACTGAGGAGAGGCTTCTGTCTGACCACTCTGCCATAAAGCCCAGATCGGTGGAGTGTTGCAGTGATGGTTGTCCTTCTGGAAGTTTCTCCCATCTCCACACAGGATCTCTGGAGCTCAGCCAGAGTGACCATCGGGTTCTTGATCACCTCTCTATTACCAAGGCCCTTCTCCCCCGATTGCTCAGTTTGGCCGGGCGGCCAGTTCTCGGAAGAGTCCTGGTTGTTCCAAACTTCTTCCATTTAAGAATTATGGAGGCCACTGTGCTCTTGGGAACCTTCGATGCAGCAGAGATTTTTTTGTAGGCTTCCCCAGATCTGTGCCTCGACACAATCCTGTCTCTGAGCTCTGCATGCAGTTCCTTCGACCTCATGGCTTGGTTTTTGCTGTGATATGCATTGTCAGCTGTGAGACCTTATATAGACAGGTGTGTGCCTTTCCAAATCATGTCCAATCAATTGAAATTACCACAGATAGACTCCAATCAAGGTGTAGAAACATCTCAAACATGATCAAGAGAAATGGGAAGCACCTGAGCTAAATTTCAAGTGTCAGAGCAAAGGGTCTGAATACTTATGTAAATGTGATATTTCAGTTGTTTTTTTTAAATAAATTTGCAAAACTTTCTAAAATCCTGTTTTCTCTCTGTCATTATGGGGTATTGAGTGTAGATTGATGAGGGAAAAAATGAATTTAAACGATTTCAGCATCAGGCTGCAACATAACAAAATGTGGAAAACGTGAAGGGGTCTGAATACTTTCAGAATGCACTGTATATACTGTATACAAGAATGCTTCAATAGCACTACACTGTATACTATATATAAGAATGCTTCAATGGTGTGACACCGTATACTGTATATAAGAACTATTATAAAGTCCATCAAAAATGACGGGTTGGAACAGTTTATTGACGGTACAGCCGCGTGAGCATGCTAAAGTCAATAGCGTGACAGACGCCATCAGCCCACGGGTCCTAAAATCCTGCTCTGCCACTCTTTCACACCCTCTCTCTGTTCTCTTCACCCTCTTTTGCTCGAGGTAATCTGCCAGCATCTTGGAAATCAGCCAACATTTCCCGCTTTACACAAAAAAGGTGCAAAAACAGATCCTTGCAACGACAGACCAATGAGCCTGCTTCCAATTATCAGCAAAGTCATGGAATCCATCATTGCTTCGGATATCAAATCCATCCTCTTCTCCAATGGCTTGATCTCCAATCGTCAATTTGGATTCAGACCAGGTCACTCTACTCTGGACATGCTGCTTCTGCTGTCTCAACAGTGGATGGAGGTCCTCAATGTCAAACAGGAAATTAGAGCTGTCTCCCTTAACATATCACGTGCCATCGATACGGTCTGGCACC
Organism: Myxine glutinosa; assembly: GCF_964187855.1. Classification (NCBI taxonomy): domain Eukaryota; kingdom Metazoa; phylum Chordata; class Myxini; order Myxiniformes; family Myxinidae; genus Myxine; species Myxine glutinosa. Next base: position 37,473,312 of record NC_136270.1, on the reverse strand, counting down.
CTGCTCTGCTCACCAAACTCTCCTCCTATGGTATCCATGGAAATCTCCACACATGGCTTGCAGAATTCCTCTCTGGTCGTAGTCAACGTGTGGCCCTAAATGTATTTCTCTCATCTCCTCTTCCTGTTCAGGCTGGAGTTCCCCAAGGCATTTCTGGGCCCTGTGCTTTTTCTGGTCTTCAACAATGATCTCTCTGACTCTCTTGAAAATCCTCTCTATCTCTTTGCTGATGACTCCACTCTCTGCCACTCCATTCCTCTTCCCTCAGATCGGCAGTCTGCAGCCTCTTAACTCTCTGCAGACCTGGACAAAATCACAGACAGGTCAAACAAGTGGAACATGCCTTTCAATCCTGACAAATCTCACACTCTTACTATGTCTCTCCGAAAAGACCGATTGGACAACCGTCCCATCTACTTCCTTTCATGGACAAGTATATACAGTGCATTCTTATATACAGTCTTCAGGGTATTTTGGGTCTTCAGGGTATTTTGGATGTTTGAAATCCATTGGGTCTTCAGGGTATTCCAGTCTTTTGGATCTTCAGAGTCCTTGGGGGTCTTTTGGGTCCTCTTTGTCATTTGGGTCCCCTTTGTCATTTGGGTCCTCTTTGTCATTTGGGTCCTCGGGGTTGTTTGGGTCTTTTGGATCATTGGGGTCTTTTGGGTCTTCATGGACTTTTCAGTCATTTGGGTCTTTGGGTTGATGAAGGTGTATCGATTTGAATGTCCACACACCAAGAACAATTTTGAATATTTCCTTCTCCGGAGAAGATTCGCTCGAATACACCAAGGGTTACAACAAAGTTTAACTGTACACTATGCCGGTATACACGACCACAGAGCAACAAAAACGTTTCCAGAAAATCTTCTGTCCGATTCGGTTGAATCTAGTCCTTTTATAGTGTTTCTTGAGACAAAGGAAATTCTTCTGTGCTTTGAGGCGTCAGACTGAAAGATGAGAGGTCAAACGAGGGGTCAGGGATTTGAGGCAAGTTGGCGCCTTGTTAATTCAACTCAAGCCATTGAGATAAGCTGTTAAAGGGGAAAGAAGTACACACATGGTGTTTTGTAGCGCCAGCCAGAGAGAGAACTCTTGTCGGGCAGAACAGCTTTGTTCGTTTTTTTACATATCCCTTCCTTTCACAGATTATTATCAATGTAGACTTTATTCCTAAGTATTTCAAAACACAGCAACACACTATCTATAATTCATAATGCATATTACTCAAATATTTATCACTAAGTATACTCTTCACCTTTATTGGCGATCTACATTTTGAAGATTATAATGATTGGTGTGTCATGAGATGTGAGGATTTAAACAATAAGTGGAAGATACCATAATTTAAAATTTGCCATTGTCTTTAAACAGCAACGACAAAGGACATTTATTAATCCTGAGAATTAAAACACGCGATAAAAAAATTTGAAACAAGATGCCGGCTATAACTCAATTTCTCTTAACAAGAGAAACATCTCACTACAGGTGGGAGTCCATTCGGACTTCCACAAGGGTCTTTTGGGTCTTCAGGGTATTTTGGGTCTTCAGAGTCCTTGAGGTCTTCAGAGTCCTTGAGGTCTTCAGAGTCCTTGAGGTCTTCTGTGTCCTTGGGGTCTTCATGGTATTTTGTGTTTTTAACAGTCTACAGGGTATTTTGGGTCTTCAGGTATTTTGGGTGTTTGGGGTCCATTGGGTGTTTTGGGTCCTCAGAATGTTTTAGGTCTTTTAACCAGTGGACACAGTCATGTTCAAGGATTGTCAATTCACCCCCCCCCCCCCCCCACCCCACTCAAATCCCTCCTAAAGCACTACTCAAAGCCTTTAAAACATACCCTTATGACGGGGACAGACAGACACACACACGTTGTGTTTTATGTGGTAGTTGCTTCAATAGCGGTACACTTCCGGATTTTTTTTAACGCTCTTTAAAATCATTACTTTATCAAAAGTTTAAGCATTGGATTATATTTGAACACTATGTGGGGTAAGCCTGGTTTTGGCTGAAAGATCAAGGTGGCTGGCGACCTTACGTTCTTGACTATGAGTCCCTATGACCTCACTGTTGAGGCGTTCTGTTGAGTGGCACGTCATTCCGTCACTGCGGGATTGTTACCTCCACCACCAAAGTGGTACGCTGGTTATGTTTTCACCCCAGTCTGTTTGTCTGTCTGTGAGCAGGATATCTCATCATTGTGGACTGTTTCGGATGAAATTTGGTGGACAGGTTGGGTGTGTGACAAAGCCAAATTGATTAGATTTTGGTGAAGATCCGGAAACATTTGGAACTCTTTAACCTTCACATGTTTTTCCAAACACTTATGATCTTCCCCTTTTCAAAAAGCAGATTTTCTGCTTTCTCAAAAACTCTTAGACTATTCTCTCCTTCTTTACTTTTCTATCAATGCAGCTCTTTTATTTAGGCCTGCCCTCGATGAGGACGATGTAGTCTGTGCCTGGAGACTTCTACATAAAAAAATAAAATAAAAACAACCAGAATTATTTTCGTGATTCTTCAGCATTCAGAGATCGGACCAAAAACAATATGTAGCAGGTCATCTCAAAAAGTTGCGGATGGATTCAGAAGAACCTTGGTGGACAGGTTGGTTGTGTGACGAGGAAGAATCGATTCGGTTTTGGTGAAGATCCGGAAACTAGAATTATTTTCGTGATTCTTCACCATTGAGAGATCGGGCCAAACACGATACATAGGTGGTGGTATTTTCAAAAACGATACATAGCAGGATATCTCAAAAGGTTTTGGACGGATAATGACAAAACTTGGTGGAAGAGTTCTGTAGGTGACAAGAACAAGTGATTAGATGTTTGTGTGTAACAAGGACGAATGGTACGGATGCAGATCCGGCCTATCAGTGGGATACAAAACGTAAAATGTTCAGCCAGGTGGAAGTATGCGCTCTACCAAATGCCGCTCTCGTTTTTGTTGGTGTTTTTTTTATCTATATCATCCTATTGAAACCTATACCATCCCATCACCTGTCGTCACCTGTCACCTGTCGCCAGTAATAATATAATATAAAAGGAGTGCAAATGGGAAGCACAAAATACAGTACACAACTTTATATAAAACCATGTAAAGACTTTTTTTTAGCACCAACATCAATTTTAAACACGCTACATTTTACGTGCTTAAAGCATTTATTCCAAACATTTCATCATAAAGTACATTACAACAGTGAATCCATTTATTCTGCGACAAATATATTCTGGTAAAATCGCAAGTATCATTTGGATGCCAATGATTCATCCCAGATTGAGGAAATAATAGTGCTCATCAGTGAACAGCTTTGTGCTGTAAATTAAAGTAAAGCATTTTCATTATACAAAACAAACATTAGAAAATGTGTTTGCAACGAAAATGAGTCTTTTCCAGAAAAGAAGCCAGAATAATTAATCATAATTTGGGTCTATATTGGAAATTAAAGCAATGATTTTTCTGTTTCTCAGTGAGAATGCAAAACTCCGTGAAGGCACTTGAATCCATAAAAAGTAAAAAAATTGACATAGTATTAAGGAGTTTTTGATTTGATTTTGTTTTTACAGGTTAAAAGTCTCATGGAGGAAGTGTGATACAATTTGCACACACAGTCAGATGCACGAGACAACACCAGATTTCACACAAACAGCTCCTGAGATTGGGAAAGTGAACACTTCCCTGAGCACTCTGGATGCTAGTGACGTCATCTCAGCGAGGCAATCAAAGAGGAAATTTCTCCTCCCCATGTTTTTTTTTTAACCATGCTCTGCCCTTTAAATTCTGAGCAAACAAGGAAGTGGCAGTACCGTTTTTAAAGTCTTTGATACGACCCGGGTCAGCGTTTGAACCGCTGACCTCGGACACTTAAAGCGGATGCCCTAATCATTACGCCACCGAGACTGGTTAAAATAAGGCCCTGGACCCACTGAGTAGCGGTTTAGAGGTTTGAATGTAATGGGATAAACTGCTGAAGAAATGAGGGCAAGGAAAAAGCGGATTTTAAAAGTGAGTGAAGCTAAATGAACGAAAGGGATGAGAAGTGATGGTTAAACGATGAAGAAGGCAAGGTGGCAGAGGTTCATCTGTGATCATCTGGTCGACTTGGATATGGACCACAGGTGCTGCACCTGAGAATGTGCAAGATGAATATGTGAAAATGGTGTACCAAGTTTTTCCCCCCCACTACAAGTACACTATGTGGAGTACGACCACCTGAAGCCCATGTGCAGGCCATCATCATGAAAGCTGTACTCTTCTCTCTCCCAAATCTGAATGTACCGCAGGAGAAATTGGAAGTGGAATTCAAATTGTCTGGTCAGGATTGGTGAGCACACCTTGTCTGGTGAATATGATGAAGATTCCTTCTCGAGTACAGATCACCCAAACAGTGAACAACATGTCCAGGACTCCATTGTTGGCCTCAAGAACAGAGTGATGTTCATCCAGGACCAACGACTACATTTATGGAAAAAAGTCAAGATTTAAAAATAATACGAACTGTTCTTTGGGTTGCAGACAAAAATCAAGTCAAAATATTTAGTCCGTAGTTTTCGGGAGGATCAGTTAATTAAGAATAGACAATGTTTATTGCTTGATCTCTTATGAAGCAGGATAAGTTTCGGGAGGGAGGATAAGTAAAGCAGTTTCGGGAGGATAAGTTCCATTATCAACGAGAGGAATGCAGTTGGCATTCTGGATGGTGGAAGTGGGGGTAACCACAACTATACATCTGAGTAAACTCTCACCATAACTGCTATTAATTTATAAAAGTTAATTATCATGTCTGTATTCCCTACTTTCGGAATATCCGACCCAGAGAATATGCCTGTTCCAGGAGTGAACACAAATAACCAAAGGAAATGTCCTGGAGAGGTAGAAGAGCAAGCATGGTCGTCTACGTTTTCGAGACCTGCGCATTGACCAGGCTGTAGTAGGCGCCTTGCTTTGCCAACAGTTGGTTGTGCGTGCCATGCTCAACCACAAAGCCATTTTCAATGACAGCAATGCGGTTGGCATTCTGGATGGTTGAAAGGCGGTGTGCTATGATGATGCAGGTTCGACCCATTCTGGCATGGTCCAACGCCTCCTGCACCACCTGGGAAATGAAAAGCGTACCAAACGTGTTTAGGCATGGTAATAAAAATAAAAACCGTGACGATGCGTTTTGCAAGAGATGCATTTTGCAATCACGAGTGCATGTCCTTCAAACCAATTTCAACTGACTGAGCCAACATAATAGCAAATTTTAAAATGGCAAGCACGTTGCTCATTGGATATTGTCCACAAGATCATATCTGACCGTTGGAGATGTGAATCAAAGAAATAAATCACATGTTAGCCGTTTTGAATGAGCACATGATTTCCAATGACAAGCATTTACACAATGAGTAAAACCGTTAAAACTATTTGAATGATGCTACTGAAGAGCCGGGCTCTTGCCTCAGGCGAGGCGCGTTTCGGTGGTCACGTGACGGACAGGTGCAAAGGACCATAACCGCACGCGCGGCACGCTTTGGTGGTCACGTCACCAGCCACCCCGGCGCCGAGGCTGTCCGCCGGTGACGTCACCGGCTGGAGCAAGGAGATTCTGCCGCTGGTCTCGCTTGGGGGACCCATGGGTCACTACACTACCACCTTATTACCCTCAAGTGATGATTAAATCGTTTTCTACTCAATATCCACACAAACCCAACCATCACTACCAACAAACGCTTTTGAAACAATGAGATAATCATCCGATGTGTATATGTATATACTGTATGTATATATATATATATATATATATATATATATATATATATATATATATATATATATATATATATATATATATATATATATATATATATATATATATATATATATACATACATAAAAGAGCCGTTGGTCTGTCTGTGTGTCGCCATTTCTCTCAGAGATGGCTGAACGGATCTTCATCAAACTTTCAGAGGTTCATCAGTGAGTGCCGGGGAGTGTTTTAGGCAAAAAATAAATAAAATATTTTAAAGAAAAGGTTTGTTTTTTGGGATTTAAAAAAATCTCTCTGTAGTACTGAAGCCTTTTTGATTAACGACACTTATAATTATATACAAGTTCACGGTCCAAAAAATAAATACAAAACAAACATTTGAACACACAAAAAAAATCAAACAATTCCGGAAGTGTACGAAGTTGGTAGTAAAGCTTCTTGTTCCTGAAAGTCATCATACTTAACAAAGAAACGTGATGAACGGCACATTCACCAGCAGATATTCAACAAAAAGGTAAAATGATGATTTGACATTTGTGCTGGATTCTGATTTGGATGTAATTGCTTTTCCATTATATTTGCCCTCATTTGAAATACTAGGGCATGCCCGTACTATATATATATCTAAAATTATATCCCCCCCCCCCTCTATTTACATGAAATGGTTTGGTCCAAAGCGAACGGCTTGCGAGTACGGTGACAATCCCCCCCCCCCCTCTATTTACATGAAATGGTTTGGTCCAAAGCGAACGGCTTGCGAGTACGGTGACAATCCCCCCCTCTATTTACATGAAATGGTTTGGTCCAAAGCGAACGGCTTGCGGAGTTTGGTAAAGAAATCGCCATAGCGTGCACAAACGCGCAGGAAAGCGAAAGAATCGCAAATTAGTTTTAATTCGTTTTAAAACATAGTTGAACGCCAACATAGTTTGCCAACGTGAAATAAATGAATACGCTCTCAAATGTGCCGTCCGAGGCAGAGTCTGTTCGGCACGTTCGGCACACGTGATAGCTCGCTGCTCTCTGATTGGTTGAATCGTTTTTTGGACATAGCTCGGTAACTACTTGTCCGATTAATATGAAACCTTGAAAAGGCACATCCTCGGGTCCCCAGCAATATACCTGGCAAGTTTAAAGTATATCGGACCCGTGGTTGTCGAGAAACAGCGGTCACAGACATACAGACATACATACATACACACAGAGATTACTGGAATTATAGATAGATGTTCATGTTTCTTTTTCGCTTGAGCAACGCCGGGTACTCCAAGCTATAAACATTTATATACTTTACTCAGGGTACAAACTTTGGCTGGGGGGGGGGGGGGGGGGTAACATAGGCTATGTGGCCGCGGCCTCATTCGGAGGTGTGGGGGACCGGTAGAGGAGCGTACATTCTCTATGTAAATGTGTACAGTGAAGCGTCACCTGGTGATGGTGGCAGAGGGTATTACAATTTCCTTTTTTACCTGGAAACACTGAGGTTAGAGCACTCTTTGCACGGGTAAATTTTTCCTTCTTCCCTTCCCTCCTCCCCCAAAACGGAGGAGCCTGTCATAGACCCCAACCCCCCCAAAAAGATGTATATGTGGTAAATCTTTTCCCTCCCACTCCCTTCCCCACCTCACCCCACTCCGTTCCTCAACCCTCCCTCTCCAGCCTCCCCCCCTCACCGGCAACGCCGGGTACTCCTGCTGGTATATATGTAGATATATTAGTAACTGTAATTTGGCGCTCCAACCTAATGAGCGAACGTCATGACGTCATCGCCACTCATGTCCGCTAATTACTAATTAGTAACTCCCAACCGCATCCAGGTCGACTCCATATAGTGAGTGGATACCTGAGATAATGTTATCATGTGGCAGGCGGTACTTAGCGCTCCCAGTAAGGTGCAGCAGTAGCTGTATGGGACACCTTACTGGCGGTTCTCCACTGATGGTATGAAGTCGCATAATGCCGGCGAGGAGATCTTGCTGGCGAGGTCACGTTTTTTCGAAGCTGTCCACGCTCTCCACACTATCGAAGTTAAGTAATTGTTTCACATTTGTATTTTTTTCAAAACTGTATTTGTCTTATGGTGTGTACCTACAGTGTGTCCCTAGGAAGTTTCTCAGTGTAAATCATTCATACCTGTATAAAAAATCATCGGTTATTTCGTGCCGCGTTTTTTGCGGCCGAGTGCCCTGTTTCCTACCTTGAGGCTTTTTTTTTTCTCTCAGCAGTCGATTGTCGTCCATTTACTTTCGTTCGCTCAGTTTTTCCCAGTCTTTTCACCCCATACTTCCTTGTTTAAAACCTAAACTCAAAAAAAAAATAATAATAAACATTTCCTTCTTTGTTCTTATTCGTTCTTTGTTGTTATTCGTTCGTTTGTTCTTCGACCAGGTGTTTCACCCCCATTTCCCTAGATAGTTTTCACTGTTTAATTTAAAAATGTATAATCTTTCCCCTGAAGTGCTGTATTCTGTCGTATATTATAACACTTTTTTCTTCTTCTTCTTTAAAAGGTTGCTTTTGACTTGCTCACCAAATCTATTCATTTCAAAAAAAAATCCCATCTCTTACAGTTCCTCCTTCCTACATTCCCGAAACTCACCTGCATTCCCCCCCTCCTCCAACGTTTTCAAACGTATCTCTGACTCAAAGGTCACAAGAAACTCATTTTGCAATAAATGTTTGTTTCCCATTAATCGTCGAACACTTTCTAAAATCCAAACTCACCCTTCCCCATCACCCATCCCTTTCAAATCTCCCCCCTTGCCCCTTCCCTCTTAAACTCCCCCCTCACCCCTCCCCTCCTAGACTAGAAAAGGTAAATCAACCTCCTGATTACATTATGAAGTCTCTTCTAAACAATGAATATTCGGCAGATTAAAAAACTATAGCAGGTCTCTTACCAACAGAACAAACAGCAGTGTTTCATCTTGTGAAAGAAAAGGTATTGATACATAATGACGAATTGGTGTTCTTAAGCTCTGTTCAGCCAAATGTTAAATTGACCCCCAGATTAATGTTTCTTCTAACAAAAGATGGAAAACAAATAAGTATGAGGGGTGAATCGAAGTATTTCCATGAACCGTTGAATATGAAAAATGAAGATGACAGAGTATATATTGATTTACTAAATTCACATGATTATGGGGTTTATGTTGCTGGTAAAAGAAAGAAGAATAAGAAGGAAAAAAATATTATTGATGCTTTAAAAAGGCTTGGTTCAGGTATTCGTTTTCTTCCAAATGACCCATCACAATTAGTTAATAGATTGTTATTGTTGTTGGGTAGTAAGAAGGCTGGAAACAACAATTGTTTGAATGACGCCTCAGCCATTTTAGACCAGTTGATGAATTTGAAAATAATTAATAAATGTCAATACAAAGATATTTTATTACATATTAAATATAGAGGACCCGCTCATCAAAATTGTAATCTCAATTTTAAACTCTCCTCTTTCATTCCTGTCTTTCTTCACAACAACGCCCATTATGATATGCTTCTATTTATTAATGAACTTTCAAAGACATCTGGAGACATTTCAGCAATTCCAAACACAGACCAGAAATACATTTCATTCACAAAAACAATTCATACATCTCGTATAACTCATATCAGGTTTCTTGAAGCATTTAAATTTATGGCAAATCCATTATCTAACTTGGTATCAAATATTAAAAACTTTCCAAGTCTGGTCAAATGGATATGGTGAGGTCCAGCCCCCGTATATCACATTTCTCAAATCAAGAAGAGATTGAACTCTTATCACAAAAGGGAGTATATCCGTACGACTACGGATTCCTTTGGGACGTTTAAAGAAACACAACTTCCCCCAAAAGAAAAAGGAAGTTTCTATAATGAGTTTAATAAAAGTCATGTAACTGATAAAGATTATACTCAAACACAAAATGTTTGGAAAAAGTTTAATATAAAGAACCCTGGAGAGTATCACGATTTGTATCTTAAAACTGATGTATTACTATTGGCTGATGTATTTGAAACCTTGAGAACCGTCTGCCATAATAAAAATTCTTATGGATTAGACCCCACTCACTATTACACTGCGCCTGGTTTGGCTTGGAGCGCTATGTTAAAAATGACAAAACAGGATTTGGTTTTAATCAGTGATGTAGATATGCTCTTGATGATAGAAAAGGCTAAAATAGGTGGAATATCTCAAGTATGTTCGAGAAGATATGCTAAAGCCAACAACAAATATCTTTCTAATTCTGATGCTACAAAAGATAGTTCTTACTGGATGTATTACGATGGTGATAATTTGTATGCATGGGCAATGTCTCATGTTTGTATGCATGACAAATCTCACACTCTTACGATGTCTCTCCGAAAAGACCGACTGGACAACCCTCCAATCCACTTTCTGAATAATCCTCTCCAAGAAGTTCTGTCACTCAAGCTTTTGGGTCTCACTATCTGCCATGATCTTTCCTGGGAAAACCACATTTCAAATCTGGCCTCCAAAGCCAGTCGCCGACTGGGCATCCTCCATCGTGCGAAGTCCTTCCTTGGCACACCTGAGCACCTCACCACATACAAGGCTTTCATCCGCAGCTCAATGGAATACTGCTCTCCCCTCTGGGCTGGTGCTCCTGCCTCACACCTAGCTCGTCTCCACGCTGTTGAAACCAAAGCATTCAGAATCATTGGAATCTCCCGCGATGAAGCTAACTCCAAGGGCCTTTCACTCACTCACCGCAGGCAGGTTGGTGGTCTTTCCGTCTTCTACCACTCCTCTCTGGCCTTGCCCCGCCAGCTCTCTCTGGGCTCTGTCCCCCAAATATTTCTACAGGTCGCACAAGATCTGCCTGCAACCCTCTTATGGTTAAACTGCCAAAATCAAGACTCTCTGCTCACCTTCACTCCTTCATTCCTCTTTTCTCCCACCTCTGGAACAAACTCCCTCACTCTCTTCAATCCCACTCCACCCTCCAGGTCTTTAAAACACTGTTCACCACCATCTCTTATCTTCCCCAATCCAAAACCTTGATCTTTTATACCCCCGCTAATTTCACCCCAAATCCACTTTTTTGAAATACCAACTTCTGTCCTGGAAGTCCTTGGTGTCCTTGTGTTTATACTTCTCCCACCCCCCCACCCCCCCTTCCCATGCCTCATCCCCCCAAAGCCTCTCCCTCCCACACATCTCTCTGCTCTCAAATGTTGTGTTTGTGTGCTTCCCCTTCTCTCCCCATCTTGTCTCCCGCTCCCTCTTTTTGTACACCGCTCCTTTCCTATGCCATCTCCAGGCATTGCAAATCGTCATTGCCGGGCACCAAAGGGGGCTCGGCAGAGATCGCACGCTGAAAGAGAGTACTCAGTTTTCACTCTGGTTTCTTTCTTTCTTGTTTGTTGTACACCGCTCCTTTCCTATGCCACCTCCAGGCATTGCAAATCGTCATTGCCGGGCACCGAAGGGGGCTCGGCAGTGACGCACGCTGAAAGAGAGTACTCAGTTTTCACTCTGGTTTCTTGTTTGTTTTCTTGTTTCCTTGGTTGTCCGGACGATATCTCAGCCATCCTTTGAGCTAGGAAGCTGAAATTTCGGCACAATAGTGAGCAAGTCCTTTGTCAAAAACGGTATTTTTTGTTTTTTGATTAATCAATTAATTGAGGAGTTATTTAATTATTAGCGTTTAATTAAGTACTTATTTAATTAATTAAATTTCATTTCTCTTCTGACCATTATTAACTCAGGCACCTTTTGAGTTAGGAAGCTGATATTTGGACATGCCAATGACCAGGTGATTTGGCTGCAAAGGATATTTTTGATTTATTAATTAATCAATTAATCGATTAATTATTTAATTATTCGATTAATGACAAAAAAATTTTTTTTTTTAAAGTTACAGATTCTGATGAAATAGTGGTAGTTTATGTGTTCTCTGACCAAATTGATTAATAATTTAATTTTTTTATGATTATTATTTATTTATTTTCATTATTAATCATTTATTTATTTTCTTTCTCATTTGGCCAATATCTCAGGCACCTTTTGAGCTGGGAAGCTAATATTTGGACATGAGTGACCAAGTGATGTGGCTATCAAGGATATTTTTGATTTATTGATTAATCATTTCATCTATTAATTATTTATTTATTAATCGATTAATTATTTCATCTATTAATTATTTATTGATTAATCGATTAATTATTTATTGAGTAATCAATTAATTATTTAATTTTTTATAAATGACTTATTTAATTAAATTTCTAAAAGATACATCTTCGGATGAAGCACTAGTGGTTTAGTTATGCGATTAGCCAATTGATTATGAAAATATTTTGTGATAATCTTTTATTGATTTTAATTATACAATTAATCAATCAATTAGTGTACACCTCTCCCTCCCAATGCAGCCTCAATGAGCTGCACTGCGGTATTGCCGGGCGCCGGAGGTGCTCCGGCAATGCCGCTCTGTAGGATATTTAATTATTTGGCATGGGGGCGGTGTACTTTGAATGTATGTGTACTTGTTGTACACCGCTCCTTTCCTATGCCATCTCCAGGCATTGCAAATCGTCATTGCCGGGCACCAAAGGGGGCTCGGCAGTGACGCACGCTGAAAGAGAGTACTCAGTTTTCACTCTGGTTTCTTGTTTGTTTGTTTTCTTGGTTGTCCGGACGATATCTCAGCCATCCTTTGAGCTAGGAAGCTGAAATTTCGGCACAGTAGTGAGCAAGTCCTTTGTCAAATACGGTATTTTTTGTTTTTTGAATAATCAATTAATTGAGGAGTTATTTAATTATTAGCGTTTAATTAAGTACTTATTTAATTAATTAAATTTCATTTCTCTTCTGACCATTATTAACTCAGGCACCTTTTGAGTTAGGAAGCTGATATTTGGACATGCCAATGACCAGGTGATTTGGCTGCAAAGGATATTTTTGATTTATTAATTAATCAATTAATCGATTAATTATTTAATTATTCGATTAATGACAAAAAAAAATTTTTTTTTAAAGTTACAGATTCTGATGAAATAGTGGTAGTTTATGTGTTCTCTGACCAAATTGATTAATAATTTAATTTTTTTATGATTATTATTTATTTATTTTCATTATTAATCATTTATTTATTTTCTTTCTCATTTGGCCAATATCTCAGGCACCTTTTGAGCTGGGAAGCTAATATTTGGACATGAGTGACCAAGTGATGTGGCTATCAAGGATATTTTTGATTTATTGATTAATCATTTCATCGATTAATTATTTATTGATTAATCGATTAATTATTTATTGAGTAATCAATTAATTATTTAATTTTTTATAAATGACTTATTTAATTAAATTTCTAAAAGATACATCTTCGGATGAAGCACTAGTGGTTTAGTTATGCGATTAGCCAATTGATTATGAAAATATTTTGTGATAATCTTTTATTGATTTTAATTATACAATTAATCAATCAATTAGTGTACACCCCTCCCTCCCAATGCAGCCTTAATGAGCTGCACTGCGGTATTGCCGGGCGCCAGAGGCGCCCCGGCAATGCCGCGCTGCAGCATATTTAATTATTTGGCATGGGGCGGTGTACTTTGAATGTATTTGTACTTGTTTGTTTTCTTGTTTGTTTGTTTGTTTGTTTTCTTTCTTGGTTGTCCGGGCGATATCTCAGCCATCCTTTGAGCTAGGAAGCTGAAATTTTGGCACAATAGTGAGAAAGTCCTTTGTCAAAAACGGTATTTTTTTTTTTTTGATTAATCAATAAATTAAGGAGTTATTTAATTATTAGCGATTAATTAAGTTCTTATTTAATTAATTAAATTTCCTTTCTCTTCTGACCATTAACTCAGGCACCTTTTGAGTTAGGAAGCTGATATTTGGACATGCCAATGACCAGGTGATTTGGCTGCAAATGATATTTTTGATTTATTAATTAATCAATTAATCGATTAATTATTTAATTATTCGATTAATGACAAAAATTTTTTTTTTTTTTAAAGTTACAGATTCTGATGAAATAGTGGTAGTTTATGTGTTCTCTGACCAAATTGATTAATAATTTAATTTTTTTATGATTATTATTTATTTATATTCATTATTAATCATTTATTTATTTTCTTTCTCATTTGGCCAATATCTCAGGCACCTTTTGAGCTGGGAAGCTAATATTTGGACATGAGTGACCAAGTGATGTGGCTATTGTACACCGCTCCTTTCCTATGCCATCTCCAGGCATTGCAAATCGTCATTGCTGGGCACCGAAGGGGGCTCGGCAGTGACGCACGCTGAAAGAGAGTACTCAGTTTTCACTCTGGTTTCTTGTTTGTTTGTTTCCTTGCTTGTTTGTTTGTTTGTTTTCTTTCTTGGTTGTCCGGGCGATATCTCAGCCATCCTTTGAGCTAGGAAGCTGAAATTTCGGCACAGTAGTGAGCAAGTCCTTTGTCAAATACGGTATTTTTTGTTTTTTGAATAATCAATTAATTGAGGAGTTATTTAATTATTAGCGTTTAATTAAGTACTTATTTAATTAATTAAATTTCATTTATCTTCTGACCATTATTAACTCAGGCACCTTTTGAGTTAGGAAGCTGATATTTGGACATGCCAATGACCAGGTGATTTGGCTGCAAAGGATATTTTTGATTTATTAATTAATCAATTAATCGATTAATTATTTAATTATTCGATTAATGACCAAAAAATTTTTTTTTTTTAAGTTACAGATTCTGATGAAATAGTGGTAGTTTATGTGTTCTCTGACCAAATTGATTAATAATTTAATTTTTTTATGATTATTATTTATTTATTTTCATTATTAATCATTTATTTATTTTCTTTCTCATTTGGCCAATATCTCAGGCACCTTTTGAGCTGGGAAGCTAATATTTGGACATGAGTGACCAAGTGATGTGGCTATCAAGGATATTTTTGATTTATTGATTAATCATTTCATCTATTAAGTATTTATTGATTAATCGATTAATTATTTATTGAGTAATCAATTAATTATTTAATTTTTTATAAATGACTTATTTAATTAAATTTCTAAAAGATACATCTTCGGATGAAGCACTACTGGTTTAGTTATGCGATTAGCCAATTGATTATGAAAATATTTTGTGATAATCTTTTATTGATTTTAATTATACAATTAATCAATCAATTAGTGTACACCTCTCCCTCCCAATGCAGCCTCAATGAGCTGCACTGCGGTATTGCCGGGCGCCGGAGGCGCCCCGGCAATGCCGCGCTGCAGCATATTTAATTATTTGGCATGGGGCGGTGTACTTTGAATGTATGTGTACTTGTTTTCTTTCTTGTTTGTTTTCTTTCTTGTTTGTTTTCTTTCTTTCTTGGTTGTCCGGGCGATATCTCAGCCATCCTTTGAGCTAGGAAGCTGAAATTTCGGCACAGTAGTGAGCAAGTCCTTTTTCAAAAACGGTATTTTTTTTTTTTGATTAATCAATAAATTGAGGAGTTATTTAATTATTAGCGATTAATTAAGTACTTATTTAATTAATCAAATTTCCTTTCTCTTCTGACCATTAACTCAGGCACCTTTTGAGTTAGGAAGCTGATATTTGGACATGCCAATGACCAGGTGATTTGGCTGCAAAGGATATTTTTGATTTATTAATTAATCAATTAATCGATTAATTATTTAATTATTCGATTAATGACCCAAATTTTTTTTTTTTTAAAGTTACAGATTCTGATGAAATAGTGGTAGTTTATGTGTTCTCTGACCAAATTGATTAATAATTTAATTTTTTAATGATTATTATTTATTTATTTTCATTATTAATCATTTATTTATTTTCTTTCTCATTTGGCCAATATCTCAGGCACCTTTTGAGCTGGGAAGCTAATATTTGGACATGAGTGACCAAGTGATGTGGCTATCAAGGATATTTTTGATTTATTGATTAATCATTTCATGTATTAATTATTTATTGATTAATCGATTAATTATTTATTGAGTAATCAATTAATTATTTAATTTTTTATAAATGACTTATTTAATTAAATTTCTAAAAGATACATCTTCGGATGAAGCACTAGTGGTTTAGTTATGCGATTAGCCAATTGATTATGAAAATATTTTGTGATAATCTTTTATTGATTTTAATTGTACAATTAATCAATCAATTAGTGTACACCTCGCCCTCCCAATGCAGCCTCAATGAGCTGCACTGCGGTATTGCCGGGCTGCAGCATATTTAATTATTTGGCATGGGGCGGTGTACTTTGAATGTATGTGTACTTGTTATATATTTTGTTTGTCTGGTTGATTTGTTAGTGAAGTAAATGTTATCTCTTTCACGAGCCTCGATTCAGTATACAAAAAAAAAAAGAAAAAAAAAAGTCTCAATCCCTACCTTATGGAGAACTCAAATGGGTTAAAAAGAAAGATTATGAAAAAGTTTTACAGGATGTCATTATCTTTACTCAACAAGAATTGGATAAAGCTAAAATTGAATATTATTTTGAGACTGATTTGAAATATCCTGAAGAACTTCATAATAAACATAAAGATCTACCTTACGCTCCTGATAAAGAAAGTCCAAGAAAAGAATGGTTAAGTGATTATCAACAATCATTTAATACAAAAGGTAAATCAACAGAGAAATTACTTAGTACATTATATAATAAAGGAAATTATGTTTTACACCAAAGGAACTGGAGATAATGTTTATCAGCAGGGTTAAGAGTGAAGAAGATTCATAGAGTTCTAAAGTTTAACCAAAGCAATTGCTTGAAAATATATATAGATTGATTTCAATACAAGAGAAGAACAGAGGCAAAGACAGATTTTGAGAAGGACATTTATATAATTGATGAATAATGCTGCATTTGGAAAGACGATGGAAAATGTTAGGAATAGACAAAACATAAGACTTGCTACATCTTGGAAACAAGCAACAAAATTACTTAATAGACCCAGTTTTCAAAGAGCAGAGGTGTTTTCAGAGAACTTTTGTGCGATCCATTTGGTTAAAGAAAGTATTGAAATGGATAAACCTATTTATATTGGAACATCAATTCTTGATTTATCAAAGTCATTAATGTATGATTACTTTTGCAATAACTAAAGGAAGAAATATCAAAATGATGTTAATCTACTTTATATGGATACAGATAGTTTTGTTTTGAAAATTGATAGAAGATGTTTATTCAGATATGATTGATGATATTGATATATATGATACAGGTAAATACAAGCTGGGTGATAAGTTGTTTTCTTCAAAGAATAAAAAGGTTATTGGAAACTTTAAGGATGAATTGGGTGGAAAGATAATTTATTTTTTTTGTATACAGGATCGAGGCTCGTGAAAGAGCTAACATTTATCACACAAAAAATCAAACAGACACACAAAACATATAATAAGGGTAGCGGTAGACAAGATGGGGAGAGAAGGGGAAGCAACAAACACAACATTTGAGAGCAGGGACATCGGGAGATCTGTGGAAGGGCTTGGGGGGAAGAGGCGTGGGAAGCGGGGGAGGGGTGGGAGAAGTATAAAACACAAGGACACTGCAAGGACTTCCAGGAAAGAAGTTGGTATTTCAAAAAAGTGGATCTGGGGTGAAATTAGCCGGGGTAGAAAAGATCAAGGTTTTGGATGGGGTAAGATAAGAGATGGTGGTGAACAGCTGTTTTAAAGACCTGGAGGGAGGAGTGGGATTGAAGAGAGTGAGGGAGTTTGTTCCAGAGGCGGGAGAAAAGAGGAATGAAGGAGTGAAGGTGAGCAGAGAGTCTTGATTTTGACAGTTTAAGCAGAAGAGGGTTGCTGGCAGATCTTGTGCGACCTGTAGGAATATTTGGGGGACAGAGACCAGAGAGAGCAGGGGGAGCAAGGCCGGCGAGGAGTCGGTCGAAGACAGAAAGACCACCAACCTGCCTGCAGTGAGTAAGTGAAAGGCCCTCGAAGTTAGCTTCATCGCGGGAGATTCCAATGATTCTGAGAATCAATAAAATGAGTGAATTTATAGGATTGAGATCTAAGGCTTATGCTTATAAATATATTGATAATAATATTAAGAAGGGCTGTTTCCCTGAAACAACTTGCTTTCGTCTCCTGGAAAGCAAATCCAACGGAAGGAAATCTCATTTCCTTTCACAAAGCCCGAAACAAGTGTGTGTCCACCCTCAGGAGAGCCAGGAAAAAATATCTCACCATTCTCAAGACCGAACTCTCTTATCTGTCTCCCTCTTCCAAATCCTGGTGGCGTCTGGTCAAATCTGTTTCTGGTGTTTGTTCCCCCTCCATCCCCTCCCTCACCTCAAACGGCTTAACGGCTGACTCCGCACATGAAAAAGCTGAATGCCTCAACTCTGTGTTTGCCTCTAAATCTTGTGTCCCAAACCCATCCCTCTCTGTACCCACCGTACCCAGTCGTACCCAGCTGCTCCTGGACTCTGTGTCCTTTACTCCTGACAAGGTGGAAAAGTTTCTGTCAAACCTCGACTCTGATTCTGCAACTGGTCCTGACGGCATCAGCCCACGGGTCCTAAAATCATGTTCTTCCGCTCTTTCACTCCCTCTTTCTGTTCTCTTCACCCTCTCTTTTACTCAAGGTCATCTGCCATCTGCTTGGAAATCAGCCAACATCACCGCTTTGCACAAAAAAGGTGCAAAAACAGATCCTAGCAACTACAGACCAATCAGCCTTCTCCCCATTATCAGCAAAGTCATGGAATTCCATCATTGCTTCAGATATGAAATCTTTCCTCTTCCCCAATGGCTTGATCTCTGATCATCAATTTGGTTTCAGACCTGGTCACTCTACTCTGGACATGCTGCTTCTGCTTTCTCAACAATGGATGGAGGTCCTCAACGCCAAACAGGAAATTAGAGCCGTCTCCCTTGACATTTCACATGCCTTCGATACGGTCTGGCACCCTGCTCTGCTCACCAAACTCTCCTCCTTTGGTATCCATGGAAATCTCCACGCATGGCTGGCGGACTTCCTCTCTGGTCGTAGTCAACGTGTGGTCCTGAATGGGTTTCTCTCATCTCCTCTTCCTGTTCAGGCTGGAGTTCCCCAAGGTAGTGTTCTGGGCCCTGTGCTTTGTCTGGTCTTCATCAATGATCGCTCTGACTCTCTTGAAAATCCTCTCTATCTCTTTGCTGACGACTCTACTCTCTGTCGATCCATTCCTCATCCCTCAGATCGGCAGTCTGCAGCCTCCTGACTCTCTGCAGACCTGGACAAAATCACAGACTAGGCAAACAAATGGAACATGTCTTTCAATCCTGATAAATCTCACACTCTTACGATATCTCTCCGAAAAGACAGACTGGACAACCCTCCCATCCACTTTCTGAATAATCCTCTCCAAGAAGTTCTGTCACTCAAGCTTTTGGGTCTCACTATTTGCCATGATCTTTCCTGGGAAAACCACATTTCAAATCTGGCCTCCAAAGCCAGTCGCCGACTGGGCATCCTCCGTCGTGCGAAGTCCTTCCTTGGCACACCTGAGCTCCTCACCACATACAAGGCTTTCATCCGCAGCTCTATGGAATACTGCTCTCCCCTCTGGTCTGGTGCTCCTGCCTCACACCTAGCTCGTCTTCACGCTGTTGAAACCAAAGCGTTCAGAATCATTGGAATCTCCCGCGATGAAGCTAACTACAAGGGCCTTTCACTCACTCACCGCAGGCAGGTTGGTGGTCTTTCCGTCTTCTACCGACTCCTCTCTGGCCTTGCCCCCCCAGCTCTCTCTGGGCTCTGTCCCCCAAATATTCCTACAGGTCGCACAAGATCTGCCTGCAACCCTCTTATGGTTAAACTGCCAAAATCAAGACTTTCTGCTCACCTTCACTCCTTCATTCCTCTTTTCTCCCGCCTCTGGAACAAACTCCCTCACTCTCTTCAATCCCACTCCACCCTCCAGGTCTTTAAAACAGCTGTTCACCCCCATCTCTTATCCTCCCCCATCCAAAACCTTGATCTTTTCTACCCCCGCTAATTTCGGTGCCCTTGTGTTTATACCTCCCCCCCCCCCCCCCCCTTCCCACGCCTCCTCCCCCCAAGCCCTCTCCCTCCCACACTTCTCCCTGCTCTCAATTGTTGTGGTTGTGTGCTTTCCCTTCTCTCCCCATCTTGTCTTCCGCTCCCTCTTTTTGTATATTTAGTTTGTCTGGTTGATTTGTTTGTGAAATAAATGTTAGCTCTTTCACGAGCCTCGATTCAGTATACAAAAAAAAAAAAAAAAAAGACATAAAGAAAAATGTTATTAAAGAATAAATAAACTTTGAAAATTATTATAACTGTTTGACCTATAACAAAGAAGAGTATGGAAAAATGGGTACAATAAGAAGTTATAATCATCTATGTATATAAAACACAGTTTGTGTGTGTGTAATGTTACCGATAGACTCCTAAACGGAGAGGCTCACGTACTTGATATTTGGCACAGACATGGCCATTGAGCCTGGGAAGGACATGGCCGACCTAAAAATATTTGACGAGATCCATATTTTTTATTCATATTTACCTCAGCGCATTTCAGCGAGGATTATTATACACGGAATCTGAGCGGTGGCAGAGCAGCACGCTGATTCGCTCAGAGCGATCACATGATGTTCCATTCCCGCCGCCAGACCATTGAACATAAAATACAGTTTGTGTGTGTGTAATGTTGTAATGTGTGTAATGTACGGGTCTCCCTTCCCCCGCCCGGCAACGCCGGTACTGGATGGCGTCACAGGATCGGCGAGTCTCCAAAACCCGCTTCGTGCTGTTGCGAAGATGCAGGACGATGGCGCGATTGTTGTGCTGCTCTCCGACCATGATAACTGCAACGTCATTGTTGACTGGTCCTCCCATTCCCTCCCCCCTCCGTCCTCCCCTCCCCCTCCCTTCCCCCTCCACCCTACCCCCTCCCCTTCTCCCCTCACCCTCCCCCTCCCTTTTCCCCCTCCCCCTCCCTTTCCCCCTCACCCTCCCTTTTCCCCCTCCCATACCCGAGGGTGTGATTTCCCAGTCGCCTTGAGGGCGCCTTTGTGCAGCTTTGGGCTGTGTGACTGTACTTGCCATCCGCACGGGATTCTGGTCTCGATTGGACATCGTTCTGGCGATCGCTGGAGCGAATCAACTTTGGGCTTGAAGCCGGGAATAAGAGACATTGGGGATGTTCTTGTTTCACTCACTTGGAGCACAGAGAGTTCTATATTACAAAACTGATGGTACCATCTTCGGACATATTGATTGTACTATTGAATACTATTATTGTTGTACTGTTATTCTTGTGTGATCTTAATACAATATTTGTTTGTGAGTAACAATTGGGGTGGCTTCTCCATTGAGCTTTGACATACAGAATAACACATTTTTCTGCCATGACTCCTCTCGGGGCTCGGAGGTACACTGTGACCAGGGGGTCGGGGAGGAGCATGTAACTTAAGCATAAGTGTTAATATAAACATAAGTGATAAGATAATAAAAAAAAGGGGGGTGAGGGGTTTAAACGGGCTACCACCACCATTTTTACTAATATATAAATGATAGAAACAAGCATAAACCAAACGAAAGAGTGGAGGTATAGACAGCCTTGGTATATAAATGGAAAACATCATGAATGTGAGAAATATCAAATAAGTATTATTGAATAAATAACAGGGGTAAGAGTAGATAAAACAAATAAGCGAATAAATTTAAATATGAATAAGTTAGAGGCTCTGAGAGGCAACATCCTTGAGTGGACTGAAAAATTGATGGTTGCCAAGAAATCAATGGGAAAATAATTTAATATAATCTCAAAATGATATGTGGTTCGGAAGGGGGTCAGATGATATCATTAAGAGAAGTTTATCATTTCATATTGGCTTAACAGCGACACCTAAACCGAGAGTTAACTTCTAATGTAATATTTATAAATATTTTAGATGGTGATTCTGCTTTTAAGAAAATTAAGCTATTACCTAAAAATGAAACACAAATATTCATTGGGTCTCTGCATGAGTATAATGAAAAATGGGAGAAAAATGGGAGATCACACGTGATCGTGTGATCACGTGATCACGTTGTTAAAAAATGTTTCATCTGTCCCCTGAAGAACTGTATTCTGTCGTATTCTATAACACCTTTTTCTTCTTCTTCTATAAAAGGATGCGTTTGACTTGCTCACCAAATCTATTCATTCCAAAAAAAAATTCCATCTCTTACAGTGCCTCTTCCATACATTCCCTAAACTCTCCAGCACTCCACCCATCCTTCAGCGTCCTCAAACGTATTTTTGACTCGAATGTCCCAAGAAACTCATTTTGCAATAAATGTTCGTTTCCCATTAATCGTACACTTTTCAAAATCCAATCTCACCCCTCCCCTCCAAATCTTCCCCATCACCCCTTCCCTCCAAAACTTCCCCATCACCCCTTCCCTCCAAATCTTCCCCATCACCCCTCCCCTTTAAAACGTCCCCATCACCCCTCCCTCCAAATCTACCCCCTTGCCCCTCCCCTCCAAATCTTCCCCATCACCCATCTCTTTCAAATATTCCCCCTTGCCCCTCCCCTCCAAATCTTCCACATCACCCATCCCTTTCAAATCTTCCCCCTTGCCCCTCCCCTCCAAATCTTCCGCATCACCCCTCCCCTCTAAATCTACCCCCTTGCCCCTCCCCTCCAAATCATCCCCATCACCCATCTCTTTCAAATCTTCCCCCTTGCCCCTCCCCTCCAAATCTTCCCCATCACCCATCCCTTTCAAATCTCCCCCCTTTCCCCTTCCCTCCTAAACTCCCCCCACACCCCTCCCTTCCGAGACTCTCCCTCGCTCCTCCCCTCCTAGACTCCCCTCTCACCCCTCTCCTCAAAGCATCCTCCCCGCTTCTTCCCCCTTCCAACTTTCACCTTCATCTCCCTCAACCTTCTGCCTCACTCTTTCCCCTCCTCAAATAACACCTCACTGCGCCTCACCCAATCACCATCAAACCTTTTGTCCGCCCCATTCTTCCCTTTCTCCAAGCTATTCTGAAATCTCTGACACACCATCAACAACTCTCCCTACCTCTTCCTCCTCTTCCACATCTTACCGTACCACTCCCCCCCCCCCCCCCTGTTATGTATCCGATGCTCCCCCTTCCTCTTCTTTAACAGTATGGACCTCAAACATCCGGGGCCTTCGCTCAAACTTGACTGATCTCTCCATACAGGTTGCTTCTGACAAACCAGACGTGATCTGCTTAACAGAAACTTTCCTCCTTCATGATGTCTCTGATTCCTTGGTGTCTCTCCCAGGTTACCCCCTCCTCCGGTATGATAGACCTGAGAATCGTCCTGGAGGTGGGGTTGCTATCTTTATAAAAAAAACTCTCTTCCTCACTCGCCCTGCACTGCCCTCCCTCCACCTCACCCCCAGGAATACCTTTGGCTACGGCTTCCCCTTCGCTCCCACCTTTTGTTCATATGTGTGTTGTACCATCCACCAAACAGTGATGACTCCATCTACATCTCGCTGTCTGATAATATGGACCAACTTCTATCTACCCATCCCAACTCTCTCTTCCTCATATGTGGTGATTTAAACTGTCACCATGCCAGTTGGCAGGGTGTGGGTACCTCTCTCACCAGCCATGGCTCTTCAGCAAAGGACTTCTGTGACTCACTGGGACTGACACAATCTGTCAATTTCCCGACCCGGATCTCAGTCAACTGAGCATCTTCTCTTCTGGACTTGGTTATGACTAACTTCCCTGAAAATGTCTGCTGCTCTTCTTCTGCTCCAATCGGCTCATCTGATCATGTGCTTGTTAAAGTGGACATCTCTCTGACCATTCTCAGAGAGCCTCCTCAGCGTCGACGAGTCTGGCATTTCACTCAGGCCAACTGGCACGGTCTTCAAGCAGCCATCAATCATCTGGACTGGTCTCCCTTCTCTACCACCTCTGACATCAACTCATCCTGGGAATTCTTCCAAAGTAAATTGCTCTCTCTCATGCATAGATTTATCCCATCTCGTCTTCAGTTGTCATACCCTTCCTCCCGTCCATGGTACACGGAATCTTGTGGTGAGGCTATTGCCCAGAAACAACTTGCTTTCGTCTCCTGGAAAGCAAATCCAACGGAAGGAAATCTCATTTCCTTTCACAAAGCCCGAAACAAGTGTGTGTCCACCCTCAGGAGAGCCAGGAAACAATATCTCTCCGTTCTCAGGACCGAACTCTCTTATCTGTCTCCCTCTTCCAAATCCTGGTGGCGTCTGGTCAAATCTGTTTCTGGTGTTTGTTCCCCCTCCATCCCCTCCCTCACCTCAAATGGCCACACGGCTGACTCCGGACGTGAAAAAGCTGAATGCCTCAACTCTGTGTTTGCCTCTAAATCTTGTGTCCCAAACCCATCCCTTCCTGTACCCACCATACCCAGTTGTACCCAGCTGCTCCTGGACTCTGTGTCCTTTCCTCCTGACAAGGTGGAAAAGTTTCTGTCAACCCTCGACTCTGATTCTGCAACTGGACCTGACGGCATCAGCCCACGGGTCCTAAAATCCTGTTATTCCGCTCTTTCACTCCCACTCTCTCTCTGCTCTCTTCACCCTCTCTTTTGCTCAAGGTCATCTTCCATCTGCTTGGAAATCTGCCAACATCACCGCTTTGCACAAAAAAGGTACAAAAACAGATCCCAGCAACTACAGACCAATCAGCCTTCTCCCAATTATCAGCAAAGTCATGGAATCCATCATTGCTTCAGATATGAAATCTTTCCTCTTCTCCAATGGCTTGATCTCTGATCATCAATTTGGTTTCAGATGTGGTCACTCTACTCTGGACATACTGCTTCTGCTTTCTCAACAATGGATGGAGGTCCTCAATGCCAAACAGGAAATTAGAGCAGTCTCCCTTGACATATCACGTGCCTTCGATACGGTCTGGCACCCCGCTCTGCTCACCAAACTCTCCTCTTTTGGTATCCATGGAAATCTCCACGCATGGCTGGCGGACTTCCTCTCTAGTCGTAGTCAATGTGTGGCCCTGAATGGGTTTCTCTCATCTCCTCTTCCTGTTCAGGCTGGAGTTCCCCAAGGCAGTGTTCTGGGCCCTGTGCTTTTTCTGGTCTTCATCAATGATCTCTCTGACTCTCTTAAAAATCCTCTCTATCTCTTTGCTGATGACTCTACTCTCTGTCGCTCCATTCTTCATCCCTCAGATCGGCAGTCTGCAGCCTCCTCACTCTCTGCAGACCTGGACAAAATCACAGACTGGGCAAACAAGTGGAACATGTCTTTCAATCCTGACAAATCTCACACTCTTACGATGTCTCTCCGAAAAGACCGACTGGACAACCCTCCCATCCACTTTCTGAACAATCCTCTCCAAGAAGTTCTGTCACTCAAGCTTTTGGGTCTCACTATCTGCCATGATCTTTCCTGGGAAAACCACATTTCAAATCTGGCCTCCAAAGCCAGTCGCCGACTGCGCATCCTCCGTCGTGCGAAGTCCTTCCTTGGCACACCTGAGCTCCTCACCACATACAAGGCTTTCATCCGCAGCTCAATGGAATACTGCTCTCCCCTCTGGGCTGGTGCTCCTGCCTCACACCTAGCTCGTCTTCATGCTGTTGAAACCAAAGCATTCAGAATCATTGGAATCTCCCGCGATGAAGCTAACTCCAAGGGCCTCTCACTCACTCACCGCAGGCAGGTTGGTGGTGTTTCCGTCTTCTACCGACTCCTCTCTGGCCTTGCCCCCCCAGCTCTCTCTGGGCTCTGTCCCGCAAATATTCCTACAGGTCGCACAAGATCTGCCTGCAACCCTCTTATGGTTAAACTGACAAAATCAAGACTCTCTGCTCACCTTCACTCCTTCATTCCTCTTTTCTCCCGCCTCTGGAACAAACTCCCTCACTCTCTTCAATCCCACTCCACCCTCCAGGTCTTTAAAACAGCTGTTCACCACCATCTCTTATCTTCCCCCATCCAAAACCTTGATCTTTTCTACCCCCGCTAATTTCACCCGAATCCCACTTTTTTGAAATACCAACTTCTGTCCTGGAAGTCCTTGGTGACCTTGTGTTTTATACTTCTCCCCCCCCCCCCCCCCCCCTTTCCACGCCTCCTCCCCCCAAGGCCTCTCCCTCCCACACATCTCCCTGCTCTCAAATGTTGTGTTTGTGTGCTTCCCCTTCTCTCCCCATCTTGTCTTCCGCTCCCTCTTTTTATATATTTTGTTTGTCTGGTTGATTTGTTTGTGAAGTAAATGTTAGCTCTTTCACGAGCCTCGATTCAGTATACAAAAAAAAAAAAAAAAAGGTGGTGCAATTTTTGGTGAGTGAGATTGCTAGTCAATAAATTTCCTTAATTTTCCCCATTGACTTCAGTGTTAAATTTTATGTGTCCTCGAACCCCCATTCTCCTTCTACTGATGTAGCATCTGATTTTTTTTGTCAGCGTTTTAATGCATTAATATGTGAGTGTTGAATGGGCAGTATTGCCGTTCAACGTTTATAAAGTAGCAGGCTAATGTTTTAAACCGAAGTAATTCAGACTTATGAATACAACTCAAAATAAGGGGCATATAATTATTATGTATGCATGGAAAACGGGAGGAAGGGTGATAAATTGAGAGATCAAATTACAATTAGTGTGATGAGTGCAGAGAGAAGAGAAAGAAGATTGGGAGGAAATAGGAATAAAGGGGAGGGAGCAAGTATGGCTCCACATACTTAATCCAACGGAATACATTTTGATGTTGCTTTTTGGGTTTACTTTCCCTTTTATTTATCTGGACACTGTCATACCGCATCACATCGAACGTTGGCAATGAACGCAAGGGACAATTATCTTGCACACGATAATATCTATCGATATTTATATTGTCGAGGTTTTGGAAGTCCCCGGGGTGTCACG
This sequence comes from Myxine glutinosa, assembly GCF_964187855.1. NCBI lineage: Eukaryota > Metazoa > Chordata > Myxini > Myxiniformes > Myxinidae > Myxine > Myxine glutinosa. The sequence continues at coordinate 37,446,756 of NC_136270.1, read as the reverse complement.
CAACAATTAAGGGATTTCCGAGTTAGATATTTCCACAGTGATTGTGTCTAATTAGGTTACCTTTCTCTTCATATCCGGGATCGGGAAAATGTGTTGTGTGTGGTTGGCAGGTTCTATCCCCTTTGTCATTTCCCACATTCTTGAAATCCCCCACCCACACTCTCCATAAATCCCAATCCTTCATCCCCTCCTTCTCAATCCTCTCCGTCCTCGTATCTCCATAAAACGCCTCGCCGTTTCCCTCTCAAATCTTTCATTCCTCGCATTTTCCGACAGCACAAACATGTAAACAATGCAACATGCTTCAACAGCACACACATTATGTCACACCAACACCCTCAATCAAAGCCACGATTAATGCTGACATCCCCATCTGTGAGCTCCACGGTGCTGCCGAGATGCGGGCGCTGTACCTAATGGAAATTAAGGAATGCGGCGTAATACTGTGGGAAAGGGGAGCCAATGGGAAAGCAATGTGAATGGGTCGAAATGTACAACTACCATCCTCCTATTCCCCTGTAGCTGTGCCTCTCCCAAGACCTATAAAAGCCCTGATACTTGAGCGTTCGTCACTGACTGGGGTTGGAACATGTTGGAGTTGGAACATGAACAATTGCTGCCTGCCTTCCTGACTGTCTGTATGTGTGTGTGTGTGTTGACAAGTTGTGCTGGGCAAAGGTTCTGATGGCAAATTACAGCACTAGATCCCTTGGGCGCATCAGCTACACACTGACGCACGTGATCTTTCCTACATTCTAATTCCCCCACTTAAGATGCACAAGAGAGTGCTCAAAGAGCAATTGGCATTACCCTCTTAACCCATCTGGACGAGGAACTGATACCCATATCACACTTTTCCTCTAGCACCTACGCTGCACTTGCTGCACCTCTCCGAACATTCCGCACCCTCACACCAAGCACATTCGCTTTCTTCCCTTCCCCCCTCCCTTCTTTCCACTTTGGGAAAATTTAAGCCCACCATCTTGCGTCTGGTGAGCAAGAGGCTGAAACCATGCCTCAAACGTCTCTTTTTCTTTTCCCCTTTCTCTCTAATTTCCCCCAGAGTGAGAGAGGCATGCCTGTCATGTGTGTTTAGATATTTTAATAATGTGTTCGGGTTATTTTGTGCATAAGGGCTAAGTGCATTCCCTGTGACACTGCATCGCTTCTATAAATACTTATGCCTGCAAATAGTGCCTTTCCTAAATCATTTATAAACTGTTTCAACCTGCTTGATTGTCTGTTTCCTCATTGGTTAGACATTGCATACATAAATAGACAGGAAGTTATACCCCCTTCATTCACTGCACTGAATTAGCTGGCATCCCAACTTTGGTTTCACTTAGCCGTACATAATAAGTAGACAGGGTGGGTTCGAGAGCGCAGTTCTCCTTCAGGGAGTGGATAAATCACCTGAAAGGTAACACGAACCATGGCGCGGGGACCGTCCCGGATTTAGCATCCTCAGATGGCGTCCGTAGTTGCTCAGCAGCCCATCAGTCACGGATTTATCCGTGACTTGCCTGTCGGCTTCAGGGTGAGAGGTTCTGTTGCGGATCTGAGCCACCCCCTCGTGAGCCCCACACGCTCCCCCGAACCCATAAAAATATTGTACAAGGTGGGGTACTCGGCATTGTCTGTTGCTGTTCTAATCCTGTTGGCGTTTTGAAGAAATCAAATTTTTTTTGTGGGAGCCTAAAACACCTCCCTCCACCTACTAAGGAATGTGGTCGTGGCTCATTTAATATTACCTTTCACACACATACAAAGGCGTAGGCACTATAGAGGTAAAAAAAAAAATTAACTCCCCAAAATGTAACTTTAATTTTTATTTTTTTGCCTCAAGTACTCCTCGGCACTCACTTATGAACCTCAGTTTGCCGAAGATCTGTTTAGCAATCTCAGAAAATGGCAACACACACAGACACACAAGCATCGATCTTACATTTTATAGGCATCTTAGATACTAGGGCATGCCCGTACTATATATATATCTAAAATTATATCCCCCCCCTCTATTTACATGAAATGGTTTGGTCCATTCGCAAAGCCAAAGCGAACGGCTTGCGAGTACGGTGACAATCCCCCCCTCTATTTACATGAAATGGTTTGGTTCATTCGCAAAGCCAAAGCGAACGGCTTGCGAGTACGGTGACAATCCCCCCCCTCTATTTACATGAAATGGTTTGGTCCATTCGCAAAGCCAAAGCGAACGGCTTGCGAGTACGGTGACAATCCCCCCCCTCTATTTACATGTAATGGTTTGGTCCAAAGCGAACGGCTTGCGGAGTTTGGTAAAGAAATCGCCATAGCTCGGTAACTACTTCTCCGATTAATATGAAACCTTGAAAAGGCACATCCTCGGGTCCCCAGCAATATACCTGCCAAGTTTCAAGTATATCGGACCCGTGGTTGTCGAGAAACAGCGGTCACAGACAAACAAACACACAGACACACAGACACACAGAGATTACTGGAATTATAGATAGACTAGGGCATGCCCGTACTATATATACTAGGGCATGCCCGTACTATATATATATCTAAAATTATATCCCCCCCCTCTATTTATATGAAATGGTTTGGTCCATTCGCAAAGCCAAAGCGAACGGCTTGCGAGTACGGTGACAATCCCCCCCCTCTATTTACATGAAATGGTTTGGTCCAAAGCGAACGGCTTGCGAGTACGGTGACAATCCCCCCCCCTCTATTTACATGAAATGGTTTGGTCCAAAGCGAACGGCTTGCGAGTACGGTGACAATCCCCCCCCTCTATTTACATGCAATGGTTTGGTCCAAAGCGAACGGCTTGCGGAGTTTGGTAAAGAAATCGCCATAGCTCGGTAACTACTTGCCCGATTAATATGAAACCTTGAAAAGGCACATCCTCGGGTCCCCAGCACTATACCTGGCAAGTTTCAAGTATATCGGACCGGTAGTTGTCGAGAAACAGCGGTCGCATACACACACACAGACACACACACACACACACACACAGAGATTACTGGAATTATAGATAGATATCTAAAATTATATCCCCCCCCTCTATTTACATGAAATGGTTTGGTCCATTCGCAAAGCCAAAGCGAACGGCTTGCGAGTACGGTGACAATCCCCCCCCTCTATTTACATGAAATGGTTTGGTCCAAAGCGAACGGCTTGCGAGTACGGTGACAATCCCCCCCCCCCCCTCTATTTACATGAAATGGTTTGGTCCAAAGCGAACGGCTTGCGGAGTTTGGTAAAGAAATCGCCATAGCTCGGTAACTACTTGTCCGATTAATATGAAACCTTGAAAAGGCACATCCTCGGGTCCCCAGCAATATACCTGGCAAGTTTAAAGTATATCGGACCCGTGGTTGTCGAGAAACAGCGGTCACAGACAAACATACAGACATACATACACACAGAGATTACTGGAATTATAGATAGACTAGGGCATGCCCGTACGTGGGTGCCCGTTCCTTGCCAAAAAAAAAAAAAAACGCTACCCGTACGCTCTACCCCGCCCGTACGCCCGTACGCCCGTAAACAAAAAAAACAACGCTCTTCGCTTCCGCCCTTCGCTCTGGGAGAAATAATGCGCATAAGAAATCGAGAAATTATTATTTTCTCCGGAAGAAATCGAATTACGAACCGTAATGGCGCACGCGCTCGGCTCGGCTCGCAACAACGCGTTCTGTGATTGGCTGCCGGAAGTGAAGTCTTCACTGTCCGGAAGGTCGCAAATCGCAGTTACGATGAATCGCAAATTAGTTTTAATTAGTTTTAAAACATAGTTTAACGCCAACATAGTTTGCCAACGTGAAATAAATGAATACGCCCTCAAATGTGCCGTCCGAGGCAGAGTCTGTTCGCCACGTTCGGCACACGTGATAGCTCGCTGCTCTCTGATTGGTTGAATCGTTTTTTGGACATAGCTCGGTAACTACTTGTCCGATTAATTTCAAACCTTGAAAAGGCACATCCTCGGGTCCCCAGCAATATACCTGGCAAGTTGCAAGTATATCGGACCCGTGGTTGTCGAGAAACAGCGGTCACAGACAAACAAACACACACACAGACATACACACACACACACACACACAGAGATTAGTGGAATTATAGATAGATAAGCAGAGAATTTATAGAACATAATACCCCACACAGTGTTCAAGTCTATACTTAAATTTTAATAAAACGGTTATTTTAAAGATAATTAAAAAGTACGGAAGTTTAGCGCTACTGTAGCAGTCTTATACACCATCCTTATACACTGTAATAAGACGACGTTTTAAAACATTTTTAGCCGCGTCGCAAGACGCTGGTCATAGAGTGCCCTCTGTTGTTGTTCTTGTTCTTCTTGTTCTTCTTGCAGAGAAGACAAAACCTCAAAGCTCCACCCATTCTGGGAACCATAGCTCCACCCATTGTGGGAGAGGCTTCATATAAACAAATATCCACCATTTTATTAACTCGCATAGCTTTGAGGCCTGTTTTGTAGGCCCGTGGTGTCTTCCTCTCTCACACAGTATTCTTTCAAATCAAATTCGATATATCATTTCATTTTTCACAGTCGCTAACATAGTTTTAGACTCGGTTGAAAAAAAACGGGAAGAAAATCCGATGAAAGTTGCCCTTTATAGAACGAAATGAATTCTCAAAGGCCTGTAACTTCAAGTCCATTGAGATATATTTTTTTACAATCACGGCATGGTCAGTCATACACTGCCTGAAATAACACACGGGAAAATGCCGAGATATATTAAAAATTCGTCCATTTGATGACAATCGTCACGATGAAATATTTAATTTATACGTCGTCACAATAATGTGGAGAGAGGAGCATAACTTCGTTCACGTGTCGCTACACACGAGAAATTGCCGAGATATATTTTTTTACAATCACGGCATGGTCAGTCATACACCGCCTGAAATAACAGACGGGAAAATGCCGAGATATATTAAAAATTCGTCCATTTGATGACAATCGTCACGATGAAATATTTAATTTATACGTCGTCACAATAATGTGGAGAGAGGAGCATAGCTTCGTTCACGTGTCGCCACACACGGGAAATTGCCGAGATATATATTTTTTTCAATCGCGGCATGGTCAGTCATACACCGCCTGAAATAACAGACAGGAAAATGCCGAGATATATTAAAAATTCGTCGCCACACACAGGAAATTGCCGAGATATATTTTCACTTTGCACAAAAATAACATCAAGTAATCGAATGAATAGGAATGTCCTGTGCCTATAACATTGACGTTATAGGCACAGCTGCATCTAGGCATTGTGTAGCATCGACGCGGCTTTTGTTTTAATTAAAACTTTTTGTACTTGTTTTTGTATTTTTTTGTATACATTTTGAGACTAATGGAAGAGCAAGTACACTGAACGGATCAAGACATAAGACAAAAACAGGACGCAAAGGCAACAGTGGAAACGCATGCAAAAGGAGCCGGAGAGAGAGGGGAGGAAATACCAACAGCAGAGTTGAAGGCCATATGTTAGAGGGAGAAAAAAAAAAAAAAACACCTTTAGAGGCCATTTTTCCCCGCAAGCGGGGGTTGGCCTTTTTCGGGAACTGTGGTTGTTGTTGTTTTTCGGTCCCCTTTTTGAAGCAATGTTTTACGGCCGGATGCCCTTCCTGACGCCAACCCTTTTTGCCGCCTTTAACGACAAGCAGGGAATTACCAGTGAACTGGTACTCAATTTGCCGACCTCGGAAGGTATGACAGGCTGAGTCAACCCCCCTGGCGTTAATGACAGGCTGAGTCAACCCCCCTGGCGTTAATTCAGCGATTGACCGGGATTCGAACCCAGGATCCTAGGATCCTTAGCCGGCACCCTAGCCACTAGCCCAACACCAGGGAGACTTGGACAAATAATGAGTGTGGGGAGGAATGGGGGGCAGGAGACAAAGCATGGGCTGAACAAGATGAATACAGTAGGAAAGTTCAAGGAGGAAAAACTAGAAATTTGGAAGTAGGAGGGTAGGGGTTATGAGGGTAGAAAACATCATGATTTTGGATCAGGTACGATCCGAGATCGTGGTGAACAGCTGTCTTCAAGACCTGGAGAGTCTCAACCTAAAGTTTAGTCGCAGTTTAGAAGATGGAGGATTTATTGATCACCATAGTATGCAGTGTCAATCAGCATCGTACATTGCCACTTTGGCAGGCTCTTCTTCACCCCGTAATTGCCCCATGACACACCCACTTCCCAGGGCCGCTTGTCGGCTCCTATTACATACACTAGCAATGGTACCCGCCCTATGGGCGGGGCTTCAATTGGGAGGCCCAAATGAAAAGGCTAAATATCAGAAATTGAAGGCTTTTTTTCTTTTAAATGATTTATATAAACATCCATTAAATCTCGATCGGTGCAGCCGTTTGTGCGGCACCCAGGAAAATAACGTCATGCAGGAGCAAGTATCAGCAGGATGTGGCAGTGTGGGAGTCCACGTTTCTGATCCTCCTTCATGCCAAAGTAGCCCACCACTTCTCCAAGCATTCCGCTCTTCAGATCCGCCGTGAGAGATTTAAAGCTTGATACTGAAGACACGTGCAATTAGTATTCCCAATGTCGTATGTACTCCCGATACGTGTTTCATTCATTGTAAAAACTACCAAATCAACAGTTAAAAGCATTTTGAGCCGATAGGTGTTCCGGCCTTGGAAAGATCGATGGAGACAGCGATCTGTTAGCGTATACACTGCCCAAATAGCTATGTGGCATTCTCTCATGTAGAGGTTAAACATCGTTTGAACTTTGGCCGAGGTCATTATTTACTTTTAATGATGTTTTTATACGAATGATGTTTAATGATGTTTATATTGGTTTTGGGTCGTCCTTTCCGCATATCTCGTGGGATTGTGAGTTGGAGAGACGGCCGTGATGGCGGGGAGGGGGTTAGAATTCTCTCAAGCAGGGATTCAACCCGTGTCCTTATAAAAGGTCTTTGTCCGAGGTCACCGAGTCCGATCGGTGCAGCCGTGCAGCGATCGGTGCGGCCGTTTGTGCGGCACCCGGGAAAACAACATCGTCACAATGAAAACATCGTCACAATGAACATTATGCGAACGCGAATGTTATGCGGGAGTCCAAACCTGAGAATGCTGGAGACCAAAGCTGAAATTGGAAAAACTAAATAGCCTATTTTACTCCTGGAGATCCCAGGATTACCCACCCAAAATATCGTTGCGATCGGTTCAGCGGCTTTTGCGTTACCTTCAAACGGATAGACAGACAGACGGACGGACATTTGGTGAACTCTAGTAAGATACACCACCCTACATAATTTGTCCAAGTACTGCAAAACTGGAGGAATTTGGAAGTATTAAGAAGGCTATTTGTGTTCTGCAGTGTTCAAGCATATCATTCAATTTGAATAAAGTTTTAAAGGTGAATAAATAAATTAATTCCAGGTTTTACTGCTGTTTTACCCAGTGTCTATGATATCACCCTAAATAACACGTTGCATTGGTTCTTCATGCCTGTGTCCTATATAACTTCCTAAAAAACAATAAGTTTCCTGTTTGGAATGTTTTCAGTTTTCTTTGACTGCTAGGCAGACATAGTAAAATATTATCTCCTCTCTGCGCATGTGCGATCGGCACAAATTGAGGCCAAAGTACAGTAAAACAGCAAACTTGTCTTCTGATTCATGCTCATAATATAACATTTGATGTAAATAACATGTTCCTCGATCACAAACGAATAAGACAGATGGACGATCATGAACCAAATTGCTTAACCCGACTTTTTGCTTCGCGTGTTTCAGGTAAATACAAGAGAAATGAAGCATCAGGGTGTCCAAAACAAGTCGTTAATGTTTCTGTGCTGTATTATTAGCTGTGCACAGGTAAATACTCCCTCGTGGATTACTGCCAAAGCAATCCCACAGCAAGGAATACTCGAGTGGCTCTGTCCTACTCATTGAGGAAGTGATCTGAAACCAGATTACCATACAGGAGCTCAGACGGTCGAGCAAAGCCAGAAGTCTCCTTAGGCTATTACTCTGGTCATACGCATCCTGCCATTAGTCACCTCCGCCACCTAAGGTGGATGGAGGTTATGTTTTCACCCCTGTCTGCTTGTTTGTTTGTCTGCTTGTCTGTGAACAGGATATCTCAAAAAGCTGTGGATAGATTCGGACGAAATTTGGCAGAGATGTTGCGAATGTGACAAGGACAAAAATGATTCGATTTTGGTGTAGATCCGGATTCGGATACTAGAATTTTAAAGTGATTCTTCACCATTGGGAGGTAGGGCCAAAAACGATATAGCAGGATATCTGAAAAACTTGTGGACAGATTTGGATGAAACTTGGTGGACCGGTTGGGTGTCTGGCACGGACGATTCGATTCGATTTTGGTGAAGATCTGAATATGGATTCGGATGTGAGAATTATTTAAAAATTTAAGTGATTCTTCGCCATTGGGAGATCGGGCCAAAAACGATACATAGCAGGATATCACAAAAAGTTGTGGACGGATTTGGACGAAATTTGGCCAGGATGTAGCGTATGTGACAAGGCCGAAATGGTTAAATTTTGGTGAAGATTTGGATTCGGATACTAGAATTTTAAAAAGTGATTCTTCACCATGGGGAGATAGGGCCAAAAACGATACATAGCGGGATATCTCAAAAAGTTGTGGACGGATTTGGACGAAACTTGATGGACAGGTTGTGTGTCTGACAATAACCAATCGATTCAATTTTGGTGAAGATCTGAATTTGGATTCGGATACGAGGATTATTTAATTTTTGAAGTGATTCTTCACCATTGAGAGATCGGGTGAAAAGCGATATACAATATGATATTTTAAAAAGTTGTGGACGAGTTATGAATAAACTTGGTGAATGAGTTGGTTAGGTGGCAAGAACAAGCCGATTAGATTTTGGTTCAGGTCCAAATTCAGATCTGGCCTATCAGTGGGATACAAAACCTAAACTGTTAAGCCTGGCAGAGGTGTGTGTCGTTTCAGTTTAAACTTACAGGATGCAAGTGAAGTAAACTGACAGTAACGAAACAAATCATACGTGGACATGACAAATTTACCAAACATTTATATCTTTGTATACTTTGATTATAATGAAGATATTTCTGGCCTCTCAGCTGCCGGCATGACTTACCTTCTCACTTTCCATGTCCAATGCTGACGTCGCTTCGTCCAACAGCAGAATCCTGGGCTTCCGGATTAGTGCGCGGGCAATCGCGATCCGCTGCTTCTGCCCACCTGAAAGCTGGGCTCCTTTTTCTCCCACCCGGGTATTGTATTTCTAGGTGTACAACAACGGCACACGTTGCATGCAGAAAGTTCTTACGTTTGCAAAATCATTACGTCATGAGTCGTTTTGGCACGGCAATAGCATCAGCGAAAAAGTCTTTTCTGCCTTGGAGGATCTTAGGGATTTGAGTTAAAAAAGAAATTGAGACAAAAGGTTTTGGACTAGACTTATAAAGATGTAATATCTAACTAATAAATTTCTTATTATATTGTAGGGCAGGAGGGCCGAGAGGTATGCGAATCGAGTCAGCTATAAACTGCCATCCTGGTGTTTTGCAGGCAGGGCAAGGGGTCCTGCATCAGTGGCATCAACAATGATCTCCTGCAATAACATGCTACCACATGCTTCATACGATTGACATCATCACACTGAAAACTAGAACGCCACTCGGTAGAGCGCATACTCCCGCCGTGGGTCAAGTTGGAATAATACGTTTTGTTTAACATCCCCTCTCCCCAAAACAATAAATGAAAGAGAAAGTAGGCCCTAACTGTCAGATAATGTATTTTGATATATCTCGGAATTAGAGGAGAAAAACATCATTTAAGAATAAGAATAAAAGCAGCAAGCTTTTACTGCTTTAAGAATAAGAAAAAATGCAGTAAAACAGAAAAAAAAATTCCCCCAAAAATTCCTGGATCCGGAATAATATCCTGAGCTTCGCCAAAAACGAATCAATTCTTCCTTATCCCAAGGGCAATCATCCCACCAACTTTCATCCAAATCCGTTCAGAACTTTTCCAGATATCTTGTTCACAAACATATGAACACACACACACACACACACACACGGACGGACACGATTGAATGCATTACTCCCTGGCGGGAGTAATAAACTTGAAAATCGCAGAGCCGGAATTATTTTTTGGTCTGGGAAGCCCATGTGAGGTTTCTTCTTCTTCAGCCTCTCACAACCCTGGGTGAATATGCGATCTTTTTTTTTAAAAGTTGGAATTTTGCCAAATCTGTTTTATTCGTTTGTTAATATACCTCAGCCATTGACAAATCTGGAATTACAATTTTATTTGAGGTTCAAATTAACCCGGGAGATTGCGTCAAACGATGCCTGCAAGTCTGTACATGTGATAAATAATTATTAATCGTCCACAGTCGAAGACTTCTTCTTCACACAATAACAACTTCTAGCTTCCAGACCGTACATCCAATCATCTTCAAATTTTGCACACTTGTTACTCTTCATGACTTCTACTACAGTATGAAGTTTCACGTCGATCAATGAAGTGGTTCAAGAGATATCCGTTTTTTAAATATTTTCATTTAATTAACGATATCTGCCAAACCACGTGACCTATCGCAAATTCCAAAAGGAAATTTTAGTAGACCGATATGATGAACAGATCTGTGAAGTTTCCCCTCGATTGGATCACAAATGAGGGAGGAGCAAGGTTTTAAAGGTTTGTGCTTAAAAACATCATAACTCTGAAACCATGTGATGCATGACGTCAAGCTCGCTGCCTTTTTGTTCGTCATGGGTATGCGATTCCGGCTGCAAAGTTTGGCCTCGATCTGTTTAGGCGTTTTGGAGAAAATTGGATTTTAGTGTTTTTCACTCAAAACAATATGGCGGCCGAACCATGTGACCTGTGACGTCATAATTACCATTAAAATATTCTGCAGACAGAGTCCCTCCTATGGTGAAAATTTGCTCTCAATCGGTCCAATTATTGCAGAGAAAATCGTTTTTAAAGGAAAACAGGAAAAAAAAATTCCCCCAAAAATTCCCAAAAATAATTCCTGGATCCGGAATAATATCCTGAGCTTCACCAAAAACTAATTAATTCTTCCTTATCCCAAGGGCAATCATCCCACCAACTTTTCATCCAAATCCGTTCAGAACTTTTCCAGATATCTTGTTCACAAACACACGAACACACATACGGACACGCACACACACGCACACACACACACACACACAGACACGAGCGAATGCATTACTCCCCCGACGATCATTACCTCTCCCATGTTAAAGCCGAAAGTCGAATTATGTCTTACCTCAGGCAGGCTCTCGATGAAACTGTGGATGTTGGCAGCACGGGCCGAATCCACCAGCTCCTGCTGCATCACCTGCCTGCTGTTGTCTCCATACGCGATGTTCTCGGCAATGCTGCAGTCAAAAAGGATGGGTTCTTGCGACACGATTCCCATCTGATCCCGCAGCCAGGCGATATTCAGCGACTTCAAATCATTGCCATCCAAAGTCTGCAAGATGGCGGCAGAAAAGCAAAACGCAGATCCAGCGTCGTGATGTATTAACCTCTCGAAATGCAATTACACTCGAGGCACTGTGAGTCAGGCAGAAGTATTCAGACCCCCTCCACACCCCAAGTCCTCAACCTATGTCTTCCAACTCTGTCCCCTCTCTGCCCACCCTGCCCCAACTATCTATCCCTCTCCTACCCCTTTCTTCAAAGTAAGAATGCATTTTTACATCATTACATATTATTTCTATATTACCTGATTGAAATTATTATTTTACTTTATTTACTTTATTCAGATTAGGTCAGTCTTTTGGGACTGCCACTGGTAACATGTAACCCAGTGTTACCTGTTGCATGGCCCGGGTTGTCGGCGACTAAACCGACACCCCTCACTGGCTTTGCTAGTGGGGAGGGTGAATGTGACATCATGCCAGGACCAAAACAACACCTGACAAAGAGCGGAGCAAACGTAGGGAGCCAACGGCCATCCACTAAGGAGATGGTGTCTCCTAAAAAAACACCCATCCGGTTTGGACCAGTTCAAGTCATACAAAAGACTTTTAAAATGGTACGTGCTGCTTCCTTGGTTGAAAATATAGAGCACTGACAATCCCCATCGGTTGGTATCCATGGGGAGGAGGAAATTCCTCTTAAGGAAATGTCCCACTGAATAAGATGAGAAAAGCGGCGCCATTTTTATGACATCACTGGTACCCAGAGTATCCCAGGAAGTGATGGTAATGACGTCACTTCCCCCAAGCTCAGTGGCTGTGTTAAGTGTTTATCTCATCTGTGTGTGTGTCCGTGCGTCTGTGTGTGTCTTTGTGAGTCTGTGGGTGCCTGTGTGCGTGCGTGTGCGTCAGCTCTATTACGAGCCTTAGCCCAAGTATTAAAAATGGTGGAATAACAACTGGGTAAAGTAAAACAGTAAAACACATTTTCAAAGATATCAAACTTTGAATAAACATAAGAATTTTCATTATCATGAATGTGGCAGAGGGTCTCACCAGTCGTCCTCCCAATGGGTCATAAAACCTTTCTAGGAGTTGAACTGAAGTACTCTTGCCACAACCGCTACTGCCCACAAGTGCCAGTGTCTCGCCTTGCTTTACGGAAACGTTCAGATGCTTCAGCACAGGAATACCAGGGCGCATGGGGTAGGTGAAGTCCACGTTTTGAAACTCTACAGATCCGATACACGAGGTCTGCACAAACAGGTATGGGGTGTACAGGAAGCTTTGAAGGTCACAGTAACATCCAGAAATTGACACATTGATTGCTGAAAACAAATGGAGGTTGTGTTTGAAAGGAAGGGAGAAAAAAAAAGCAAATTCCTTGTTCTTTTAAAATCTGGAACTATTGCATTTTTTAAAAACAAAAAATTCTGCACCAATAAGGAAGTTTGTGTTAATATGTCAAATCCTTGTGAAAACAACGCAGCCAGTCCATTGGCTGATAAAGGCTATGACGACCAGACGTCTATATTTTGGAGGAGGTGACAAATATGTAATGAGCTAACTTTTAATCCATGGCGATTCAATATACTATATAAGAGAGACGTCTGTCTGTCTGTCTCTGTCTGTCTGTCTGTCTGTCTGTGTGTCGCCATTTTTCTCAGAGATGGCTGAACGGATCTTCGTCAAACTTTCAGAGGTTCATCAGTGAGTGCCGGGGAGTGTTTTAGGCAAAAAAAAAAAATTGAAAATAAAAAGATCGTTTTTTTGGAGTTCACAAAAAATAATCGCTCGATAGTGCCTAAGCTTTTTAAAAATTAATGACAGTTATATATAAGTACACATTCGCATAAATAAATACAAAACAAGTACAGATACATTCAAAGTACAGTACACCCCATGCCAAATAATTAAATATCCTACAGCGCGGCTCATTGAGGCTGCATTGGAAGGGAGAGGTGTACGCTAATTGATTGATTAATTGTATAATTAAAATCAATAAAAGATTATCACAAAATATTTTCATAATCAATTGGCTAATCGCATAACTAAACCACTAGTGCTTCATCCGAAGATGTATCTTTTAGAAATTTAATTAAATAAGTCATTAATAAAAAATTAAATAATTAATTGATTAATAAATAAATAATTAATCGATTAATCAATAAATAATTAATCGATTAAATGATTAATCAATAAACCAAAAATATCCTTGATAGCCACATCCCTTGGTCACTGTCATGTCCAAATATTAGCTTCCCAGCTCAAAAGGTGCCTGAGATATTGGCCAAATGCGAAAGAAAATAAATAAATGATTAATAATGAAATGAAATTAATAATAATCATTAAAGAATTAAATTATTAATCAATTCGGTCACAGAACACATAAACCACCACCATTTCATCATAATCTGTAACTGAATTTTTTTTTTTTTAAGTAATTAATCGAATAATTAAATAATTAATCGATTAATTGATTCATTAATAAATCAAAAATATTCTTGATAGCCACATCACTTGGTCACTCATGTCCAAATATTAGCTTCTGAGCTCAAAAGGTGCCTGAGATATTGGCCAAATGAGAAAGAAAATAAATAAATGATTAATAATGGAAATAAATAAATAATCATAAAAAAATTAAATTATTAATCAATTCGGTCAGAGAACACATAAACCACCACCATTTCATCAGAATCTGTAACTTTAAAAAAAAAAAAATTTTTCATTAATCGAATAATTAAATAATTAATCGATTAATTAATAAATCAAAAATAGCCTTTGCAGCCAAATCACCTGGTCATTGGCATCTCCAAATATCAGCTTCCTAACTCAAAAGGTGCCTGAGTTAATGGTCAGAAGAGAAAAGAAATTTGATTAATTAAATAAGTACTTAATTAATCGCTAATAATTAAATAACTCCTCAATTAATTGATTAATCAAAAAACAAAAAATACCGTTTTTGACAAAGGACTTTCTCACTGTTGTCCCGAAATTTCAGCTTCCTATCTCAAAGGATGGCTGAGATATCGCCCGGACAAACAAACAAACAAACAAGTACACATACATTCAAAGTACACCGCCCCATGCCAAATAATTAAATATGCTGCAGCGCGGCATTGCCGGGGCGCCTCCGGCGCCCGGCAATACCGCAGTGCAGCTCATTGAGGCTGCATTGGGAGGGAGAGGTGTACACTAATTGATTGATTAATTGTATAATTAAAATCAATAAAAGATTATCACAAAATATTTTCATAATCAATTGGCTAATCGCATAACTAAACCAGTAGTGCTTCATCCGAAGATGTATCTTTTAGAAATTTAATTAAATAAGTCATTTATAAAAAAATAAATAATTAATTGATTACTCAATAAATAATTAATCGATTAATCAATAAATACTTAATAGATGAAATGATTAATCAATAAATCAAAAATATCCTTGATAGCCACATCACTTGGTCACTCATGTCCAAATATTAGCTTCCCAGCTCAAAAGGTGCCTGAGATATTGGCCAAATGAGAAAGAAAATAAATAAATGATTAATAATGAAAATAAATAAATAATAATCATAAAAAAATTAAATTATTAATCAATTTGGTCAGAGAACACATAAACTACCACTATTTCATCAGAATCTGTAACTTAAAAAAAAAAAATTTTTTTGTCATTAATCGAATAATTAAATAATTAATCGATTAATTGATTAATTAATAAATCAAAAATATCCTTTGCAGCCAAATCACCTGGTCATTGGCATGTCCAAATATCAGCTTCCTAACTCAAAAGGTGCCTGAGTTAATAATGGTCAGAAGATAAATGAAATTTAATTAATTAAATAAGTACTTAATTAAACGCTAATAATTAAATAACTCCTCAATTAATTGATTATTCAAAAAACAAAAAATACCGTATTTGACAAAGGACTTGCTCACTACTGTGCCGAAATTTCAGCTTCCTAGCTCAAAGGATGGCTGAGATATCGTCCGGACAACCAAGAAAACAAACAAACAAGAAACCAGAGTGAAAACTGAGTACTCTCTTTCAGCGTGCGTCACTGCCGAGCCCCCTTTGGTGCCCGGCAATGACGATTTGCAATGCCTGGAGGTGGCATAGGAAAGGAGCGGTGTACAACAAACAAGAAAGCAAGAAAACAAACAACCAGAGTGAAAACTGAGTACTCTCTTTCAGCGCGCGTCACTGCCGAGCCCCCTTCGGTGCCCAGCAATGACGATTTGCAATGCCTGGAGATGGCATAGGAAAGGAGCGGTGTACAACAATCACCAGACATTTGAACACAAATAAATCAAACAATTCTGGAAGCGTACGAAGTTGGTAGTTCGGCTTCTTCTACTTCCTGTTCGGCATTACACTTAACGTAGAAACGGGATGAACGCCACATTCACCAACATATATTTAAGGAAAAGGTGATGAACCCCCTTCCTCCCCTGCCTCCCCCATTCCTCCCCTCCCCCCCCCCAACCCCCCATTCCCCCTCCCCCCTGTTCCCCTAGCACCCCCACACCCCTCCTCAATCCCCCACTCCCCCGCCCGGCAACGCTGGGTACTTCTGCTAGTATCAGATAAATCAGTGTGAGTGGAGGGCATGATTACTCAGTCGATGATCTTTTCACAATAAAATGGTCATTTGAATCTGATTAACAACAAGAAGGATTCCAATATAAACTGTCATTGTAATACTTAACAGACGGAACTTTATGGGATCCCACTGTGGCTGTGTCTCAACACCGGACTTGAATTCTGCCCAAAGGTATTTTAATACTGCTGCCCACTGCCACTCCACATAATGGTCTCTTCCATTACAAATACTGAGCTTCAGTGCACCTGCCGAGACCCTGTTCCCACCATTCTCCTGAAACATCTCCTTGTGCTGTGCTGAATGTTTGTTGTTGATCCCTTTGTCCCATCTTGTCTGTTGATCCATCGCTCTCTGTTGTTCTGCTCTTTCATGAGCCTCGATACTTGTGTAAAAAAAAAAAAAAAAATCAACAACTTTTCAACAAACTAATTTGTGAAGCATGAACTCTTGCATGTTTTGGTGAGTAATTGTCATTGGAGCAATGGGTGTGAATACTATAAATCATTATTCTGCGAGCATAGTGAATCAAAATCCAGGTGCATCACACAATGGGTTTTGTACAAAGGGAGACAGAAAAGAATATTTTGAGTATTTTTAGGTCAACTCATCTCAATTCTCGAAAGGATGAACTTGTAATATATAACCCTGAGTGGGCTGACGGTCATATCTTGAGGTTGTAGTTCAGATCATTGCTGATTTTGGGGGGAACCCCCTGATATTAATATATATAAAAATCTAAGACGGCGTGATCCTGCGGACCATCGAATAGAAGGGCTGTATCCAGTTTCCGAAGGAAAATTGGTTTGAAAATAAGGGTTGGGTACGAATCCGAAGTTTCAGGAAACAATCCCCACACCTCCCCCAAGGAGCCTCCATGATCCAAAATCGAAAGATCGAAGCCTGAGCGATTGTGCGGGATACTGTCTTGTATTCATGTGTCAAGTTTCAGAACAATCAACCGGGTGATAAAGGAGGAGTAGCAAAAATAGCAAAGAGTTAACGGACGGACAGACAGATATCCGGACATTACGACACATTTTATAAGTTAATATCTCCACGAGCTTCGGCAATGTATCCAAAAATAAAAAAACACAAAAGTCATTTTTCACTATTGAGAGCTGGGACCAAAATCTATACATCGCATGATATTTCCAAAAGTAAACTGTTCAGCCTGGCGGATGTGCTCTACCGAGAGCAGTTCTAGTTTATATCAAGTGTACATCAAAAGTTATAAAAGTTCAAAGTTGCCCAAGCACTTTATGGATACCCTGTATATTTATAAATGTTTATAAAGTCACACAAGTCAGGAGACGACGATGGTTCACGAGGGAGCGGTATTCAATGACAGAGGACGGACTATAACTGAAACAGGCCCGGACAGGCCAGGCCCGAAAATGTCAAAACGAAGGTCACTGACCTTCAAATGAGATAGAAAATAATGTATAATCAGTTATGAGGTTAGTTAGCTGCACAATACCGAAAATTCGGTTCGATTCCGACAAGTTTGAAAATTTGACCTTTGTGACCTTCAAAGGTCAAAGGTCGAAAATTCTGAAATTTGTTGGAAAACGTGTATTTCATGATGTATGCGATAATATAAGATCATGTACGACATTTCACCCAATCAGGAAGTGAACAATGTAATAAAACAATGAAAAATCGACTTTTCTAAATTTCGTGACCTTGTGACCTTGACCTTGGGGCAAAAATGAAAAATCGAGCTCCGTGGGGCTAGACACATGACATTGGCCAAACCAAATACCGAAACCCCTGTCAGATTCCACCAAACCCATCGGAGAAGATGTAGCTTGAACTCGATTACCCCTTAAAAAGACATCTTTTTCGGGCGTGGCTCCGCCCACAATGGGCGCAATACGCCCACACTAGGCAGGACACAACTACATCATGATATCGACCTCCCACCCAAGTTTCATCAAGATCGGATGATATCATCGGGTAGTTATGCTGCGGACAGACAGACACACAGACACACACCCATGACGAATATAGTGGTCACTGTTTGATAACTCGTGAACCAATATACTCGCATGTGATCAAACAGATGAGGTATAATCAAAGTTCACGTACTGGTTTATCTCCAGCTGTGCTGTTGTAGTCAATGAGCGGTTGTTGTTGAAACAGATGGAAAAGGTGTCTGGTGGACATCTTGGCCTTAGCATAATCTGGTACCATTGAGCTCGCTTGGCCTACAGCCATTGCTCCAAAAACAATGGCTGAGAAAACACTGTTGTAGGGTATGGTAGTAGGAACGGTAAGGAGAAAAGAGGGAGAGCGAGAACAATATTACAACATCTCAAGAATTGTTTAATAAATGCTACAGCTTATGTCAGTCACTCAACCACAAAGTTATTACCTGGAGGGAAGATTACCACTTGCAGGCTAATCCAGAGAAGATACAAATCAGTGCATTTAATCTGCCCAACAGGGATACAAACTGAGAGCTGAATACCAGCTAGGAGACCACCGACTCAGAAACGCTAAGTCAATATACCTTGGAGTTACTTTGGACCGCAACATCAACTACAAAGATCACGTCATCAAGACAAAGCTGAAGGTAGGAGCCAGAAACAACATCTTGAGGAACCTGACCAACTCTAAATAGGGAACAGATACCGGGATCATATGAAGTGCTGCCCTTGCCCTGTGATATCCTGCAACTATTGTCCTATTTGGGGCTGTTCCTCACAAACCAAGAAGATGGATCCAGTCCTCAACATGGCCTGCAGAGCTATTTCTGGTCGTCTGAAACCAACGTGAGAGGACGACCTCTAATTTGCTATTTTCACCACTGATCAGAAGGCCATTCTCCTCACATATACAAATAACCAAGCAGTAAATACAAAGAGCCTGGTGTTGGCTTAGCGGTTAGGGTGCCGGCTTGGGATCTTAGGACCCTGGGTTCGAATCCCGGTCGATCGCTGAATTAACGCCAGGGGGGTTGACTCAGCCTGTCATCCTTCCGAGGTCGGCAAATTGAGTACCAGCTTGCTGGGATGAATGATCACGGTGTGTACCCGGATTCAGAATAGGTACACCGTATCCCTGCGCATCGTAAGAGGCGACTAAGGGTTGGCGTCAGGAAGGGCATCCAGCCATAAAAACATTGCGTCAAACAGGGAACCATGATTGTCATGGGGCCCGCAAGGCTAACCCCCGCTCTAGCAGGGAAAAATGGCCTTAAAAACGATAATTCTTTCATTCGTTCATCCACAGCCTGAATTAAAAAAGAATTAAATTGAGATTTTTTTTGTCACTGATCGACACATAATATCCCACAATGTCAAAGTGGATTTTTTGTAATTGGAAGTTTTACAAAATAATTTAAAATGCAATACAGAAATATCTCATTTACATAACCATTCAATCCAGAGTGAATACTACAAGCGCCTTGGCAGTGATTACAGCTTCGAGAATGCTTGGGTATGTCTGTATCAGCTTTGCACATCTGGATTTGGGGTTTCTCCCATTCTTTCTTGCAGATTTGCTCAAGCTCTGTCAAGTTGGATGGGGAGCATCAGTGAACAGCAATCTTCAAGTCTTTCCACAGATTCTCAATGGGATTCAAGTCTGGGCTTTGGCTGGGCCACTCAATGACTTTCACGTTCTTGTTCTGAAGCCATTCCAGTGTTGTTTTGGCTGTATGCTTGGGGTCATTGTCCTATTGGAATGTAAATCTTCACCACAGTCTAAGGTCTTTTTGCACTCTGAAGCAGGTTCTCCTCAAGGATTTGCCAGTATTTGGCTCCATTCATTGTTCCCTATATCCTGACAAGTCTCCCAGCCCCTGCCATTGAAAAGCATCCCCATAATATGATGCCGCCACCACAATGCTTCACGGTAGGGATGGTGTTAGATGGGTGATGAGCTGTGCTCGGTTCCGCCAGATGTTGCGCTTTACATTTAGGCCGAAGAGTTCAATTTTCGTCTCATCAGACCACATAATCTTTTGCCTCATGCTTTCAGAGACTTTCAGGTGCCTTTTTGCAGACTACAGGCTTGCTGTCATGTGCCTTTTTCTCAGGTGTGGCTTCCGTCTGGCCACTCTCCCATAAAGCCTAGATTTGTGAAGTGCTGCAGAGACTGTTGTCCTTTTGGCAGGTTTCCCCATCTCAGCCAAGGAACTCTGTAGTTTTGTCAGAGTAGTCCTTGTGTTAATGGTCACGTCCTTGACGAAGGTTCTTCTTGGTCGGTTCCTCAGTTTGGTTGGACGACCAGCTTTAGGAAGACTCTGGATAGTTCCATATTCTTTCCATTTCCTAATGATGGAGCTGACTGTGCTCTTGGGAACTTTCAACACACTAGAAATTGCTTTATACCCTTCCCCAGATCTATGCCTCCTCACAATTCTATATCGGAGTTCTACGGACTTCCTTGGACTGCATGGTATAGTTTCTGCTCTGACATGCACTGTCAATTGTGGGACCTTATATGGAAAGTTGTGTTACTTTATAAATCATGTCCAATCTATTGAATTGGCCACAGGTGGACTCCAATCAACTCGTAGAGACATCTCAAGGAAGATAAACGGAAATTGGATGTACCTGAGCCCAATTTGGAGTTTCATACCAAAGGGGTTGAATACTTATTGACTCAAGACATTTCAGATTTTCATTTTTAATTATTTTGTAAGAATTTTTAAAAAATAAAAGAAATCCACTTTGGCATTATGGAGTATTATTTGTAGATCAGTGACAAAAAAATCTCGCTTTAATCAATTTTGAATTCAGGTTGTAACAAAACGAAATGTGAAAATGTCAAGGGGTGTGAATAATTTCTGAAGGCACTGTAGCTCATCATAATGGGATCTCAAGTTCAAATTCCTGACAATGTGGTGATTTGTCCATTGCCTTTTAATGTCCTAATTTGCAATAACGTGCACTGATGTTGCCTAATATCTAAATTGTTCTGTACGATTTATATGCAAGCCTCGTCCTGAGGTTTGTATCACTGATAGAGGATCAGCACATAATTCAGATTTTGATGCACCAATATTTTCCTGACTTTAACAAACTTCTCACCATTGTTTCCCAAGCGATAGACAGAATTCATTTTACAAGGCAAAAACAAGAGGTGCTAGATGGGATAAAACTTGCATTAAGGATTTATTGTTAAAATACCTGCTGGATGACAACTGTGTAGAATGTGTTTAACCTGCGTTAAATCATGAAGTAGGTTTTCGTCAACTTACAGGAACACGTTGGTGAATTCCATGAACCCATTGACGACGAGGAAAGCCCCAAATCTGAAAGCTGCAGCCTGCGCGAAGAACATGATGCACTGCGAGAAGCCGAAGGTGAAACCATGGAGTAAAGATTTCTTCATACCCAACCTGAAAACAAGAATTCTCAATTGACTTTCACAAGCATATGATCAGATGAACCAATTGGAGCAGAGGAAAATTGGAAGATATTTAAAGAAAAAAAAAATTATCAAAAGCTTACCCATATTTTATGCAATTCAAGCTTTTCATTTTAGGACAAATCAAAACAGCAGATGGTGGGGTCAGCACCGACCAATTTTAAGAAAAAACCTTATGAGAGTTTAAAAATGGTGTCAAGTGAATTTGAAGGGTTGTTATTCATAGGAAATGTTTTTTGGACTGCGATTCAATTGCAAATTCAGCCCCCTGGTTGCATTCTTACCAGGACATGGGTGTACTGCTGATGTGATGCCCCCTGTAGGTTAGAGCAGGAATTTCTAATTTGATCAGGGAGCCGGAAATAGCTGGCCTACTTTTCGTGAGGACACCGTAGGATCTTTAACGTCGACCAAGTAATACCGGCACACGGGGCGCCCAGTTTAACGCACATCCGAGAGATGGTACGCACATTGATGAATTGCAAAATATCTCAAAAAGTTGGGGATGGATTCTGAAAAAAACTTGGTGGACAGGTTGCATGTGTGACAAGCAATAATTGATTCCATTTTGGGGAATATCCATATCTGGATCCGGATACGAGAATTTTTAAGTGATTCTTCATCGTTGATTGATAGTTGCAGACGAGTTACGACAAAACTTGGTGGACGAGTTGGTTAGGTGACAAGAACAAGGTGATTCGATTTTGGTTCAAGCCTGAATCCAGATCCGGCCATTCAGTGTGATACAAAACGTAAACTAATCAGGCCGGTGGAGGTATACGCTCTACCGAGTGCCCTTATACTTGTAGATACTGTCTGCAAAATGACAATCTGTGCTACATGAACAATGTCTGACGTTTTTTTATGGAGAGTCACCATTTTTACACCTTATTGCGGAAACGCAATGGCAAAGTCAGAAAGCATGTACAGTATACCACACTTGAGTCATGAACATAAAGGAAGCTGTGAAAGATAAAACTTTTTCATGCCACAGTCAAAGTGAACATGAACTACACTTGTGGGTGAATGTAAGTTTTGCAACCTGGCTGAGAAAGAATAAACGTGACGCTTTACCTACTTGTATGGCATTTCCAGCTTTTCAAAATAGTGTCGTTCTATTGTAGGCTCACGTGTCAGTGATATAACTGTTCGGATATTCTCGACTGCTTCTGTGGATATCTGCAATTCAAAACCACAAGCAGCACATTTTGGTTCGAAGTAAAAGCTCGTGCATGTTTCTCAGTTGGTACAAAATAATTTTAAATGATTGATTGCCCTAATGTTGTGAAAGTAATGTGGCGATAGTTGTTCAAAAACTGTGATCTTGTTTTAATTAATATTTAAAAATAAAATCGACTCTTGAAATTTGTCTTCCGATATAATCTATGGTTCAGTTTGATGCATTCAAAGAATTGTTTGCTCAATTGCATTTGAAACAATACCGAATGACAAACGTGTATATACTGTATATTATATATATATATATATATATATATATATATATATATATACATATATATATATATATATATATATATATATATATACACACAGACTTGGCATTTAATATGGACTTGTTTTTTTTCTTGACTTGGGTTTACTTTCTTAACTCAGTATATCAATCTGGTGCGTTTCTTTTACACTTTGGTGATTTATTTGTTAAAAGAACCATGTCACTGATTGTCTGTCGCAGCAAGAAGTCAACAACAGGATTATATCACAGGTGGCGTGGCAAAATGTACGGACAGGTGCATTTGATGATTGGCTTCACAGTCGGGTATACAAGGGTTGTTGCGTTCTGTATTAGTGGAAAACAACTGCTGCACGTCTCCAAAAGTTATTGCCGCTTCCTCTGGAGATGGTCCGTCAACTCGACAATGCTGTTTGTCATGGAGTGGTGGCTTTACGAAATTACGGCATGAAACAGCGTGCTATTGCTCGGCAGTATGGCATCACTCAAGGTCAGGTGTCAAAGATCCTGACACGAAATGCTCAGAGGGGTGTCCCTACTCCAATACCGAGGCCAGGGCGTCCCCGCTGAACCACAAGGAGGGATGATCGCCAGCTGCACCGGTTAGTCCACAATGGCCGTACCAAGTCAGCTAATCGGCTTAGGGCTGAGTGGCAGCAACTGACAAATGTGCCTGTATCCAGAAGGCTAGTCAACCAACGACTGGTTCAAGCAGGCTATTGTGCCAGGCATCCACTGAGAAAGCCACGCCTGACCAGAAAACACCGCCAGTGCCGATTGCAGTGGGCCAGAGAGCACCGTCAATGGCAGCCAGGACACTGGAATCACGTGATCTTCAGTGACGAGTCTAGATTTCTGATCTGTCGTCAAGATGGCCGCGTCCGAATGCGCAGACAAGTGCATGGAGCCTACAACAAAGATTGTATAGTGCCAAGAGTCCAAGCTGGAGGTGGTGGGGTGACCGTTTGGGCTGCTTTTCATGCAAGGGGCAAAACTGACCTGGTTGTTCTGAATGGAAACCTGAACCAGTTCAAGTACAGGGCCATTCTGGAAGAAACGTCGCTTCCATTTGCTCGTGCAGCCTTTCGAGGAAACTGTCTTCCAAGATGACAATGTACGGCCTCATAGTGCTCGCATGATCCAACACTTTCTTGCTGAACGTGGTGTAGAGCACGTGGTGTAGAACGTGGTGTAGACCAACAATGCAATGCGCTCCAACCAAGTCCTTGTAACCAACAATGCAATGCGCTCCAACCAAGTCCTTCAGAGGGCTTTGCGCGCTGGGTTATATAGCGCTGCCCAGCGAACCCTCCCGAATCTGGTAGATGCGCACTCACCACGCCCCTTAGCCATGCCCACTCGAGCCCTGGTTGGTTGTTGGGGTCTTACCGGCTCCGCCCTTGATGTCTGCCTGACGTGGCCACACCCCCACCCTTGCGCTCCGCCCCTTTTCCAGGCCTGACCTCGTGGCCTTTGGGCTGGTTCGAGCGAAAACCCAAGGGCAGCGAACGCTGCTGGCAAGCAAGGTGCATTAGCCGAATCCCGGCACGGGATGGATGCTGTCCAACGATGTAGATTTGGAGGGTGGAGGCACAATGAACGGGGCCTACTCTTATTTATTCTACACAATGCAGGTGATAACTATTGGAAATGGCCTTATCTCACATATACTAAGAAATAACGAACGTTCTAAGGTGACCTACGTGTTGCTTGTGGACTAACTATGGGGGCAGAACCTTTGACCTTTATTCCTCATATATGTACACTTTCAGAACCGCAACAATATATATATATATGGGGACCACTTTCAGAACCCTCCATTTACTGGTATATATATATATATATATATATATATATATATATATATATATATATATATATATATATATATATATATATATATATATACAGTCACGTGAAAAAGTAAGTACACCCCATGTAATTTGACCTTTTCAACATATTTCAACGTACAGCTATTTGATCTTCATTTCAACAATATTTATAGATAAAGGTGATATAATATAACAAATATCATGAAACATTTACATTTTGTAGTCCATTGTATAATTTAAATAAACATAAATGCAAATTTCACATGTGGAAAAAGTAAGTACACCCTTGGCTCTAATAGGTGGTGTTTCCCCCTTTGGCAGAAACAACCTCAAGTCGGCATTTCTTATAACTGTCTACCAGTCTCTGACATCGACTAGGAGAAATTTTTGCCCACTCCTCCATGCAGGATTATTTCAGCTGTGCGATGTTTGAGGGATTTCTTGCATGCACAGCTCGTTTCAAATCCCCCCACAACATGTCGATGGGATTTAGATCCGGGCTTTGACTTGGCCACTCCAAAACCCTCCATTTCTTTCTTTTCAGCCATTCCTTGGTGGATTTACTGGTATGTTTAGGGTCATTGTCATGTTGCAAGGTCCACCTTCAGTTGAGCTTCAACTTTCCGACAGATGGCCTCACATTATCCTCAAGCACCCTCTGGTACAATGAAGAATTCATAGTGGATTTTATGATGGTGAGCTGCCCAGGCCCTGATGCAGCAAAGCTGCCCCAAACCATAATATTTCCACCACAACGCTTTACAGTTGGTATCAGGTTCTTGTGGTCAAATGCTGTCTTTGGTTTTCGCCAAACGTGTCTTCTAGTAATGTGGCAAAATAGCTCTAACTTTGACTCATCTGTCCAAAGCACATTGTTCCAGAAGTGCTGGGCTTTGCCTTGGTGTTCATTGGCCAACTTTAGTCTTGCCCTGATGTTCTTTCTGGACAGCAAAGGCTTCCTCCTGGAACACCTCCCATGTCGATCAAATTTGTGCAGCCTCTTTCTAATGGTAGACTCGTGCACTTTGACATCAACAGTGGCAAGAGCTACCTGTAGGTCCCATGATGACATTCTGGGGTTCTTAGAGACTTCTTTCAGCATCTTGCGGTCTGCTCTCGGGCTGAATTTGCTGGCGCGGCCTGGCCTGAACAAGTTGGCAGTTGTTTGGAATCTTCTCTAATTGTAGATGATCTTCCGGACAGACAAATGATTGATTTCTAATTGTTTGGCGATCTTTTTAAATCCCTTCCCAGACTCGTAGGCATCTATAACCTTCTTTCTGAAGGCCTCAGAGATCTCTTTTGATCTAGGCATGGTGACGCCGCACACTTCAACAACAAAGAGCAAACCAAACTAAATGTCTGAGGTTTAAATAAGACAGGTTTCTCGAAGATCCTCTCTGACGATGTTCTAATCATTTGCACCTGAGCTGGTACACCTGATTCGAATTTTAGGTATTTGAAGTAGTGATAAATGTAGGGGTGTACTTACTTTTTCCACGTGCGAAATTTGCATTTATGTTTATTTAAATTATACAATGGACTACAAAATGTAAATGTTTCATGATATTTGTTATATTATATCACCTTTATCTATCAATATTGTTGAAATGAAGATCAAATAGCTGTTTATTAAAATATGTTGAAAAAGTCAAAACTTTACATGGGGTGTACTTACTTTTTCACGTGACTGTATGTATGTATATGTATATATATACATATATATATATATACATATATATATATATATACATACATGTATATATATATATATATATATATATATATATATATATATATATATATATATATATGTATATATATATATATATATATATGTATATATATATATATATATATATATGTATATATATATATATATATATATATATATATATATATATATATATATATATATAAATATATATACACACATACTATCATTGCCAGTTTTTCCTCTTTCCTCTTTTTCTTTGTAGCCCTTCACATTTAGAGGCCTCAGCCTTGATTAGGGCAAATTTGAACAAATAAAAAAACAATTGTCAAAGTAACCAAACTAATGAAACTTCTGAATACGAGGCACTGCAAGAAAAAAAAAATGATGGAATTCCCACTTCCTGGCTTAAAATGAAAAACTGAACAACACATTCAAAAAGAAAGTTGCCAAAAGCATTAAGGTAATTAAGTTTGGTTTTGAAGTTTACTTGATTAACAGAAATGTGGGACAGGAAAAAGAAAGTCAGCTGTGGCACCTTTCCTGCGTCCTCCATGTTCTTCCTGTCTTTTGCAGCATGACCAAACATTGCTTTCATTTCCAACATGCCACCCAATACGAGAACAGGCACGATGCCCAAGACAAGCAAGGCGAGTTGCCAGCCATACACAAAAGAGATAACGATACCGGTAACCATGTTGGCAGCATTCTGGGCCAAGATGGCGAGGCGGGTCCCTATCATCTGCATGTTTGACAAACGGGTACAAATTTCATTAGAGGTTGACCTTACATCTTGTTCTACTACGGTGTTAACAGGTAAAAGGAAACCAATATAAGCAATGAGGGTATACAGTAGGCATATCGATAAAATATAAAAAGCATGCATACCCCTTTAACGTCAGAAGCATCTGTGGCGAGTCGCGTGGTTAAGGCTCCAGTGGAATTCTTTGGATCATCAAACCAAGAAATGTCCTGGGAGCAAAACCAAAGAAAACTTCCCCCTTTAGCTTCTTTGCAAAAGTTAAAGAAACAAAAGATCAAATAAACTGCCGTTTCATGACAGCCATTCACGAGCTAAGCAACGTGAAAACTTATCGGACAGACATGATTACAGCCACGTGGGAACGTGGCTGTAATCATGTCTGCTCGATAAGTTCTACCAAAGTCTCGGCTCATCAAAGAGCAAGTTAATAGAGGGTAGAAGGCCACAGAATGACAGAGGGGTGGTGGACAACCTGTGTATGCAACAGGGTATTACACAACAGGAGAGAGAAGAGGGAAGGAAGCATAGCAAATATATAGGGGGAGATAGGGGAGGCTTAATGTGGAAAGAAGACATAAAGTTGGTATCGACATAGGATGACCAGAGATGGTGGTAAACTTGAATCCTTGGAGGAATGTTGGAATTTAAGAGACTAAGGAGGTTATGGACAAACAGGAGAAGAGAGAAATAATGAAGCATCGGTGAGATTGTGAGCCTGAATTGGAAAAGGATGAAGGGATGAAAGAGAAAGGGAGCAAGACCTGAAGAAAAGGGGGTAGGAAACGGAGACAAACAACCTATCTGTGATGAGCAACAAGCTCTTTGTTTATGTTTCTTTGTGGGAAATCCCAATGTTGTTGAGAGCTTAGAAATCCACAGCAACCAGGAGAGACAGCTGTGAAACAGGGGAACCGTCCCAAAGGGGAGAATGGTACTCCAATCAGCAACACAAGACCATCGTAACCAAAGGACTTAGATTGAGCATCCTCCACCATTACATCACTGGCTTTGGAGGCCGACATTGAAATTATGGTCTGCAGAGAGCTTGTTCATATCAGGTAGCTGATGATGAGGTCCTAGAGACTGAATTCACCTTTCCGTTTCCACAATTATCCACTGAACCTCTTGTGGTGGATAATTGTGCAAATGGAATAGATGGTTTATTTTGACAATCAAGTAACAAAATGGCCGCCACTTGGCCATCTTGGATCTAATCTCGGGAAAAAATGGCCTGCATATGTAACCCATCATTCCTTATCTGTGTGCCAAATTTGAGCAAGATCGGCAAATGCATGTCTGATAAATGGTTGAGGAAGTGTTCAATTACAGGTTTTTTTTACAACTAAAATGGCTGCCAGTCTACCTGTCGGTCATCTTTGATCAGATCGCAAAATAAAGTGAGGTGCACGTGTGCCATCATGTACTGTGCTTGTGTCAAGTTTGAACAAAATCACACCATGCATGTTCAAGAAATGGTTGGGGACACATTGAAGTAAGAAAATGGCCGCCAGTCGGCCATCTTGAAACTTATCTCGAAAGAAAAAGATGTGCATATGCACGCCATCATTCATTATCTGCTGCGAAGTTTGAACATTGGTTAATGCATGTCCGAGAAATGGTTGAGGACGTGTTCAATATCAGGTTTTTTACAACTAAAATGGCCGCCAGTCGGCCATCTTTGATCGCATCCAGAAACAAAATAATGTGCATATGTACACCGTCATGTGTTGTCTTTGTGCCAAGTATGAACAAAATCGGTCCATACATCTCCGAGATTTGGCTGCAGACGGACGGATGGATGAGACCCAATCCATAAGCCCCCGTTTTGGACCCAAGTCCAACGAGGGCTAATCATTGATCAACTTTTGATCTTCCTGGGTGAAATCCAGCCTGCGCTTCAACAATGATTTCTTTGAATTTCTTCATCATTCTTCTTTGATTAATAGTTAAGATTTTCCTTGCGTGACTCAGCAACCTGATGCTTCTGTAGTTCTCACAATTTAATATGTCCTTCTTTTTGTATATGGGGGTAATGATGGCTTTTCCCCAGTCGTCTGGAAATACTTCACTCTTCCAGAGCAACTTGCACAAATGGAAGATTATGTTCATACCTATTTCACCAGAAGCCTTTTTTTTATAGTAAATTTAGTCTTAGTGTTTGTTAACTTCATTTATAAAACTTCCATCGTTTTCCTTCCAGCAGTTTTTAACATCCTGCAGGTCTGTCAGTACTTCCCCCCCATCCTACTCTTTACTGTTTCCATTCAAGTTTTCTGGTCAAGTAAACATTTTTGGACTTGGTAGTTTGGTGTGCCTTCTCCACATTCACGCATAGATCTTTTAGCCACTTGTCTTTACATTCTTTAACTTTCCGTTTTATTACCCTCGCCAGAGGAGAGGGTATTGCATTTTCTCCTGTAGAATTATTTAATTATAATTATGACGTCATAGGTCACATGGACAGGCGCCATCTGGTCAAACTGGTCAAACACTGGTCAAACACTGGTCAAACGCCACTGGTCAAACATGTGGAACATGTCTTTCAATCCTGACAAATCTCACACTCTTACTATGTCTCTCCGAAAAGATCGACTGGACAACGCTCCCATCTACTTTCTCAACAATCCTCTCCAAGAAGTTCTGTCGCTCAAGCTTTTGGGTCTCACCATCTGCCATGATCTTTCTTGGGAAAACCACATTTCCAAGCTGGCCTCCAAAGCCAGTCGCCGACTGGGCATCCTCCGTCGTGCGAAGTCCTTCCTCGGCACACCTGAGCTCCTCACCACATACAAGGCTTTCATCCGCAGCTCAATGGAATACTGTTCTCCCCTATGGGCTGGTGCTCCTGCCTCACACCTGGCTCGGCTTCACGCTGTTGAATCCAAAGCTTTCAGAATCATTGGAATCTCCCGCGATGAAGCTATCTCTGAGGGCCTTTCACTCACTCACCGCAGGCAGGTAGGTGGTCTTTCTGTCTTCTACCGACTCCTCTCCGGCCTTGCTCCCCCAGCTCTCTCTGTGCTCTGTCCCCCAAATATTCCTACAGGTCGCACAAGATCTGCCAGCAACCCTCTGATGGTTAAACTGCCAAAATCTCGGCTCTCTGCTCACCTTCACTCTTTCATTCCTCTTTTCTCCCGCCTCTGGAACAAACTCCCACACTCACTTCAATCACACTCCTCCCTCCAGGTCTTCAAAACAGCTGTTCACCACCATCTCTTATCTTCCCCCATCCAAAACCTTGATCTTTTCTACCCCTGCTAATTTCACCCCAATTCCACTTTTTTGAAATACCAACTTCTGTCCTGGAAGTCCTTGGTGTCCTTGTGTATTATATTTCTCCCACCCACCCCCCCCCCCCCTTCCCACGCCTCCTCCCTCCAAGCCCTCTCCCTCCCACACATCTCCCTGCTCTCAAATGTTGTGTGCTCTCAAGTGTTTGTGTGCTTCCCCTTCTCTCCCCATCTTGTCTTCCGCTCCCTCTTTTTATATATTTTGTTTGTCTGGTTGATTTGTTTGTGAAGTGGATGTCAGCTCTTTCACGAGCCTCGATTCAGTATACAAAAAAAAAAATATATATATATATATAAGACTTCTTGGTAAAGATCCACAATGGCAGCAAACTGCACCGTCATTACCAAGGCTATGGCTCCAAGTCAGCCTTGTGAATGCTGACAAGATTGACCGTGGCAGAGCAGAAGCATCAACATTTTCCAGCTGGTTAAGTAACTTCTCTCTGGATGTCAGATGGACTTCCTGTGCCGCTTCACTGTAATCTAATGGGTTGAGGAGCACATTTCTTAGGCGAGGACGAATCTGATCATACTCTGCTGTTCCAGACATTTTCTTCGCCACCTCCTCATATTTTTAATTTTAATGGTCATTTTTGTGGAAGGCCCTGTTCTGTGGGAGCCCCTGGGCTGGTGCCCTGCTCGGCTGAGGTTCGAACTACCATCCTCCCAAATTCAGAATGGACGCTCTTACCATAACACCACCAAGTCAAGGTGGGATCTTTCACATTCATATGACTGTAGACAAGGTAACTTACCTTTGCAAAAGATGGCTTTCCTTTTTGGGGATGCTGAACGACACCACTGCACGAGAACTGTTATCTTTGGTTCAACAAGTTACATTTGAATTCACCAGGGATCGAAACCATCAGGAGGACACTTCCATTATGTCAGAAAATGTATGCATGCACCAGTCAATTAACTTTATTATTCATTCGCATTTGAGTCTTAATTGGACCAGAATCCACTCAATAGTTATTACCTGTCGTAGCATGGACTGAAAGCCCCGGTATCGAAGTTTCTGTGTCAAAGTTTCTCCTGAGTGACCAAAAAGGAAACCCTGTGGAAATGAAACACAAAGGAAACTATAAAGAGCAATTAGAGATGGCAGAGGCCCTCACCAGGTCCTGTTTTGTGTTGTGTAATTTGTGTGGCAAATAAATGGAAGGATGCACTAAATGAAAGGTCATTACTTGCAAATGAAAGGTCTGAAAGGTCTAAATGGTCTAAAGGGTAGAAAGGAGTCCAAGGCTCTAAACGGTCTCATGGGGTATGAAAGGTCTTATATTAGGGTTATAAAGGATCGAACATGATCTGAAGGATCTTAGGGGGTCTAATGGTTCTAAAGGGTGTACCAGTGTCTATGGGGATGTAGAGGTCGATACAATCTGCAGGATCTGAGAGTTCTAAAGGGTATTCGGGTCTTAAAGGATCTTAGTGTCTTGAAGATTTTTGGGGTTATAAAGAGTCTTTGGGGTCTTCGGGGTTTAAAGGGTCTTGGGGGGGGGGGTCTAAAGCGTCTTAGGGGTTTTATGGATCTTAGGGATGCTAAGGGTGTCCTTATGGGTCTTAAGTGTCTCAATGGGTTTAACGGCATAAAGTAGTTTAATGTAATGAATACACCGACTCGCGTTCTGACGGACAAACAGCCAAACAGACACAAATGCAATAACCTCTCACCTGGAGAGGGTAAAAAAAGCCAAATTACCATATGCAGAAATATCATAGCAGTTGTCCACAGCAGACTCTGATCTTTGCTGTTTTAAATTCTTGTTTGTCAGTGCTTCACACGGGGCTGACAAGATGGCCGAGAGGTACGAACACTCGCCTCCAAGATGTCTAGCCTGGGTCCAAATCCCTACCGGTTCTTCACATGTTGGGTGATTCATCAATGTGTGTGCCGTCCCTCAGATGGACGTTAAATGGGTGTCTCATAGGCCAGCATTCAATGGTGGACGTTAAAGATCTCATGGTGTCCTTTGCAAAGAGTAGGCCAAAGCCAAAGACGTTAAGGGTTCAAATCCAGCAGCTGAAGGCAGAAGTGTTAATGAAGGTTTTGAATTTTAAACTTCTGGAAGCCCAGCTTTTCGCAGGATATTTTTTTAGTGAAACTTCTCAGGAGAAAGTTCACGGAAAATATAGCAAGTTCATCAAGGAGATTCAGGTGTGGTGCAATTTTCCACCTGTAACGGGACTGATCTCCATCTGATGCTTATTCATGCACTGTCACTGGCTCTGCTCTGCCCCCGGAGCATCTCGAGAAGAAAAATTAAACGCTATGTATGAAAAGTCAGCATCACCCAAAACCCCCTGAACATAACGGGGTGGGGAGTGTGGGTGGGTGAGCATGACGTAATAATGGAAGTAGAATTCATACTTGCAGGAAGAAGGTGAAAAAACAAGCCACACCCAGTGCTAGGTAGAGCAAAGAGTAGAGCATAATTTGCTGTTTGCGCTCGTTGTCATCCGTGATGGCAAAGGCCTAAAAAAAATAATCAAACAAGGACATAAGTCACGTAAATAAGTCTCTTGTTAATTATTAAGTTATACAATGTTACACCTGCACTGGATAATCAGTATGTTTGGTTTGAAATCCAATTGTGCGACCAAGAGCCAAAAACCTCAATTATACACTAGTCAAGGAATAATGAACATGAGGTCCAGCTCATCTGTACCTATAAAAGGCAAAAATCTCTCTCTCTATGCACGGCCGCATCTTTTAAGTTGCAAACTCCAAACTCGGGGTACAAATACAACTTTGTGTGGGAGTAAATAGGCTATGTGGCCGTGGCCATCACCATGTGGTCATCACCATGCTTTGGAAAAAACAGGTGGGAGACGAGAGCCGGTGAAGAATAGCTACCGAGATGGCAAAAGCCAAAACAAACACGATGAAGATCAATCACGAGGAAGGCCAGTGATGATCAACCTCCTCAACCAGGCCTTGTGGACCCCTTTGTCCTTTAAGTGAGGCCTTCTTATCTGCCCCCATCCTCTTCCTCCAGGCCCTCAAAAAACAGGGTGATCCCAGCTTAGGTAAATCCCAAGAAACAAAGCCACAATTAAAGTCTCCTTCAAAACTCCTCCGTGATGAGCTTGCTCCGCTCATCCTCTCACACAAGGCTTCTTGATATCTCCTCCAACACAACAGTTCCCTTCTTCTCCCTCGTCCTCATCTCCAGGTCTATCTCTTGTTCTCCTCCCTCCTCCAAGCGAGGTTCTCACATTCTCCTCTTCCTCCTGGGTGGAGTGCTCCTCTGACAGTACCACCCACGGGGTGACGCCAACAAAAGTAAATGCATGATGGCACTTCCGGCTCCACAACACATTACGGACAGGCCAGACAGATCGTGATGGACTTCCGCATACGTGAAACATATGCCTAGCTTATGGGAGGTTCTCACCTACTAGCCCCGCCTACACACATGAATGGTTTAGACCCACAAATTAATGACGAACCCATCTATAAATTACATGCGCTGCACCGACAGTTCTAGCATGTCTCTGAAACACTGCTCCATATCTCCACGAATCTTCTCAAGGTGATTGCAATAAACGAGCAGCTCTTCATCAGAAACAGCAGTTTCCTTTGCCAACCGGGGAAAGTGGTACACATCTCTGCGGCGGAGGGTTTCCCTGTGCAGAGTCGCCTTGGTTACGAACGCGCCGATCACTTTCTTTGCTTTAATCAGAGTCATATGGTCACTCTGGAGTTGTTTGTTAACATCATTCAGTATACTGAATATGTCCGTGAGGTAAGCCACATCATGCTCAATCGCATTCACTTTCTCCGATAGCTCCGTATCAATTTCCGACAGAAACTCGACCACTGTTGAGAAGAGGGCATGGAAACGGGTCAAACCAGCGCCTTTGGACAACCATCGAACTTCGGTGTGGAACAGGAGCCGCTCGAATGCCTCATCGTTCTCCTGGCAAAGCTGACGAAACAGCCGATCATGCAGAGACGACACCTTGATTTTATTCACTGCTTTGATTACTGTTTGGAGTGATGTATGAAGTCTGGTGCTGAGAGCTTTTGCTACAAGATGCTGGCGGTGCACGACACAGTGAATGGCGAACACGGACGGTACCTGGTTCTTCAGAAGCGCAATAAAACCACGCTGGCGGCCAATCATCGCTGGTGCCCCGTCCGTCGCGCAAGCGAGAATGTTCTCCATCGGTATGTTCTTATCAGTAAAGTACTTCTCCAACGTTTGGAAGATGGAAGAACCCTTCGTGTCGGCTGGAGAGAGCGGGCAAACAACATTTCTTCCACCATTTCCTGATCACGGATGAAGCGAACGTAGCAGAGTAACAGAGCTTCACTGTCACGCAAACTGGACTCATCCAGCTGGATGGCGAAGTGTGTGCTTCTCAGCTCACTACACAGCTTATCTTCTACATCTGATGACATTTCATCAATCCGCCTGGCCACGGAATCATTGCTGAGCGCAATCGACGAGAGAACTGGATTCGGATCCTGGCCCATAACGGTTTTTATCACTTCCCCAACAGCTGGTTTGATCAACTGTTCGCCGATTGAATACGGTTTTCCAGATCTGGCGATGAGCAATGACAGCTTATACGACGCTTCCAGTCCTGTATCCACGAGCTCTTGGCTGGCTTTGAACATCGTCGTTACCGTCGATCCAAATCGCCGCTGCTCCTCTAAATCACCAGTGCCCCCCAAATCATTGCCAGCGCCCCCCTACCGCCCGTGGACTCTGGAGCGCCCTCCTGAAAGTTCCCAGCACCCACTGGGGGGCGGTAGGGACCACTTTGAGAACCTACATGCTAGGTGAATGTCACGGTATAAAATTCAAATGTTTAATCGACATCTCGGTTAAAACAAAAAATAACACCACTCTGGCCTATCAAGCGTCTTCGGTGATAAGAGGGGTGGAGCTTCGCTTACACCTCAGCCCTTCTCTCGGACGTTCGAAGGTGAATTTTGTTGGGAATTGAACCACTTGCATTTAAATATTTATATTGCGTATGCAGAATGGAATCAATATAGAAATGTTCCACAGTCACAACGCGGCTACATCGAGTGCAAGTACAGCAGTCATTGCATGATCCAGTACGACTTCAAACAAGGAAATGAGGCCATTTTTGCTACAGCTTTAAACATCAATCTTCTTGATGGTTTACTAAAGTCTAAGTAACTCGATCTTGATCGGGTGACCCAACTTATCTATAATATACACAAGTGAGTACCAGCAGATTAGCCAAAAGACTTAAAGTCCCCTGTGAAGAGTAGCATAGCTTACGATGCAACACCCTACTACCTGTAAAGCATCAGAATAGGAGCTTGTATATAATAATATCGGAGCCACAAGAAAGTGTAGATGGAACAAACAGCCTCATAGACTGCGCTTCTCAGCAATTGTAAAACAGAAAGTGGTATCTTAGAATAATTACTTTGGTCGTTCAAATTGAACTTACAAGATAAATCGAGGACAGTGAAAGTATACAATTAATCTTTCACTATACAGACAGTTTGTTGTTACCCCAATGGAATGTGAGAAGATGATGGCAAACGCTGGCTGGACAGCTCCATTGCAGGCAGCACAAAACGTGCCAAGTGCCAATGAGGGCCATTCTGCTTTGTTGAGCTTCAGTACATCAAGGAAGGATACATCTGGCAAATCCTGAGGTGGTGCACATTCAAAGAGAGCGAGAGAGAGAAAACTCTCATATAAGCTTCTTAATGAGATTCATGGCTGCTTTTAGTCATCATCTGCACGAGTCAGGTGGAGTCGTGTCTACATCTCGTCATCTTCAGCTCGATGTGTGCATAAGTCAGCTATCTACTCTTGGCTATATTTGAGTCATATTTGCATCGCTACGGCAACCTTATGTGCCTGATAATTGGTGGGCAGAGAGGCGGAAGGAGAGTGAGGAGGTAGGTGCTGTTGACAATGCAGAGATATGTCTTCATCATTTATAGAATAGTCAAAAAAAAAACCTTCCCATTCTTCCCATACCCAGATATGAGACTTGGAGTTAGTTTTCCCCATGCACAGATTTATTGCCATTCTTTAATTAATTCTCCTTTATGTCCTCATTAGTGATAACTCACTGATAATATTATACTTATATATATTTATATACAGTCACGTGAAAAAGTAAGTACACCCCATGTAAAGTTTTGACTTTTTCAACATATTTCAACATACAGCTATTTGATCTTCATTTCAACAATATTGATAGATAAAGGTGATATAATATAACAAATATCATGAAACATTTACATTTTGTCGTCCATTGTATAATTTAAATAAACATAAATGCAAATTTCGCATGTGGAAAAAGTAAGTACACCCCGACATATCTCATATACATATACATATATATATATATATTGTTGCGGATATGGGACTTGGCCTCAATATCCGCTTGTAAATACTCCCCTATTTCCCCAATACTCCCCAACTATCCCCAATCCCCCATTCCCTAGTCCCATTGCCTGTAAATAACACTCTGTAGAACCGACCTTCCCCTTTTTCCCCCATTAAATGTCGTGCCCAGGTCCACCGCATCTCACGTAGACAACTTTCGGACATCTTGCTAGTTATTCTTAGTCTATGTCAGTTAAGGACTCGTTTCCATTAATTCTGACTCTTCGTTGCACCAGAATGTGATTATATGGCACCAGTAGTGAGTTTAGGACCTTCCCATACCTCCTCCCATCTTCTTCCCCAAACAACAACTACAACAACAACAACTACAACAACTACAACAACGGCGCGGCGCGGGGGGAGTGTGCGTCCTCACACCGGCTCGGTTAGCCGCCATTGACCATGCGCTCCGACGGGGTTACCACGAAGGGGCTCCTTGTCAGCCCCTCGTCAAGGGCGGAGCCGGTAACCCCCCCGCACGCACCCAATGAGAAGCAACGGGCCGATTCCATCTGGGGCGGAGCTAACGAGCCGAGGGCGTGTCACTCCCCGCCGGATATACGCAGCGACTTACCGGATGTGACGTCAGATGCGCCCCCAGCTTGAAGAAGAGCCAGGCACCACCTCCAAGCGCTGAGCGAGCTCCACGCATCGACCCGGTATTGCAGTACCTCCGAGAACGGTGCACCTTGAGCCATCGACTGCCCGCTTTCCTTGCCATCAATCCCCGTGTGAGTCAGTTTTTGTCCTGTTTATCTGTCGTCTGTCGGGGCTATTATAAGAGTGTGTCTGAGTGCCTGTCTTTCTATGCTGTCCCTCTTGTAGTTGTAATCTGACCTTCCGCCCTAATATAACCTCCTCCGGAGGTCTTGAGAACTGAACCCTTGGTGTCGTGTCATTTTAATCCAGCCGTTGTGTCTTTTCCATCATTGATTTAGCATAGCGCGACTTAGTCAACGTTCGAGCATAATCGGGTAACTTGTGCGGACACGGCGGCCATTCCGCTCGGCCCACCATAACATCAAAGTCGTGTCTGCAACAATTGGTGTCAGGAGTGTCGGATTCGGACCTGGGACTAAATTTATTAGGCCCAAATTTTGGAACACCAATTGTACCACTAGGGTAACAATTGGTGTTGGGGAGGTAGAATTCGATCCGGAGCGCGTTTCCCGCTCGAAATTATAACGGCGAAATTTGAATTTGTTTTACGAAAATAAAAACCCGAATTTTGAAAGTCGCGCTATGGCGGATCAAGACAGCTGGGGTCCGGTAGGGGAGAGTGAGGCAGGGTCGGTCCAGGACCAAATTGAGGGACGCGAGGAGAGCGAAGCAGTGAGGGCGGCAGGGTCGCAAAATAGCGTTGTCGCGCACGTGGGTGTAGCGGCACCAAATTTAGCCGCGGCCGTGGTCGCGGTAGCCGAACCCGAGATGCCAATGAATTGGAACCTGTTTATGAAACAGATGATGGCCTTTATGGTAAAAACAGACGATAATTTCAAAGGGATGGAAAACAGGATGGGAAACCAAATGGGGGTAATGGGGAACCGGATGGATGCTCAGAGTGAGCAATTGGGGGTAATGAGGGACGAAGCGAGGGGTACCGGTGAGGGGTTAGACAATAATTTTAAGGGTTTAGACAAGAAATTTGGGAAGTTAGACGACAAATTTGAGGGGTTAGACAACGGGATAAAAGAGGTGAGAAATGGGTTAATGGGGGTAGAAAACAGAATGGCCGCTCAAGAGAATCAAATGGAAGGGATGCAAAAGGGGTTAGAGGGGGTAGAAAATAGAATGGCTGCCCAGGAGAATCAGATAGAGGGAGTGAAAAATGGGTTAGAGGGGTTAGAAAACAGGATGGAAGGCAAATTGAGGGACATGAAGGACCAAGCGGAAAGGGAAGTTAAACAAATGGGGCAGCAGATAGAGGGGGTCAGAATGGGGGTAGAAACCAAACTGGATGCTCACAGGGAGGAACTGGAGCAGATGAGGGTGGCATCTAGGCAGGAGATGCAAGTGATGGGAGAGGAGATCAGAAGAGGAGTGAGTGAGGAGGTCGGAGGAGTGCGCGAGGAGGTGAGGCACTGTGAGGAGCACATGGAGAAGGAGGTGAGAAAGGGGACTGTAAAGTTACAAGGGGGCATAGAGGAGCTGACGCAGGAGGTGGAGCAGCTGACGGAGGGACAAAAAGGACTAACGGAGCAGGTTCAAAGGAACACTGCGGTATTAGGAGGGTTAAAAGCGACACAGAAAGAACTAAAAGATGACTTGGTAGCGACGAAGAGGGAATGTCAGATGGTACGTGAGGGACTG
This sequence comes from Myxine glutinosa, assembly GCF_964187855.1. Classification (NCBI taxonomy): domain Eukaryota; kingdom Metazoa; phylum Chordata; class Myxini; order Myxiniformes; family Myxinidae; genus Myxine; species Myxine glutinosa. The sequence continues at coordinate 37,407,541 of NC_136270.1, read as the reverse complement.
ACAACGAGGTTGGACGAGGTGATAGAGGTAATGGAGACGAAGGACCGGCAAGTGAGGACGCACATGGAAACGGTCAAGGTAGCCTTGGAGGACGAGCTTGAGGAGACGTACCGGGACATAAAAGAGGTGAAGCAGAAATTAGAAGAAGTGGAAGAAGGGGTGAGCGAAATTAAGAAGCGACGGAGAGAGGATAAGAAGGAGATAAAAGAGGAGATAAAAGAATTGGTCCAAAGTCTGTGTTTGGATCGTGATGATGTGCTCATTAACCGGATGAGGGATTCGCAGGTGATGGAGGAGAAGCGAAGAGGAAGAGGACCCGGTGTAAGTGGTAACCAATATGGTCGTGCGTATGATGCGCCAGGGGATTTAAGAAGCTTGGGGGTCGAGATAGACCCGGGTGTTCGTGAGAGGCCGTTGGTGAAGTGTGCGACAGGTCTGGTGTGCGAAAAAGGAGGTGTGCAAGAAAGTCCGACTCTGGGGTGTGTGAGGAAAAAGTGCGTGCCAAGGAGTGAGGGTGCTGGCGAGAATGAGTCGGTCGTAGCGCGTGTGCGAGGGAGCACATGGAAGCGCGGTGTGGTGAGCGTTACAGAGGGTGTGACGGGAGAGTGTGCGCAAGAGTGTGCGCGAGAAAGGTGTGTGACGGACAGGTGCATGGGGAAAGAGTGCGCTGTCAAAGGCAAGGAAGAATGCACACCTGTGGTGAGTGTTACAGAGGGTGTAACGGGAGAGTGTGCGCGAGAAAGGTGTGTGACGGACAGGTGCATGGGGAAAGAGTGCGCTGTCAAGAGTAAGGGTGAGTGCGCTGTCAAGAATGGAGGTGAGAGTAGTGAGAGTGACAAGGAGAGTGAGTTGGTTGTGACAGGTGAGCGAGGATGTACACCTGGGATGGAAGGATGCACACCTGGAATGGTAGAGCGTGAGTGGGAATGCACGCTGGAGTTGGTGGTGAGGCACGTGGTTGGGTGTGCGAATGAGAGCACACCTGTGATTGTCACAGAGGAGGTGACAGAGGAGGGGGCGCGAAGAGGTGTGTTGGTGAGGTGTGCGACCAACGAATGTGTGCCAAAGTGTTCGGTGGTCAGGTGTGTGACCAAGGCTGTGAGTGGAATGAGTGTACCGAGGTGTGTAAGGAAAGGTACGAGGAGCATGGGCACGGCTGGATGTGTGAGCAAGGAACGGGCTGCGGGGTGTAAGCGTCCAGGTGAAGCATCGACGGTAACCGGTTTAGAGGTTAGGTCGACTTTTAGCCGAATCGGGCCCTCGGTGCGTGCTGGGCCTCGCTTTGAACGGCCGCGTCCGTGCTCCACTAGGCGGAGCGGGCGGCTGGATAGGAAGGGTCGTCATGGCGACCACTTGTTGTTGAGGCATTCCGGCAGGTCGAGATCGAGCCATGGGATGGCTCCGTGCCGAGATGGTGCGTGGGATCTCGGCCCGGGTAAGCCCCCATCCCTGCACCGAGTGCCGGACGCATCCAGCCGCTGGCACAGAACAACCCGCATTCATGGCTTGGCTTTACGGAGCCGGGCTTTGGACAGGAATTGGCGCACCGAGAGGCATTAGTGAGTAGACTGTGTGATGAGGATAGTGTTTTGGCCCCAAAATTAGAAAAAAGCGAAATTTGATGATTGGCAAGGGATTGGCAGTAGTGATTGGCAGATGATGGGTAGTGATTGGCAAATTTTTGATTTGTTGAAATTTGATATGCAAAATTGGTAGTGAGTGATGGGCCCGGTGGGTAAGGGGGGCATCCCTGCCACCCTTCCCATAGTGGTGGGGGCAAAGGAGCAATAGCTTATGGGGTGTATGGCAGTGAAAACTAGCCCGGGTGGGTTAGGTTATATTGATAGGGCTCTAGAAGATGACATTAGGTGACGTTAAGATTAGTTAGTGACTGATACCTGTAGTGGGGACGCAGGTAGATTAGTATGGATGATAATGACGAGGGAGCGCAATAGTTTAAAGGGACGACTGGGAAGCGCAAGTTTCAGAGGGGAGTATTTAGCTGAGATGATGCCGTGTGGTTGAGAATTGAACAGGTGTGATTGCACAGGTGTGCAACTGGACAGGTGTGATTGCACAGGTGTGCAACTGGACAGGTGTGTGGAGCAGTGTGTGAGTAGTGAGTGTGTGGATCAGCGCGAATGCGCTTGGGGAGAGAAGGGTGCAGGTGGCACCAGGTGTGAGAGCACAGGTGTGCAGGTACAGGTGTGTGGAGAGAGTTGGAGTAAGTGGTACGGAGTGGTGTGCATGGTGCGAAGGTGTGGATGGGGGAAGAGTGGACCCCTTTCACGGATACCCGGGGCGGGTAGTGTAAGTGTTAGGTAGAGGGTATAGGTAAATTGTGGTTGGATATTGGCATTTGTGGTGCGGTTGCAGAATGGTGTTGTGGATGGGTGCATTAGTGTTGTGGAAATGGCTGGGCGTGTAGCCTGTTAGTGTGTGTAGTTGGTTGGGCACTCCACCACTGTGAGGATGTCGGCCAGGTGAGGCCGCAGGTGGGCTCTGGGAGCCGGTAGTTGTGAGTGGGTGCCTGAGGATCCCGGGTGTGGATCGGGCAGCCCAGTGCCAGAGAGGGCACCGAGTGGGGAGAGCGCCAGAGGGCCTTCCCCAGGTAGTTAGGTTAGGGTAAGGAGCAGGTAAGCTCGGAGGCAACTGCAGTGGTGGGGGTGTGCAGGTGGGTAGACCCGCTGGGAGAGGTACACGCCACAGCCCAGAAATTGTGCGAGGGCACCGGGAGATGAATCGGGGGAGTGAGACCCCAAATTGAAAAGCACCACAGGTTGGCCAATGGGAATTGGTTTTTAGAACCCATAGTGTAAGAGGGCCAATGGTTTGGCCGGAGAAAGACCCCGGGTAGTGTAAAGTTGTTAAAGTCATTTAGGAAATAGTTAGGATTGATGAACCTGTCGCACCATACGCAGCCACTTACCTGTGGTGATGATGACTCCACACCTGTGTTTCTTTGTTCTGTTGCAGGAAATGAGAATTGCTGTGAGGATTTGTGAGACGCATCACGACGTGGATGAGACATTGGGGTGATTCCATCTCTCCCTCCTTAGGAGGGACTGATGATGAATTGGTAATGGCAAATTTTGATGTTCAGTTGGAGATGGCAAATTTTGATGAGAGTTGAAAATGGCAAATTTGATTGGTTAGGAGGGAGAGAAGACGAATTTGGTTTATGGGAGGAACGGGGAAGACAGTAGGGACGTTTGTTGATTAGTAAAATAGATGTTTATGGGTAGTGTTGTGTTTTGTGGATACAGTAAGGGGTAAGGGAGGGGCCATGTAGGTTACCTGGTGGGGGGGGGGGGAGCGTACGGTAGGAACGTACCTGTCTCACCTGGTTCCCATGCGCCCCCAGTGTGCATTACCTTATATTGCGTGCACTTTTGCGCCCTTACCACCTTACTCACTTGTCTGCTTCTTTTGTCTCCCACCTCCGAGGATCTGGCTTTGGGGCAGAGAGAGAGAGGAGAGAGAGGTGCTGGCTACGCAGTTGTGGGCCTGCACTTTCGCTGCTTGCTGCCTGGATCGATACATCATATGGACCGCAATGTTTGTGGCCACCCACAATGGACCGCAGTTCTTTTGCGGCCAAGCACCACCCATGGATGGACCTATGGGTCAACGTGGCACCTATGCCATACAAGGTGAACCACTAACAGTTGGCCCCCTGACGGCCACAATAGAGAAATGGACGCGGTTGGCGCCTTTCTTTATTTTTTTGAAAGAGGCAAGAACACCAAGTGCACCACACGAAGGCAAGACCAGCGGCAGAACATCGGCCGGCTGCGACACCACCTGTGATTTATAAACACTTTATTGGTGCACCGGATGGTGCTGACTGTGTGATGGGGTGGTGCTTTTGGTGCTGGGAAGGGGTGCTCTGCACATTATTAAAGGCCGTAGGCCACAGAGCACTCGTGGGTTGGTGTATCGATGCTGGCATGCGTGCTCTCTCTATGCATAACATCTGCATGTGTTCCTCCAAAAACAGGTCCTGGATCGTAGTGTAAATAGCAGTGTAGTCTTGTAAATAATGCTCCCTACCGGCTGTATGTTTAGTTTGCGAATTCTTTCCGCAATTCGGTTATCCTGTGGGTGTGTTTCTGTGAGGAGAAGGGTGCAACGTCGCAGGGGGACATATTTACTCATTTGTGAATATCTGTAAAACTGTCGCACTCAGGGTAGAGTTAATAGTAGAGGGAACTACATCTGAGTGCCACACTAAAATAGGTAAAAATTTATCGGGTCGGGACGCCCCGAGGGTAGAGATGGGTGCAATGTTGCGGATATGGGACTTGGCCTCAATATCCGCTTGTAAATACTCCCCTATTTCCCCAATACTCCCCAACTATCCCCAATCCCCCATTCCCTAGTCCCATTGCCTGTAAATAACACTCTGTAGAACCGACCTTCCCCTTTTTCCCCCATTAAATGTCGTGCCCAGGTCCACCGCATCTCACGTAGACAACTTTCGGACATCTTGCTAGTTATTCTTAGTCTATGTCAGTTAAGGACTCGTTTCCATTAATTCTGACTCTTCGTTGCACCAGAATGTGATTATATGGCACCAGTAGTGAGTTTAGGACCTTCCCATACCTCCTCCCATCTTCTTCCCCAAACAACAACTACAACAACAACAACTACAACAACTACAACAACGGCGCGGCGCGGGGGGAGTGTGCGTCCTCACACCGGCTCGGTTAGCCGCCATTGACCATGCGCTCCGACGGGGTTACCACGAAGGGGCTCCTTGTCAGCCCCTCGTCAAGGGCGGAGCCGGTAACCCCCCCGCACGCACCCAATGAGAAGCAACGGGCCGATTCCATCTGGGGCGGAGCTAACGAGCCGAGGGCGTGTCACTCCCCGCCGGATATACGCAGCGACTTACCGGATGTGACGTCAGATGCGCCCCCAGCTTGAAGAAGAGCCAGGCACCACCTCCAAGCGCTGAGCGAGCTCCACGCATCGACCCGGTATTGCAGTACCTCCGAGAACGGTGCACCTTGAGCCATCGACTGCCCGCTTTCCTTGCCATCAATCCCCGTGTGAGTCAGTTTTTGTCCTGTTTATCTGTCGTCTGTCGGGGCTATTATAAGAGTGTGTCTAAGTGCCTGTCTTTCTATGCTGTCCCTCTTGTAGTTGTAATCTGACCTTCCGCCCTAATATAACCTCCTCCGGAGGTCTTGAGAACTGAACCCTTGGTGTCGTGTCATTTTAATCCAGCCGTTGTGTCTTTTCCATCATTGATTTAGCATAGCGCGACTTAGTCAACGTTCGAGCATAATCGGGTAACTTGTGCGGACACGGCGGCCATTCCGCTCGGCCCACCATAACATCAAAGTCGTGTCTGCAACAATATATATATATTTAAGAAACAGGAAGTAAATTCCTGCGTTGGGCTAGTGTGAAAAAATTCTGACAACCCGGGACTCGAACCCAGGAACCTCATCACTTACACAGTGACAGCGCCCACTGAGCTATTGAGTCTCTGGGATATCCTCAGAGATTTCTCACACTAACACTGCGAGCTTTATAATGGCCGATGTCTTACGTGCCTGCTCGGCAGACCCCGTATGTGAATGTATGTGTATGTGAGTGTGTTGAAGATGAACTCGTCTAACAATTTAAGAAACAGGAATGTAAATTCCTGCGTGGGGCAAGTGTGAAAAAATTCTGACTCAACCCAGGACTCGAACCCAGGAACCTCATCACTTATGCGGTGACAGCCCACTGAGCTATTGAGTCTCCGGGATATCCTCAGAGATTTCTCACACTAACACTGTGAGCTTTATATATCTATATGTGGAAATGACTTCTCGGGTTTAAAATGCATAGATTAGAGTAGTTATCTCTTTAATTTATGTTTTCGAATAAGTATGAAGTAAAACCACTCTGTGACTAGAAATGTGACTACATTAATCATTGAGATGGCCATGTCCTCTCCCCTCATAATACTTGTCTGAATTTCTAAAAATATATATATTTCTAAAAAAATTCTAAAAACACATATTTACTTTGTCATTGTGGGGAATTTTGTGTAGATCGGTGACAAAAAAAATCTCAATTAGATCCATTTTTAATTCAGGCTGTAACACAACTAAATGTGAAAAAACAGGAAGAAGATCACATTTGTGAAATTATCTCACCTGACCATCAAATACTACTTGTCTCTCAAGTTCTTCATGGAGAAGGTAGCTACCTTTTGATGTTGGTCCCTATACCTATCCCTGATCTTTTAACTAATGCTAACCCTGTTTGACTGTGAATCCCACGTCAGCCTGTTTTCAACTCTGTCGTTGTCAATATGAGAACTTTCAACGCTGACATCTTACTATTTATTCCATGAACCTATCAGTAGAGAGGATTATTGAGCATGAAAGAAGGTGAACCAGAAATATCAAGAGCATAAAGAAAGAATGAGTGAATACATATAACAAGGAAAGGTATAGTACACATGTAGTTGAAATGAGGAATACCTCCTCTTTTTCTTCTTCTTCTTCTTCTTTATCTTGAACACCTTTACCACTTTTAATGCTCGTTGAGAAAGAGGGGATTCTACACTTGACAGGACTGTGTGGATTTTCTTGCAAAGTGGTGTTGTCGTTCGTTGCCCCTTCTTTTTGAAATGTCTGCAAAATTAAGCATAGTTTCAGTACTCGAGTTAGGAAATCACATCAGGCATCAGCATAACCCTTATTGATGTCCCAGTTCATTTAGATTGCATTCCCAAAAGCTTTCCCGGAAGCAAAGAAGACGTAGATACTCTCTGAAAGATTTGGTGGAACTTTAATTTGCACCAGTGAGTGAAGACAGAGGAAATGGCGAACAACGCACCTCTGCGAGATGACCACATTTATTTATTGAGACATTTATTTTGAAAGTTGATTTGTGTAAAAATGGCGACATGTTTTAGGTCCAAGCTTATTTTTGAATCTCTGGAGAGTGGGATTCAAGCACCGAAACTTGTGCTTTGGCCTCATTGACCTTTCTTTTTCACAGATTCCAGGAGAAACACATGTCATGCCAGGATGCCAATCCACAAGGGAGATGAGTACTCTATTGAACTATGGATGAAGGCCCTGGAGGTTGAGTAGTTCTAATTTTTCAAGGAATAACTTCAGCGAAGGGTGCCCAGTCTATAACTGGCTTTGGAGATCAGCTTTGCTATGCGATTTGCACAGCAGAGGTCATGGCTCAGGGTGAGGCCAAGACATTCAACAGATTAAGCCTCTTCCAATGGATGGATAGATGGATTATTTGGGTTATTTGATGATTTCTTCCAAAGCAAGAGCAGGTTGCTATGCTACGAGATTTTCTGTGATTGTAAGACATGTTCCATATATCAGAACAGACATCTAATAATTTCCAGATCATCAAAAAGTGACGTCAGTGGGACTGCATACGTCAGTGGGACTGCATACGTCAGTGGGACTGCATACGTCAGTGGGATCGGGGTAACATGTGACACAAATGTGGAGTCATCTGCAAAGCAGAAGAAGGGTTTTCCATCGCGTCGGACAGGTCATTTATGTTGATGAAGAACAAGACTTGGTCCAGACTCAAGCCGGACAGGTTGTAGAATGCAGACAGAGGAGACGAGCATGATTTCAGAACATTATGCCATCTGCATTGGTGGGTGGACTTTAAAGATCCCACGGTGTCCTTCGCAAAGAGGAGGTGAGGTATCTCCGATACCCTAACCAAATCCCAAATTCCAGCCTTAACTCCCTGGGTTGGAAGGTGACCGGACCAGGATTGTAGCCCTGGAGCTTTGGCAGCACCAACGCTCTGCATAGGGCATGGTACATGATGATGATGATGATGATTATTATTATTATTATGATGATGATGATTATGATGATGATGATGAGGAGGAGATGGCAGGCTATCAGGGCAGTTTCAACAGTGTGTGTGTGTGTGTGTGTGTGTGTGTGTGTGTGTGTGTGTGTGTGTGTGTGTGTGTCTTTGTGTGTTATACGAATGTTGATTAATAAGTTTGTCGCCTGCACAACTACATTAGTGGGCAAAAAAAATTTTTTATGGTTTCTTCATGAGCAAAAGCATGAGCATGGTGTAAACAAAGGTAAAAGGTACAGGAAAAGGTTAATTCTCACCTCTAAAGGATAACAGAAAGGAGGGAGGGATAATGGATAAATAATTAATTTGCACAATTATTCAGATTGCCATGTTTGATGTCGCAAGTAAAAGTAATTTTGAGATGCGCTCACCTGCAAGGTAACCAGCGTATGGTAAACACCTTTCCTGTTCATAAGCTCCTCATGTGTACCTCTTTCAACCACCCTCCCATTTTCCAGGCTGGCGATAACGTCTGCATTTTGTACTGTAGAAAGCCTATGTGCGATGATAATGGTCGTTCGACCTTTCCTTGCCTGGACAAAGACAAAGGTATGCATCTGAATTAAATGATCCACATTTTTTAATTAGGATTTTCATTTGATAGTAAACTTATCTCTATAAGCTGTTGTAATAGTATACCAATATTCATCATTAACCCTTAGATGCAGGTGTCAAAAATCCTACATAAATGCAGCCATTGGGCCTCGGAGGCCCAACGGATGTCTTTGTGTAATGTTTAAAAAAAATATTTTATATATTTTTTTCTTTCATATCCTTTCAATCCAAGTCGATGCTCATGGATGTGTATTTGTTCAGAAAATGTGAATCATTGATCCTATTAGTTGGAAGAATCTCATACGAGTAATGAATCCTTTTTTTTTTTTTGGGAATTTTTTTTTCTTTCTTGGTTTTCAACTTTTTTTTCTCTAAAACGTTGAGGCTCATGGAAGAGTATTTGCTAAAAAAATATGATTCACTGATCCTTTTATTTAGAATGTATATGTCCATAACTGTCAAAAAACCTACACCTATGCAGCCATTGGGCCTCGGAGGCCCCACGAATGTATTCGTGTAAAAATTTTAAATTTTCATATTTTTGTCACTGAATTATTTGTCACCAAGTGATAGGAGCATATAATGAGGCTCATATCAAGAAAATAATGATATAACATAGTAGTACAACAACATTTATGCGGGGCCTTGAAGGCCCCAGGCCTGCATTCATGTCAGATTTTCGGGTAACAAGTGAAGAATGAAGATTTTCCCACGAGCCTGAATGAATTTTTTTTATGTCACTGAATTTTGTGTAACAACATGTGGAGGTGTCGTGTGTCATGTGGAGGAAAAGTCGGTGGAAATGAGACCCATTCCCAAAAAAAATTGTACAGCATAGTTTTTGCAACAAAAAAAACCTTGTAGGCCTCCAAGGCCCAATCACTGCATCCAAGGGTTAAAATATTTATCAATAATTATTCCAGCTGCCAATTTTGAAACGGGTGTTCGGTCAAGGTCAAGGATCTAACTTTGGTCAAGGTTCCCAAGCAAAGACGATGGTGGAACTCAAAGAATTTCATAGGCTGGAGAAAATAACTCTCGGGTGGTATCTCACTGGACATGATGGAAGTTCCATCATGAGGAACTTGAAGTTAAATGCTGATGATCTTCATGACAACTTCGCTTTTGCAGAGTGGTGTAAAACTGCCTCATGTACCCTACTGGCCCAAACATTTGCGCAACGTATAGGGTTTATGAATCATGAATGATTTATCAGTGGTGGAAATATCATATGGATTGTCCTGTTTAGCATTCCCATCTGAGCAGCTGGCTGATGATAATGGGAACCCAGTTGCACTTCACATGTACTATATTTATGTCCATTGTCTTGTAATATCATAGTAATTCATATTAAAGTACAGTCATGTCTATTATTGTCTTTGTCCGGCATGTGATTTATATGCAAGCTCCGTCATGGGTCTTGTACCAATATTAAAAAAAAATAGTATTTTTATTCTTTCCAAAAATTGTTGATTATCTCCGCCACCGAAGGTGGATGTGGGTTATGTTTTCACCCCTGTCTGTTTGTTTGTCTGTGAACAAGATATTTCAGGAAGTTGTGGACGTATTCAAACGACGAAATGATTCGATTTTGGTGAAGATCTGAGTTTGGATTCGGATACGAGAATTATGTAATTTATAAGTGATTCTTCACCATTGAGTGACAGGGCGAAAACCGATACATAGCATGATATCTCAAAAGGTGTGGCCCTGAATAGAATTCTCTCATCTCCCTTTCCTGTTCAAGCTGTAGTTCCCCAAGGCTGTGTTCTGGGCCCTGTGCTTTTTCTGGTCTTCATCAATGATCTCTCCGACTCTCTGGAAAATCCTCTCTATCTCTTTGCTGATGACTCCACTCTCTGCCGCTCCATTCCTCATCCCTCAGATCGGCAGTCTGCAGCCTCCTCACTCTCTGCAGACCTGGACAAAATGACAGACTGGGCAAACAAGTGGAACATGTCTTTCAATCCTGACAAATCACACACTCTTACGACATCTCTCCGAAAAGACCGACTGGACAACCCTCCCATCTACTTTCTGAACAATCCTCTCGAAGAAGTTGCGTCACTCAAGCTTTTGGGTCTCACTATCTGCCATGATCTTCCTGGGAAAACCACATTTCAAATCTGGCCTCCAAAGCCAGTCGCCGACTGGGCATCCTCCGTCGTGCGAAGTCCTTCCTTGGCACCTCACCACATACAAGGCTTTCATCCGCAGCTCAATGGAATACTGCTCTCCCCTCTGGGCTGGTGCACCTGCCTCACACCTAGCTGGGCTTCACGCTGTTGAAACCAAAGCTTTCAGAATCATTGGAATCTACCGCGATGAAACTAACTCCGAGGCCCTTTCACCCACCCCCCGCAAGCAGGTTGGTGGTCTTTCTGTCTTCTACCGACTCCTCTGCGGCCTTGCCCCCATGCTCTCTCTGTGCTCTGTCACTCAAATATTCCTGCAGGATGCACAAGATCTGCCAGCAACCCTCTTCTGGTGAAATTGTCAAAATCAAGACTCTCTGCTCACCTTTACTCTTTCATTCCTCTTTTTCCCACCTCTGGAACAAACTCCCTCAATCTCTTCAATCCCACTCCTCCCTCCAGGTCTTTAAAACAGCTGTTCACCACCATCTCTTATCTTCCCCCATCCAAAACCTTGATATTTTCTACCCCCGTTAAAACACCCAGGATCCACCTCTTTCAATCCCCAACTTGTTTTCTGATATTCCTCGGAGTGTTCATTTGCTTTATACCGTGTGTCCTTCCTCCCCCAGCGCCCCCCACCCCCTTCCACAGATCTACTGACGTCCCTGTTCTTTACTGTTGTTGTGCTCGTGTGCTTCTCTCTCCCTCCCCATCTTGTCTCCCGCTCCCTCCATTGCATGTTTTATGTGTCTGTGCATGTTTTCATGTTCAATGTGTTCGCTCTTAAACGAGCCTCGATTTTGTATCCAAAAAAATCAAAAAAAAAATCAGTGAGATACAAAACATAAATTGTTCAGCCTGGCGGAGGTATGCGCTCCATCGAGTGTGGTTCTAGTTCATCATGTGCTAATTTCCTTGTAATTCATGTAAAAGTACACTGTCAAGTAATGTCTTTGTCTTGCATTTTGTAAAAGTTCCACGAAGAGCTTTAGACTTTTTTGTATACAGTCAAGGCTCATTGAAGAGCAAATCAATGATCAATGTAAAGAAAGAAAAAGGCAATAAATGTGTTTGAACAATTGTAAAATAAGCTCCAAACTCAAATATGGTGTGTGAAATTTATTTTCTGAAATTGAAATTTAACCTTTCATATTTCTTCGAAATTCAGGATTTATCGATTGTCATTCATTTTCAGCGAGATTTTCACTTCAAAAGAAAGTCATATCGACTAAATACACCAAACAACACAACATTCCTTTCTGAAAACTGATACCTAGAGCTATAATCATGTAACCACAACACCTTCTCAAATGGGGTTGATGTGGACGATGTATGGGGGAAAAGGGGAGGGACAAGAACAGGCCAAACTTATTGAGACTTGGCCACTGGTCATGTCAACCTCAACAGGTTCCATAACGTCTTACCTTGTCAAGTGCATTCTGTACTACGGCCTCACTCTCGGTGTCTAGGGCCGAGGTAGCCTCATCCAAAAGCAGTATCTTCGGGTTGCGAACGAGCGCCCGAGCAATGGCGATGCGCTGCTTCTGGCCTCCTGAGAGTTGTGCTCCTCTTTCACCCACCAGAGTGTTAAATTTCTACAGAAAGCCAAAACATTGACTGCACTCATTGTAGCATTTCTCAAGCACCTTCTTAAATCACTCATGACAATGGATTATTGAAAATGAATAGTCTTCGTTACAGCCCCATTGGCAGACTTTCGAAATGACGTATGAACGCCAACGAGACATTTTGCGCATGTGCTGTGTGTGCTTTTTCATTGACTTCATTCTGCGAGCACAGGCACTTTTAACCTGCAGTTGCGAGTGCGAAATCTGTAATTGTAATTACCTCCGCCACCAAAGGTGGATGGAGGTTAAGTTTTCACCCCTGTCTGTCTGTTTGTCAGATTGTGAACAAAATATCTCAAAAGGTTGTGGACCGATTCGGACGAAATTTGGCAGAGATGTAGCGCATGTGACAAGGACGAAATGGTTAGATTTTGGTGAAGATCCAGATTCAGATCCGGCTACTAGAATTTTTTTAATGATTCTTCACCATTGAGAAATAGGGACAAAAACGATACATAGCAGGATATCTCAAAATGTTATGGATGGATTTGGACGAAACTTGTTGGACAAGTTGTGTGTGTGACGAGGAAGAATTAATTCAATTGTGGTGAAGATCCGGATCCGGATCCAATTAGTAGAATATTTAAAGTGATTCTTCACCATTGAGTGATTATGGCCAAAAACGAGGGGTAGATCAGGGTATGAAAGACTGGACCTACGGTGATTCCTGTGATAGATTTGAATAAAGTGTGATTCTGTATTGTGATTTTCTGGTCCACACTGAGATACAAAACGTAAACTGTTCACCAGGTGGAGGTACGCTCTCTACTGAGTGCCGTTCAAGTTCAAATAGTTTTTAACAGAATTTTCAGCATTTAAACAAGGAAATAAATTAAATATCTGTGGATGAGCGGTCGACTAGGTACCATTTCCAGTTAATATCATTATCGAGCAGTGGCAGTGGTTAAAAACACACACACACACACACACACACACACACACACACACACACACACACACACACACACACACACACCTTTTAGCAATGGATGCAACAATCTAGTATAATTTATCTTGTTGCCCCGGAACCAAACAATATATTTACAAGTCTTCACAACTACCTGCTCAGCACCCCCAACATGATTAATAATCAAATAATTATCTTAAAGCTTAATTTTAAACTTATCATGTGCATTCACAAGCCCCAGATATGTATCACCCACCCATCGGTATTCCAAAGCACTCAAACCAGACACGGACTCTCCCTCCAACTCTTTCATTGCTCAGAGGCACAGCCATTTCTCTCAGGTACTTTTGGCTTCTTTTAGAAGCTTTGTGGCCCATTTCAGTTAACAATCCTTATCTCGCATACACAACAGAAGTCCACATGCCAAGAAGATCACTATTTCTCAGGGTTTCTGCACATGCACACCAAGGATTTTGGGGTAGATTACGTCATTTAAAAAGTTCCCTATTATTCCAAACTTCCTGCATGATTGGTGGCAGGGAGCAGTTGGGGGATGGAGGAAAGGGTGGCACGATGAGGAATTTGGAAATGATCCATGATACCGGCAATAACTAATCTTGTCTTCACGTAATTCACTGTGGAATACTTAACGTCCAGCAACGCTCTCAGTTCTGGCAAATGGGGTTTCTCGCTGAATGACCTTCACATGGACGGCACACACATTGTATCACCCTACCAACACGTCAAACACCAGGGTGACCATTTATGGCTGGGTTGGGATTTGAGCGCAATCAGCTCAAAAGTGAGCATGGATACCTGTAAGCTATCTTTCGAGGTCTAATATTAAAATAAAAAAATACACCAAATTATTTCCAGAAAAACAAGGAATTGGAAAGCACATGGTAAATCACCACCATTGGGATCACCACTGGGATCATCATTGGGATCACCATTCCAGTAGCACGCGAGATCCACCCAGTCAGCCCAGTCTATCAGAGGAATTTTACAATCCTTACAAAATGTATTATTCAAGGAGGATTGTACACACACCTCAGGAAGATTGTTTATAAAATTCAAGGCATTGGCATCATGGGCCGCTTTCTCAATGTCCTCCATTGTGACGTCCTCACGGCCATAACGGATGTTTTCTTCGATAGTGGTGGCAAAGAGCACAGGCTCCTGGCTCACAATGCCAATGGATTCGCGAAGCCAGCGCACATTAAGGCTGCGTACATCTTGTTCATCCACACACACCTGGCAATTGAAAGCACAAATTAAAGGCAAAAAATTGCATCCTGCAGCAATTAGCCCCTCCTTGTCAGCTTTGCCAAGTCCAGGTGGTCAACTCACCTGAATCCATTTGTTCCTTTCTCCTGCTTATGGAATCATCACCTTGCGGGCATCCAATTTTGCTCAAATCCAATCCGACAACTTTGCAACTCACCATAATCCCATATATATGACCCCATTTCATACCCACTATTTGTTCTGCTCTCCTAATCCACTTTTTAAACCCAAACCTTTTCAGAACCTGTTTTATCGATCGTCCATCACCCGTTTGTATGTTACCCATTGCCCTCTTGTTACTTGTCATCCCTTCATCATCTGTTTTGTAATTCCATGAGACTCTTGATATTTTAGTTAGAGCACGTGCAAGAAGTTATATTCTCCTGAAGCTGAGCCTCGTGGTGTTATGATATAGAGTAGCTAGTGCCTTACTTCTAGTTCGACAAAATACATGTTTTAAGTAAATCCTTAACTGAAACGTAATGACCAGAGATATTTAGTGTGCAGTGGGTATTTGATGTCACAAAAAGAAGGAACCCTTTGACCTTTGAAGATCCTTGAAGACCCGTAAGATCCTTCAGACCCCAAAGACTCCTAAAGACTCCTAAAGACCCCACAGGACTCAAAAGTCCCTGAGGAACCAAAAGACCCAGAGGATTCAAAAGTTCCCGAGGACCCAAACGTCCGCAACGGCCCAAAAGACCCAGAGGATTCAAAAGTTCCCGAGGACCCAAACGTCCGCAACGGCCCAAAAGACTCAGAGGACACAAAAGATGCAGAGGACCCAAAAGACCCAAAAGTTCCCAAGCACCCAAAACACTCTTAGGACCCAAAAGACCCCCCCCTCCCCCCCAACCACTCCCATGTCCAGCAAGCAGGTATGCTACAAGGTGGTGAAGACCAATGAAAACTTTGTCCATTGGACCAATGGGTCCACTTAGTGTTCTTTATACAGAGTGTCGGTACTGCTAAAGCAGTTTCTTAGCTAAGGTTACAATCCTGGATGGATCACCACCACGGCACAGGAAGTCAGGACAGGAATGTGGAATTTGGCCATTGTGCCGGCGTATCTCACCAAGTCTTCTCAGGGATGAGCTGGCACATAAATCACATGCATGATACAGGCATTACGAAACATGATTGTACTTTTATCAGAATTACAAGAACAGGAGAGGAAAATAGGGAAATCAAGAGAGTAAATAGTATTTTAACTTGGGATTCCAACATGGCGAGCAAAGTGGTCCAATAGGAGCACCAGCCAATGGTAAGACATATTCATGGCTTCAGTTTAATTATTTCATTTAACTTCCTCATATGAGCAAAGCAAAATTCCCACAATGGTTTCTTGAATAACTTTTTGTACGAAATCACAAGTGCCTGAGTAAACCCACCATGCCTTGTTGTGGATCATAAAACCGCTGCAGCAGTTGTACTATGGTGCTTTTTCCACAACCGCTACTTCCGACAAGAGCAAGAGTCTCTCCACTATTTACAATTAGGTCCAAGCCCTGCAAAACCTGCAAGAAAAATCGACAATAGTCACCATGGCAATGAAATAATTAGTTGCAATATTGATGTCCTGAATCTGATTTTAAGGGATTTGTGTTTTTATGCCTCCACCGTCGAAGTCGCAGGAGCCATTATGTTTTCAGGTTGTCCGTCCGGCTGTCCGTCCGTCCGTGATCGTTTTTCGTTTCCGTGATAACCTGAGAACGGCTGAAGGGATCTTAGTCAAACTTGGTGCGGGTATGTATAATGAGGTAAAGATGAACTTGTTAGATTTTGGGGTCAGGAGGTCAAAGGCCAAAGGTCAGAGGTCATTTAGGTAAAAGTCCTGTTACCGCAATAACTTGTGAACCAGCGATGGGATTCTGAGCAAATTTGGTACAATTATGTATAACTAGGGCATGCCCGTACTATATATAAGCTAGGACGTGCCCGTACGTGGGTGCCCGTTCCTTGCCAAAAAAAAAAAAAAAAATTTGTGTAGGGGTGTGTGTGTGTAAACATCCTAGGGCGTGCCCGTACGTGGGTGCAAAAAAACATGCGTGCAAACAACAACAACAAAAAAAAACTTTGAAACCACGTGGCAGTAACGACCACAGAACCCCCCCCCCCCCCCCTCTATTTACATGAATGGTTTGGTCCATTCGCAACGACCACAGAACCCCCCCCCCTCTATTTACATGAAATGGTTTGGTCCAAAGCGAACGGCTTGCGGTGTTTGGTAAAGAAATCGCCATAGCTCGGTAACTACTTGTCCGATTAATTTCAAACCTTGAAAAGGCACATCCTCGGGTCCCCAGCAATATACCTGGCAAGTTTCAAGTATATCGGACCGGTAGTTGTCGAGAAACAGCGGTCACAGACAAACATACACACATACACACATACACACAGAGATTAATGGAATTATAGATAGATGATGTAAAAATGACTGGATCAGATTTTGGGGTCAAGAGGTCAAAGGTCAAAGTCTATAATAGGTCTATAACTTGAGAACGGCTGAAATGATCTAATTCAAACTTTGTACAGGTATGTGTAATGATGTAAAGAT
Source organism: Myxine glutinosa (assembly GCF_964187855.1). Classification (NCBI taxonomy): domain Eukaryota; kingdom Metazoa; phylum Chordata; class Myxini; order Myxiniformes; family Myxinidae; genus Myxine; species Myxine glutinosa. Next base: position 37,390,603 of record NC_136270.1, on the reverse strand, counting down.
GAACTGATTAGATTTTGGGGTCAAGAGGTCAAAGGTCAAAGTCTGTAATAGGTCTATAACTTGAGAACGGCTGAAGTGATCTAATTCAAATTTTGTACAGGTATGTGTAATGATATAAAGATTAACTGATTAGACTTTGGGGTCAAAGTTGGTAAAGGTCTATAACTTGAGAACGGCTGAAGTGATCTAATTCAAATTTTGTACAGGTATGTGTAATGATGTAAAGATTAACTGATTAGACTTTGGGGTCAAAGTTGGTAAAGGTCTATAACTTGAGAACGGCTGAAATGATCTAATTCAAACTTTGTACAGGTATGTGTAATGATGTAGACATGAACCGATTCGATTTTGGGGTCAAGAGGTCAAAGGTCAAAGGTCATGTCAGGTAGAAATGTGATAATATGAGAACAGCTGAATGGATTTAAATCAAACTTGGTACAAGTATTGTAATGATGTAATAATGTGGGCGGAGGCATGATGTAAAAACGTCGTGACGTCGAAGAGTGTCGTTTTAGTTTGCACAAGGAACTAATGTATACACGCGTCATGCTCACTGCTCTAGAACCCGTGCGTACATTTCCTTGTTTCCTCACTTCATCACACCTCAGGCAGATGAGGGGCACCACATGTTCAGATGAAGTGTCATAAAATTGGATGCTGATATGTTTCAGTCCAACGTTTAATGGAAAATGTGGACCAAGAGTTAAGGATGACTCAAACGGACCCAAAGGATGGAGGAAATGATACTACAAGTTGAAATGCTTGGAGAGTTCCACTATTAACGCAAATCTTTGCTTTCATTATTTCAAAAAAAAATTATATCCAAAATTTAAGTGAGTCATTAATTTTGGGCAAAATTACCTTTTTTAGACAAAGCTTAAGAAGGATGTTAAATCCACCACGTGGCCAAAAGCTTTGCACCGCACATATCAATCTGTGGATGTTCTTCAGAATAATTGTATTCAATAATGATACGATATACATGTCAAACAATTCCATGAAGGCTCTGATGTTGTGTTGCCACAGTGGTGTGTTATACTTCAATGTTATATGTGCAACAGAACTGCTGTGAGGTACATGAATACTTATGGAAGCGTATGCTAGATAGTGATAATTATTGCTAGGGAAACATACTCGATTAACGAAATTTGTTATTGTTAAAGTACTATAATTGTATCCAAAGTGCTTGCTTTGAGTGCATGAGCGGTGTCTGTTAAAATTCCTCAATATAGATGCCTGATGACCCCTTGTGTACATAGACACTTGTTTATTTCATGATGGACTGACAAAGCATGAGGGATTGAGGGAGCATCCTTCATTGGACACATCGGTTCATAGTTAGTCTTATGGTGGTACCTAAAGTGATAGGGGATGCAGCAGGAGTACTATTTATCGGTAGTTTACACATATATTTTTCAGCAGTACCAGAGATTGGCCTGGAGGAGTGCAGGTGGGGTAATAAGTATATTTTGTGACTGTGGCTAGTGATACAGCCTCCCTCTGATTGTGCCATGTGCACAGGGGAAAATTGCAAGTCGTCCACCCACCATCTCGAGGAAGGGGGTGGGCTTGGGGTGGATTTATTTTGTTCCCATGAGCTGACCCCTGGGTACCTTGAGTACTCGGGTGGCACTAAAATAGGGGTAAAATCTCAAACACATGAAAATTATGGTCTTACCATTCAAAGTAGTTCCATTTATTGCAGAAATCACACACGTAAAATTTTATGCAAATCGTATAATATTTAGGGGTTGCTCACCGCAACATGGCTTGTTGTGGTGAGCATACAATACAAAATTGTATTATTACATACAACTAGAACTGCCACTTTAAAACTGCTGGCAGTGATGACCGGTTTACTCGCACCCACTTTTGATGCAACCCCACTGTTGATACAACCCCACTTTTGATACAACCCCACTTGTGGTACAACCCCACTTTCATTGGACATGCTTTGACACAACCCCCTTGGATACAACCCCGACACACACACACACACACACACACACACACACACACACACACACACACACACACACACACACACCCACACCCCTCCCCCCACACGCACACCCCTCCACACACACACACACACACACACACACACACCAACCCCCCCCCTCCACATACACAAACACACCCCACCCCCAACACACACACACACACACACACACACACACACACACACACACACACACACACACACACACACATCCCCACCCACACATCCACACCCACACACAAACACACATATCCACACACACACCCACACACAAACACCCCCACACCCCTCCCTCCACACACCCACACATATCCACACAAACGCACATCCCCTTCCACCCCACCCCTCCCCCACATACACACACACACACAAACACACGCACACATCTCTACACCCCCCCCCACCCCAACACACACACACATGCACACACAAATCCCCCCACCCCTAACACACACAAACACATGCACACATCCCCCCTATCCCCACCACACCCCTCCCCCCATACGCACACCCCTCTAAACACACACACACACACACCAACCCCCCCCCACCTACACACACACACACACACACACACATATCCCCCCACCCCTAACACACACACAAACACACGCATACATCCCCCCACCCCCAACACACACACACACACATGCACACACACAACACACACACATACACACATCCTCCCTACCCCCACCCACACCCCTCCCCCCAAACACACACACACACACACACACCAACCCCCCCCCCCACCTACACACACACATCCCTCCACCCCCACACACACACACACATCCCCCCCTACACACACACACACACATACACCCCACTCCCAACACACACACACATATCCACACACACACACAAACATGCGCACACACCTCCCCCCACATGCACACACATATCCAGACAAATGCACAACCCCCTCCCCCCACCCCCCAAGACACATCCCACACACACATCCCCTGACACACACCCCCACACCCCCCCCCCCCCACACACACACACACATTCCCCCTACCCCCCACCCACATACACACACACAAACACATGCACACGTCCTCCCACCCCCACCCCCAACACACACACACACACACACACACACACACACACACACACACACACACACACACACATCCCCCCACCCCTAACACACACACATGCACACATCCCCCCCACCCCCAACACACACACACACACACACACACACACAAACACACACACATACCCCCCCCCCCGCCACCCCTAACACACACACAAACACATGCACACATCCCCCCACCCCCCCAACCCTAACATACATGCACACACACAAACACCCACACACCCCTCCCCCCACACGCACACACACACCCCCCCTACACACACACACGCGCTTATTTTTTGAGGTTGCAAGGTCAGACATATATATGGTGGCGGCCATCTTGGATTTGACGTGGCGACCCAATTTTCAATAGCGTTCTTCCTTATGCCTAGATACACCCACGCACCAAATTAGAAGTTGGTTCTTTGCTTATTTTTCAAGATATTCCGCTCACAAAGTTCAGACATAGATATGGTGGCGGCCATCTTGGATTTTGACGTGGCGACCCAATTTACGATAGCGTTCTTCCTTATGCCTAGATACACCCACACACCAAATTAGAAGTTGGTGCTTTGCTTATTTTTCAAGATATTCCGCTCACAAGGTTCAGACATATATATGGTGGCGGCCATCTTGGATTTTGACGTGGCGACCCAATTTTCGATAGCGTTCTTCCTTGTGCCTAGATACACCCACACACCAAATTAGAAGTTGCTACTTTGCTTATTTTTCAAGATATGCAGGTTGCAAGGTTCAGACATACATGGTGGCGGCCATCTTGGATTTTGCAGTGGCGACCCAATTTTCAATAGCTGACGCGTGCGCAGATGGGTTGCACTGCGATGCCACTGAAAAGCGACTGAGAAAACCGCGCATGCGCAGATCGCGGACATGATTCATTTCGATTTCTATCTTTATTTAATTTCCGAAAAGACGTCTGCATTCGAAAATCGCGTGATGACGTCACGACGTAAATGCATTTCTTCATATAACTTCAGATCGGCTGGATGGATTTTGACCAAATAAACGGCATCGTGTAGGGCATTTATTTGCGCAAATTTCAAGACCAATTACGACCATGACAGCCATTTCATTCTCGCACAGCACCAAACATTCTAATGCGTCAATCCCGCCAACCCTGCGCATGCGCAGGTGGTGCAACGAAGCACTTAAACGCTGAAAAAATCGCGCATGCGCAAATGGTAGCGCTGGAGCGCAAGGTCACGTGTGGACGCGTACGTAATATGTGGATGGATGTTTGCACATGCGCAAATGGGCCACTGTATTTTCGTGTATTACGTACGCGCTTTGATGGGCTTACTTTCAGTGAAATACGATCGAGTTAAAAATAGTCAGAATTTGAGCAAATCTGTTTCATTCGTTTGTTAATATGCCTCATCTATTGACAAATCTGCAATTATAATTTTTTTTGAAGTTCAAATGACCGCGGGAGATCGCGTTATCGTGAGCACGTTCTGGAAAGACAAAATGGTGTGTTTCTTCTTCTTTCAACAATAAAGACTTATAGCTTCGCGACTGTACATCCAATCATCTTGAAAGTTTGCACACTTGTTTCGCTTGATGAGAGCCACAACGCATTAAAAATTCAAGTCGATCCATGCAGTGGTTCAAGAGTTACAAGCTTTTTAAAATTTAAACTTCCATTATTTATTGCGGCCAAACCATGTGACTTATCAAAACGTCTCAAGTAACGATGAAACATCCCCCCATGAGGAACATTTGTGTAAAGTTTCCACTCGATATCTCCACAAATTATGGAGGTGATTCCATTTCTAGTTTGAGATTTTAAAACGTCATAACTCTGAAACCACGTGTCGGATGAGGTCGTGCTCGCTGACTTTTTGTTCGTCATGGGTATGCGAATACGCATGCCAAGTTTGGGCTCGATCTGTTCAGCCGTTGCGGAGAAAAAGGGTTTTTTGTGTTTTTTCACGAAAAACAAGATGGCGGCCGAACCATGTGACGTATGACTTCGAAATTTTTTGTAATCTGAGTTTTTTTTAACTAAGCATCTGGGGAAAAAATCTCATTTTCGGGGGAGAAAAATTGTGTTTGACGAATTCTAACCTCTTAACGTTAGCATTTTTGATATACTCAATACACATGTTTTTTGTTCCCATTGCAGAGTTCTTTAGAATGAGCCATTCCTAAAAATTTTCCATTGAGCCGTTTCGGAGATACAGAGGGGCAAATTTGAAGGTGTTTTACAAGATGGCGCCCATACCACGTGACCTATGACGTCATCATTAGCATTAAAAAATTCTACGAGCCTATCCGATCATTTAATGAAAATTTCCTGTCAATCCGACCAGCGGTTGCTGAGAAACTTAATTATGAAGTTTTCGGAGGTGCAAAATAGGGTGGAAGAATAATAATAAGAAAAACTCTAGCAGTAATAATAGGTTTCTCTCCATTTCATGGAGAGTAAACCTAATTATATAATAATATTATAATTACATTATTATGTCCAAAGATATTACGTAACAAACTGCAACATAGACGAATATAATCTGATCATTAATAATTCATAAACTTCAAAAATAATGAACATAAATCACTGGCAACTGTTGTTGCCATTGGACTTTAATGGGTTAAGATGAAAAAGAAAAAAGAAAAACGTAACCTATTATTATTATTGTATTATTATTATTATTATAATAGTAATAATTATTATTATTCGGGGCGCGGTGGCCGAGTGAGTTAGACCGCACGTATTGGGTTGACCACGCCAGTAGAGAAACTTTAGAGGCCATGAGCAACCTCTAAATATGATTTGATCACTCTGAAAATTTACCAAGAGTGTTTTCTCATGGGATGAAACAAAACCAGACCCGAAGACCTAAAATTATGAAACATTCGGTTTTTAGTGCCACTCTATTGAGCACTCATGCAAAATTTCATGGAGATCGGTGAAGCCGTTTTCGATTCTATATGGTTCAGACATAGATACATATGCGCAAATGAAATACGTCTGTCTGATACATACGTCTGTCTGAAATGACAGTGAATTGCCGAATTTTGTGATGATGAAGTCTAACTATTTTTGCCAAAAGCAAAGAAGCTTTCAATATGCAGACATCTTTTGTTTGGCAGTTTTCCGATTCAATTTCAAAGCAATGGTTGAAGGTATGAAAGTGTTCCAAGACGTTATATGAACAAGATACAAAAACAGTCCAACAAACATCTTTTTTGTTCAGTATATACAAGAATAGATGTTTACCAACATATTTTCCTTGCTCATTAGATATACTCGTATATTGAAAAATAAAAAGTTGCCATTTCTTCAACTGTTGTGAATCTCTCGTTCATATACCTTTTTTATTACCTCCGCCACCGAAAGTGAATGGAGGTTATGTTTTCACCCCTGCCTGTTTGTCTGTCTGTCTGTCTGTCTGTCTGTCTGTGAACAAGATGTCTCAAAAAGTTGTGGGTAGATTCCAAATAAATTTGGCGGAGAGGTTGTGTGTGTGACAAGGATGAAATGATTAGATTTTGGTAAATATCCGAGTTTGGATTCAGATACGAGATTTATTTAATTATAAGTGATTCTTCACCATTGAGAGATATGGCGAAAAGCGATATACAACATGATATTTAAAAAACTTATGGACAAGTTTTGACTAAACATGGTGGATGAGTTGGTTAGCGATAAGAACAAGGCGATTAGATTTTGGTTCAGGTCCGAATCCAGATCCGGCCTACATGGTATGCCCTCCATTATGGTGCCCTATTAACCCCATATATGATCACATAATGGTATGCCCTCCATTATGGTGTCATAGGTATACAAAATGTAAACTATTCAGCCTGGTGAGGTATGCCCTCTACCGAGTGCTGTTCTGGTTAATCTTGTAGTACACAGCTTATATACATCGATTCATGATAAAATAATTAGCAAAAAATCCCCCAATGGTGGTGACTCCATTATGACGTCATAATTCGACAAGTACAAAACTTCATCCTATCAAGATTAAATTTATTGAGCGTCATGTAGCCATAAATTGGTGGAGGAAAAAAAAATATGATGTCATCGGTCACGTGGTTCGGCCGCCATCTTGGAAAAACCCGAAAAACTTTGCACCTCTATATCTCCGAAAGCGCTGAATAGAAAAAATTGAGACATGGCTCATTGTAAAGAACTCTCCATAGGGAATAAAATATGTTAATTATGATGTCATAGGTGCCTCCATTATTACATAATAATTTGACAAGTACAAAACGTCATCCGATCAAGATGAAATTTCTTGAGCATAATCGAGGAATAAATTAGTGGGGAAAAAAACTGATGACGTCATCGGTCACGTGGTTCGGCCGCATTAATTTTTTTAACACAGAAGCCTTAAAAACCACTGAAAATACATCCCGGCGAGGGTTTGCAATATCTGATTGCTCTTTTTCTTGTTCATCTTGTAGTACACAGCTTATACCGTAAAATGGGGTGAATAGGGACAGCAAGGCGAATAGGGACACAAACTGAAAAAAAGTTCGGAAACTTTTCGCTGAAAATTGATAACCATACTGATTTGTTGATATTTGGGTTGAAAGTGTTCTCCTGTGTTTTAAAAAAGAAACTTATAGTCCCTATTAACCCCATATATGGGTTAAATAGGAATAAATAGGATTTTTATGGCTGTCCCTATTCACCCCGTTTTACGGGTGAATAGGGACAGTCACTAATACAAAAAAATAAATAATCAAGAAACAGGGACAGTTTGGAGAAACTTTTTATCCCATATTTTTTTTCATTGGCACCGTGGTTTATATTATGGGTGCATATTATGTGCATCCATCTCAGCTATCAATTTTGCAATAAGTTGGAAACTCAGGATTGTTTCTCAATTGGCACCGTATTGGCACTCAGGATTGGCACCGTAAAACGGGGTGAACAGGGACAGCCATAAAAATCCTATTTATTCCTATTTAACCCATATATGGGGTTAATGGGGACTATAAGTTGTTTTTAAAAAAAACAAGAGAACACTTTCAATCCAAATATCAACAAATCAGTATGCTTATCAATTTTCAGCGAAAAATGTTTCCGAACTTTTTTTCAGTTTGTGTCCCTATTCACCCCATTTTACGGTACATCGATTCATGATAAAATAAAATAATTAGCAAAAAATCCCCCAACCAAAACTTGATAAAACAGGACAAGTAGTTAAAAATATTTAATCCACGTCCTCTTTTCTGGTATGATATATGAAACAGCCGTGTTTTGTGAGTAATGAAGGAACTGCGCTCCAACGCGAGTCGAAAGAATTGACGCGACCAAAGACGGAATTCGTCCGAGTTGCTTTATTGAAACAAAACAGCTCAGGTATTCTGTCAAGCCCGTTTTTCGGGCAACAATATATATACACATTTATGTCGGGAAGTTTGCCCGGCAAAAGCTATACCGGGCATGCCCGGGTATCAAGGGCGAGCCTTGGAAAGGCGAGTCTGGACCTGCCCGGGCGTGTTTGGCTGCGGCCTGGCAAGTCGAGGCTGGGCGTGCCCGGGCGCTCTGGGCGAGCACTGGAAAGGCGATAGCGGGCATGCCCGGACGCTCTGGGCGAGCCCTGGAAAGGCGATAGCGGGCATGCCCGGACGCTCTGGGCGTGCCCTGGAAAGGCGATAGCGGGCATGCCCGGGAAAGACGAGACCGGGCGTGCCCGGGAGGTTCGGGCGTGCCCGGGAACAGTGAGTCCGGGCATGCCCGGGAGAGGCGCGTCTGGCCGTGTTCTGGCCGGTGCAAGGCGATTATGTACATCCAGCGGTAACCGCTACACACGCCCCTCCAGAATCGACCTGCACCGGCAGGGTCAATTTAAGGGGGGTCCGGATGACCCGGCTGAAGCGACCCCTGGAGGGTCGTGGGGAGGCGTCTGACGTGGTGGTGGGTGGTCGAGCGGGGGGAACTGTGGACGGGGGGCGGCCTTGCCGCGGAGGAAGGGCCAACCGTGGTGGTCGGTCGACGTCCATGTGCGCCGGTTTGAGGCGGTCCACAGAAATCCGGTCCGGTAAAGACTTGTCGCCCTGTCGCAGGACCCGGAAGGGCCCGTCGTACGGCGGCCGGAGTGGCCCCCGGTGCGCGTCATGACGCACAAAGACGTACTCCGCTGTGCGAAGCGCCGGGGGGACGTAGGACTGGGGGCCACCGTGGCGGGACGTCGGCACGGGGGCAAATCGTCGGGCGGCCTCCTGGAGGTCAGAGCGCTGGCGAGCGGCGGACCAGGGACTGGTAGCGTCAGGCACGAATTCGCCCGGGACGCGGAGTGGCTGGCCGTAGACGAGCTCGGCGGCGGACGCCCGGAGGTCTTCCTTGGGGGCCGTGCGAAGGCCCAAAAGGACCCACGGCAGCCGGTCGGCCCAACCGTCGTCCTGAATGCCGGCCATGAGTGCGGCCTTCATGGAGCGGTGAAACCGCTCGCACAACCCATTGGCTTGGGGGTGGTAGGCCGTGGTGCGGTGCAGCGTGACCCCCAACGAACGGGCGACCGCACCCCAAAGCTCAGACATGAACTGTGGGCCGCGGTCGGATGAGATGTCCGCTGGTGCGCCGAAGCGCGCGACCCAGGTGGCGATGAACGCCTGCGCCACATCGGCGGTGGTGGTGGAGGTGAGGGGCACGGCCTCCGGCCACCTGGTGGTCCTGTCCACCATGGTGAGCAGGTGGGTGAACCCCCGCGAGGGGGGCAGGGGACCCACCAGGTCCACGTGGACGTGGTCGAAACGCCGTTCAGGCACGGCAAAAGGTGCCAGCGGGGCCTGGGTGTGGCGGTGGACCTTGGCTCGCTGGCAGGCCGTGCAGGCGTTGGCCCAGTCGCGGATGTTTCATCGAAGGCCGTGCCAGACGAAACGCGCCGACACCAGCTTCTGAGAAGCTTTCCGGCCCGGGTGAGAAAGGCCGTGGATGGAGGCGAAGATGCGGCGCTGCCAGGAAACGGGCACGATGGGGCGAGGCTGGCCCTGGGAGACGTCGCAGAGCAGGACGGTGCCCGCGAAGGGGATGTCGGCCAGGCGGAGGCCCGTGTCCGCCACGCGGAGTGCCTGCACCGAGGCGTCGGTGGTCTGGTCGACCGCCATGAGCGTGAAGTCCACGCCGAGGTGGACCGCGTTCGCACTGGCCGCGAAAGGCAGTCGGCCACGGCGTTGTCTTTGCCGGCGACGTGCTGGATGTCCGTGGTGAACTCCGACATGGCGGAGAGGTGGCGCTGCTGGCGGGCCGACCACGGCTCCGTGACCTTAGCCATTGCGTAGACCAACGGCTTGTGGTCGACGAAAGCCGTGAACGGGCGGCCCTCCAGGAGGTGTCGGAAATGGCGAACGGCCAGGAATAGCCCGAGCAGCTCGCGGTCGAACGTGCTGTAGTTTAACTCGTTCGGCCGGAGTTGCCGGCTGAAAAAAGCGAGTGGCTGCCAAACCCCGTCCACCCATTGCTCATGGACGGCGCCCACCGCGTAGTTGGAGGCGTCCGTAGTGAGGGCGATGGGCGCGTTGAGCACCGGGTGAGCCAGCAGCGTTGCGTCGGCGAGGGCCCGTTTGGCACTGGCGAAGGCCGCGTCCATGGCCGCGGACCAAACAATGTCATGCTTGGCCGGCTTGCCCCGGAGGGCCTCGTAAAGGGGCCGCATGAGCTGAGCAGCGCGGGGCACGAATCGGTGATAAAAATTCACCATGCCGAGGAACTCTTGGAGGGCCTTGATGGAACGGGGACGCGGGAACGTGGTGATGGCCTCGACCTTGGTCGGCAGCGGCACGGCCCCGGTCTTGGTGATGCGGTGGCCCAAAAAGTCAACGGTCGTCGCGCCGAAGTGGCATTTGACCGGGTTGACAATTAAGCTGTGCTCGCTGAGGCGACCGAACAGTGTTCGGAGGTGGAGGAGGTGCTCGGCGCGGGACGTGCTGGCGACGAGGATGTCGTCCAGATAGACGAAAAGAACCGGCAGGTCGCGCAGCACGCCGTCCATCAAGCGCTGGAACGCCTGGGCCGCGTTCTTGAGGCCAAACGGCATCCGCAAAAATTCGAACAGGCCGAACGGCGTGATGACGGCCGTCTTCGGGACGTCGGCCGCCCGGACAGGTACCTGGTGGTAGCCCCGTATCAGGTCAATTTTCGAAAAGATGACCCGTCCCGCCAAACGGGTGGAAAAGTCCTGAATATGCGGGATCGGGTACCTGTCGGGGGTGGTAGCGTCATTGAGACGGCGGTAGTCGCCACACGGGCACCATCCACCCCCCGGCTTTGGCACGATGTGCAGTGGCGAGGCCCACGCGCTATCGGAGCGCCGCACGATGCCGAGGTGCTCCAACGCGTCGAATTCGGCCTTTGCCACGGCGAGCTTGGCTGGGTCGAGGCGGCGGGCCCTGGCGTAGACCGGCGGGCCCGTAGTGGGTATGTGGTGCTCGATCCCGTGCCGCACCCCGACGGCCGAAAACGTCGGCCGCGTGAGGGCCGGGAATTCCACGAGCAGGCGAGCGAACTCGTTCGTTGCCGGGAGGGCGCACGCCAGTTCGGTCGGCGCGGAGCTGCTCATTGTGCACGCCAGGGAGCTGAAGGTCTCGGCGTGGACAAGGCGACGTCGTTTGACGTCGACCAGCAGCCCGTGCGCGCAGAGGAAGTCGGCGCCCAGCAAAGCCACGGGGACGCTGGCGGTAACAAAAGTCCATTGAAAGCGCTGGCTGCCGAAGCAGAGGGTGACGACGCGTGGGCCGAAAGTGCGTATGGCCGAGCCATTAGCAGCGACCAAAGAGGGGCCGCAAACTGCGTCCAGCCTGTCCTGCTCGGAGGCAGGTATGACGCTCAGTTGGGCGCCGGTGTCGCACAGGAAACGCCGTCCAGACGCTTTGTCCCGAATAAACAGCAAGTTGCCCGAGTGGCCGGCGCTCATGGCTGGGAATGAATGCCGGCCCGGCCGTTTCCCAACCTGCCGAAAGTGCACGGGGGCCGGCACGTCCGAGCCTTGTGTCCGAACCTGGCGTGGTAATAACACCACGCCCGGTCAGGTGGAGGCCCCGGCCGTCGTGTCGGAAGCGGGCGGTGCGGCGTGGCGGCCGCCAGTTGCACCGGCAGTTCGGCCTCCAACCGCGCAGGGCGCTCGGGCGTCGCCTCGGACGGCGGCGGGCTCCAGGTAACCGCGCCGATGTGCTGGCCCGCCGAGGAGATCTTATCGGCTTCCCTGGCGAGGGCGCGGGAATCCGTGATCAACGTGCCAGCCAGGGCGAGGCGTACCGGGTTAGGCAGCTGACGGAGGAACAGCTCCCGGAACAGGAATGCCGGAGAGTGCTCGCCGAGCAATGAGAGCATATAGTCCATGCGCTCGGACGGGCGCGTGTCGCCGAGCTCGGGCAGGTCAAGCAGGCGCCGTGCGCGTGCTGCCGGTGAGAGGGCGAAAGCGCCAAGGAGGAGCGTCTTCAGCGCGTCGTATTTGTCAGCAGCCGGCGGGTGCTGGAGGAGGCTCAAGGCGCGGGCCGCGGTGGTGGAACCGAGCGCCGCCACAACATGGTGGAAGCGGGTGTCGTCCGCGGTGATGCCTCGCAGGGCGAACTGGGAGTCCGCCTGGGCGAACCAAACAGCCGCGTGAGTCTCCCAGAAGGTAGGCAGTTTAAGCGTCACTGCCGTATCCATGTCGGTAGGTCACCAATGAAGGAACTGCGCTCCAACGCGAGTCGAAAGAATTGACGCGACCAAAGACGGAATTCGTCCGAGTTGCTTTATTGAAACAAAACAGCTCAGGTATTCTGACAAGCCCGTTTTTCGGGCAACAATATATATACACATTTATGTCGGGAAGTTTGCCCGGCAAAAGCTATACCGGGCATGCCCGGGTATCAAGGGCGAGCCTTGGAAAGGCAAGTCTGGACCTGCCCGGGCGTGTTTGGCTGCGGCCTGGCAAGTCGAGGCTGGGCGTGCCCGGGCGCTCTGGGCGAGCACTGGAAAGGCGATAGCGGGCATGCCCGGACGCTCTGGGCGAGCCCTGGAAAGGCGATAGCGGGCATGCCCGGACGCTCTGGGCGTGCCCTGGAAAGGCGATAGCGGGCATGCCCGGACGCTCTGGGCGAGCCCTGGAAAGGCGATAGCGGGCATGCCCGGACGCTCTGGGCGAGCCCTGGAAAGGCGAGAGCGGGCATGCCCGGGAAAGACGAGACCGGGCGTGCCCGGGAGGTTCGGGCGTGCCCGGGAACAGTGAGTCCGGGCATGCCCGGGAGAGGCGCGTCTGGCCGTGTTCTGGCCGGTGCAAGGCGATTATGTACATCCAGCGGTAACCGCTACAGTAATATGCTTTTCTTTTTGAAGCAAACTTGTCATTTGTTGCTTTGTGAAATGTATTGTATGAGCTAGCAATAGAAGTAAGTGTGTTGAATTTCTGTTTTTATGCTAATTTGAAAGGTGTGAAACAGAAAGTAAGAGTCCACATATTGTGTTCACAAGTTTGTATTTATATTGTATTAGATTACTGCTGTCTGGCTGTGTGGTAGAAAATTGACACACGGAAGTTTGAGATACGATTGCAAAAAAGGTGAGCTGTAAAATACCTTCATTTCAGATCTTGAGGGATATACGAAGTGAACATTCTTGAACTCAACTCTGCCTTTCAACTTTTGTGGCTTATATCCAATCTTGGAAAAGTTGTCAATAGTAGGTTCCTACAAGATGATAGTACGATGCATCATTTTGAAGTAGTGCTTGAACCAGAACATGCCAACTCAGTCTTTGAGGGGCAAAACTACTTCCAGGCATTAAAAAAACTTCTTTAATCCGACAAATAAATCATAAAGATACAACTGATTCTCCACTTTTAATTTAATCTCACAATGCCCCCACCTTGTCAATGATATTGAAAATGGCATAAGCAGCTCCTCGGGCATTAGAAAAGGCCTCGATATTTGGAGTGGCTTGGCCTAAGGAGAATGCTCCGATGATGACACAAAAGAATACCTGTGGTCAAAAAAAAAATGCAACACCGGATCAACGACAATTTCACTTTGTAGTGGAAAATATCGCAATTGCATCGATACATTTTTGAAGGGGCAAAACAATTGCAGGTATGTGAAAGAAGCGTTTAAGTCGTTCGGTTCTTGGAATGGATGGATTTAAGTATAAAATATAAAGCGTAATTTAATTTTGTCGTTGTTGCATGCACGATCGAGGCTCGTAGCAGAAAGGGGGAAAATAGAAAGGGGGAAACACCAAAAGCAGAGTAGAGGCGACAGTGAGTGAGATCAAGGCGAGGGGGAGCATAAATCATGCAGACGAACAAGCTACACACAAGGCAAATGAAAAGACAGCAAGAAGAGGAAGTGGAAAGAGGGGATGAAACAGAAAAGGATTTTGTTAAGAGTCAATATTTTCCCAACAGTTTTGTAATGCACTCCAGAGCATAAACAGAATGTTCATATATGTTTTAGCTCTCTCTCAAATGTATTGACCCTTTATTACCAACTGATTGGATGGTGAATGGAGGTTAATTTTTCACCCATGTCTGTCTGTTTGTTTGTTTGTGAGCAGAATATCTCAAAAGGTTATCGACAGATTTGGACGAAATTTGATGGAGAGGTTCCGTGTGCGTCTGAATCAGTTGGCTGGCATGACAGCTTTGCAGTGGTCCATTGGATTCAGATGAGACTGACTAATATATATATATATATATAATATATTTATATATATATATATATATATATATATATATATATATCTATAATTCCAGTAATCTCTGTGTGTGTGTGTGTGTGTGTGTGTGTGTGTGTGTGTGTGTGTGTGTGTGTGTGTGTGTCTGTGTGTCTGTGTGTGTGTTTGTTTGTTTGTCTGTGACCGCTGTTTCTCGACAACCACGGGTCCGATATACTTGAAACTTGCCAGGTATATTGCTGGGGACCCGAGGATGTGCCTTTTCAAGGTTTGAAATTAATCGGACAAGTAGTTACCGAGCTATGTCCAAAAAACGATTCAACCAATCAGAGAGCAGCGAGCTATCACGTGTGCCGAACGTGCCGAACAGACTCTGCCTCGGACGGCACATTTGAGAGCGTATTCATTTATTTCACGTTGGCAAACTATGTTGCCGTTAAACTATGTTTTAAAACTAATTAAAACTAATTTGCGATTCATCGTAACTGCGATTTGCGACCTTCCGGACAGTGAAGACTGCACTTCCGGCAGCCAATCACAGAACGCGTTATTGCGTAGGCGTGGCCGATGTGAGAGCGAGCCGAGCCGAGCGCGTGCGCCATTACGGTTCGTAATTCGATTTCTTCCGGAGAAAATAATAATTTCTCGATTTCTTATGCACATTATTTCTCCCAATTCAGTCAGAGCGAAGGGCGGAAGCGAAGAGCGTTGTTTTTTTTGTTTACGGGCGTACGGGCGGGGTAGAGCGTACGGGTAGCGTTATTTTTTTTTTTTGGCAAGGAACGGGCACCCACGTACGGGCATGCCCTAGTATATATAATTAAATTAATGTACAGGCTTATAACTAATTGACATATGTGGGAAAATTGCATACCCAGACCAGGAATCAAACGCAGGTCCTCTGATGAACCGTACCAGTGCTCTGCCATCTGAGCTATCTGGGCGACCCTGACTGAGCATGAAATTTTCCCACATATAATTGCCATTCTCTTTCTGTCAATGCTTCCGGAGCAATCGCTGCCAACCATAGGAGCACCAACGGCCTGAACACGAGAGGGTCTTCCTCCAATGGGGGAGACAAATCCATGTCCTCTATTAAAATATCACTGGGGGCATAGAAACACAATCTACTATAAATGGATGAGGTGTGTGTGTGTGTGTGTGTGTGTGTGTGTGTCATACTTTTTTTGTCTATTAATTACCTACGTCTATTAATTAATTACATACATCGATTAATAACGTACTATGGAAATGTACCTTTTAACCCTTTAGACTGCTGAGACCCCTTCGAAGACCATTTAAGATCATCAAGACCCCAAAGGTCCCTAAACACCCAGAGGATCTAAACTCCCAAAGGACGCAAAAGTCCCAAAGGACGCAAAAAAGGACCTGGACACTCTACTCTGGACATGCTGCTTCTGCTTTCTCAACAATGGATGGAGGTCCTCAATGCCAAACAGGAAATTAGAGCAGTCTCCCTTGACATATCACGTGCCTTCGATACGGTCTGGCACCCCGCTCTGCTCACCAAACTCTCCCCTTTTGGTATCCATGGAAATCTCCACGCATGGCTGGTGGACTTCCTCTCTAGTCGTAGTCAACGTGTGGCCCTGAATGGGTTTCTCTCATCTCCTCTTCCTGTTCAGGCTGGAGTTCCCCAAGGCAGTGTTCTGGGCCCTGTGCTTTTTCTGGTCTTCATCAATGATCTCTCTGACTCTCTTGAAAATCCTCTCTATCTCTTTGCTGATGACTCTACTCTCTGTCGCTCCATTCTCAGATCGGCAGTCTGCAGCCTCCTCACTCTCTGCAGACCTAGACAAAATCACAGACTGGGCAAACAAGTGGAACATGTCTTTCAATCCTGACAAATCTCACACTCTTACGATGTCTCTCCAAAAAGACCGACTGGACAACCCTCCCATCCACTTTCTGAATAATCCTCTCCAAGAAGTTCTGTCACTCAAGCTTTTGGGTCTCACTATCTGCCATGATCTTTCCTGGGAAAACCACATTTCAAATCTGGCCTCCAAAACCAGTCGCCAACTGGGCATCCTCCATCGTGCGAAGTCCTTCCTTGGCAAACCTGAGCTCCTCACCACATACAAGGCTTTCATCCGCAGCTCAATGGAATACTGCTCTCCCCTCTGGGCTGGTGCTCCTGCCTCACACCTAGCTCGTCTTCACGCTGTTGAAACCAAAGCATTCAGAATCATTGGAATCTCCCACGATGAAGCTAACTCCAAGGGCCTCTCACTCACTCACCGCAGGCAGGTTGGTGGTCTTTCCGTCTTCTACCGACTCCTCTCTGGCCTTGCCCCCCCCAGCTCTCTCTGGGATCTGTCCCGCAAATATTCCTACAGGTCGCACAAGATCTGCCTGCAACCCTCTTATGGTTAAACTGCCAAAATCAAGACTCTCTGCTCACCTTCACTCCTTCATTCCTCTTTTCTCCCACCTCTGGAACAAACTCCCTCACTCTCTTCAATCCCACTCCACCCTCCAGGTCTTTAAAACTGCTGTTCACCACCAACTCTTTTCTTCCCCATCCAAAACCTTGATCTTTTCTACCCCCGCTAATTTCACCCCAATTCCACTTTTTTGAAATACCAACTTCTGTCCTGGAAGTCCTTGGTGTCCTTGTGTTTTATACTTCTCCCTCCCCCCCCCCCCCTTCCCACGCCTCCTCCCCCCAAGCCCTCTCCCTTCCACACATCTCCCTGCTCTCAAATGTTGTGTTTGTGTGCTTCCCCTTCTCTCCCCATCTTGTCTTCCACTCCCGCTTTTTATATATTTTGTTTGTCTGGTTGATTTGTTTGTGAAGTAAATGTTAGCTCTTTCACGAGCCTCGATTCAGCATACAAAAAAAACAACAAAAAAAAAAGTCCCAAATGACCCAAAAGACCCCAAAGGCTCCTAAATACCCAGAGGACCCAAAAGACCCAGAGGATCCAAAAGTCCCAGATGACCCAAAAGACCCCGAAGGCCACTAAACACCCAGATGACCCAAAACACCTCGAAGACCCAAAAGACCCAGAGGACCAAAAATACCCAGAAGACCAAAAATACCCCGAAGATCCAAAAGACCCCGAAGACCCAAAGACCCTTAAAGACCAAGAAGAACCAAAAGCCCCTGAAGACCCTGAATACCCAAAAGACACTGAAGACCCTGAATACCCAAAAGACACTGAAGACCCTAAATACCCAAAAGACCTTGAAGACCCAAATGGCTCTGAAGACCCAAAACACCATGAAGACCCAAAAGACACCGAAATGGTCAAAGATGCCTACCCCTCTGAAACGACGTGTGGTGAGGCACGCGGAGCATGCAGAGTCATGCTAGTACTGTATATATATATATATATATAAATAGAGCAAACGTATATGGTTATGTCGTTATGTATGTCGTTATGTATGTATGTATGTTTATATGCGACGAAAACGTCTTCTTATACTTCAAATAAAATTAACACCCTCTTAATTACGTTTAGACTGCTGAGACCCCTCAGACCTTTAATAACCCTTTAATTCCCCCAAGACCCTTAAGACCACCAAGACCCCTGAAGACCCAAAATACCCTTGAAGGCCCAGAGGCTCAAAAGGACCCTGAAGACCCAAATGGCCCCGAAGACCCAAAACACCCCGATGACCCAAAACATCCCGAAGACCCAAAACACCCCGAAGACCCAAAACACCCCAAAGACCTAAAACACCCCAAAGACCCAAAACACCCCAAAGACCCAAAATACCTCAGATACCCAAAAGACCCTGAAGACCCAAAACACCCCTAAGACCCAAAATTCCCCAAAAACGCAAAACACCCCAAAGACCCAAAATACCCTTTAAGTCCCAGGGGATCCAAAAGACCCTGAAGACCCAAACGACCCTGAAGACCCAAAAGATCCCGAAGACCCAAAATTCCCAAAAGACCCAAAAGACCTAAAACACCCCGAAGACCCAAAAGACCCAAAAGATCCAAAATACCCTTAAATACCCAGAAGAACCAAAATACCCCAAAGACTCTTAAAGACCCAAAGGAAATAAAAGACACTTAAGACCCAAAAGCCCCTGAAGACACTGAAGATCCAAAAGACCCTGAAGACCCAAAACACCCCAAAGACCCAAAATACCCTTAAAGGCCCAGAGGATCCAAAAGACACCAAAGACCCAAATAGCCCTGAAGACCCAAAAGACCCAAAAGACCCCGAAATGGTCAAAGATGCCCATCCCTCTGAAACGACGTGTGGTGAGGCGTGTGGAGCGCGCCGAGTCACGCTAGTATATATAAAAGAAACTTACCTCAAGGATATTCCCAACAGTGTAATTATCTGTAGTCACAAGCTCTCCCCCATACCAAAATGCAAGGGCATAGGAACCATAAATTAAGAAGAAAGTGAAGCCAATTGAAAGGTTTGTTGTGATGGCCTTCTTGATCCCAACAGCTTTCGCTTCATTCAAGTTTTTGTTGTATCTGCACAATTTTCAGACAACATGAAAGGCAATCAGAAAATGTAGATCCTGAATGCGGGAAAGAGTGATGAAATAAACGACAGTGTGGTGCATGCTCTCACCTTTCAATCTCCTTATTCTGTCCTCCAAAGGCAACTACCGTTCTAATGCAACTGAGGACCTCTTCCGCAACTGCCCCTGCTTTTGAGTAAGCCTGCAGTTCCTTATTGGTGAATGCAGTCAAGATCTGCATGAATGCATCAGATATGAAAAATGGGATATCCATTTTGTTACAATAAGTATTTTGTCTAAGATTAAAAAAATTGGTGAATCACTATACAGGAAAATAAAATCCTTTTGACAAACATGTCCAGTTGTTATTAAACAAACTTTTCATAAAACACTAAAAGTTGCAAATTATTCAATATTTTAATCAATAATATATATATTTTTTGTATGCAATGTGACAGGGTTCGATACAATTCGATAGGGTTCCACGTGAAGTCGTGACATGGGCATTGAGGAAGTTAGGAGTGGAGGAATGGTTGATCAGAGAGAGTAGTGATGGCAATGTACAAAAGAGTGCGCTCAGCTGGAAGGATGAAGGACGGGAACAGTGGTGAGTTTGAGGTGAAGGTGGGTGTGCATCAGGGGTCGGTACTAAGTCCACTACTATTTGTAGCTGTGATGCAGGTGCTGGCTCGGAACGTAAAGGAGGGTTTACCGTGGGAGTTGTTGTATGCAGATGATCTGGTGTTGATTGCAGAAAGTATGGATGGACTGAAGGAGAAGATGAACAAGTGGAAGGAATGTATGGAGACAAAAGGTCTGAAGGTGAATATCGGAAAAACGAAGGTGATGGCAAGTGGTAAAGCATGTGGTGAGGTGGAAAGAACTGGGAAGTGGCCCTGTGCTGTGTGCAGGAAGGGTGTCGGGGTGAATTCCATTCAATGTACAATGTGCGCTGAGTGGGTTCATCAAAAATGTAGTGGTTTGAGAGGGTCATTAACCAGTATGGCAGCTACATTCAAATGTAAGGTGTGCACAGAGGGAGCTGCAGATGGAGGAAATGTTGAGTTGGATCTTGGAGACGGTGTGAAGCTGGAAGGTGTGAAAACATTTTGCTACCTCGGAGACATGCTGAATGGAGGTGGATCAGACTCAGCAACGGTTGCTGGAGTGAGATGTGCATGGAAGAAGTTTCGGGAACTGAGTGGTGTGCTGACGAGGAGGGGAGTGTCGTTGAAGCTGAAGCGAAAGGTGTATGCTGCATGTGTGAGAAGTGTTATGATTTATGGGCGCGAGACATGGGTAATGAACGTAGAGCAGCAACGAAGGCTGGAAAGGGTGGAAATGCGAATGGTTCGATGGATGTGAGTATCGTTGAGAGAGAGGAAGACAAATGATGAACTGCGAAAGATGATGGGAATAGAGGCTGTGAGTGATGCTGTGAAGAGAAAGTTTGAGATGGTTTGGTCACGTGTTGAGGAAGGATGAAAGTGACTGGTTGAGAAGAGTGATGGAATGTAGAAGGAAGTAGAGGATGGGGAAGACCGAGAAAGACTTGGCTAAAGATGGTCGAAGAAGAAATGCGGGCCAGGGGGTTAACAAGGGGAGATGCAGAAAATAGGGCAAAATGGAGAAGATTGTCATGGGGACCGCAAGGCTAACCCCCGCTCTTGCAGGGAAAATGGCCTGAAAATGCCTGTTGTTTTATTTGTTTTATACAATGTAAGCTCATGCAAGAGCAAGATGGCAGCGAGCAAAAATGAAGTGTACCGACAATGAGGCAGTGGGGCCACAAGTGGACTCAATTTGCCATTTGAATCACTCGAGAGAAGATTGGAATTTGATTGAAGCTCACACACCTTAAAAGACAGGTATTGCCCCCTTAAAACGTTAAAACAAATTCTTTGATACTTTCGAAGTAGCTGTCATCCCAATCTTATCCTCCTCCAGGATCCCATTTAGTTCATTTGCCAGCTAGTTTTCATGTACATTTAACAATAATATTTTCACCTTGGACCAGAGGGCAGCAGAGATGGCTAATAGAGGGCTTATGGCCACGATAACCAGTGTGAGCTTCCAGCCGCGCACGAAGCCGATGACAAATCCAGATACAAAAGAGGACACATACTGTATCAGCAAAGCCACCTTGTCACCAATTCCTTCACTGATCTTGTTGATGTCACTGTGAGAACACAAAATATCACAGGCCAGGGTTCATACTTGGATGTTTATTCATGCACAGAGACAGGAGCTTTATCACTGATCAGTTTGTAATCTGTTAAGCCCGCATACCCGAGCTGATGTGACGCAACAAGACCGGCTGCGACGAATCTTGTACAATCCCATTTTGTTGTAAAAACTGCCGCACACGACATGACTGTTGATGACTTTATTGAAGGAAAACAAAATGGCGATGCAGAAGAGATGCAGGAAAAGGATGCGAGAAATGCAAAGCAATGAGACTGCTGCTCTGACACCAGTGCCGGTGCTTCCATCGCCTACAGGGTGCCAGGAGAAAGAAGTGGCTGTTGGTAAAGCCCGATGTGGAAAGAAGATGGCTAAGGGAGCATTGAGCAATTTGCTAGTGGAACTTGCTGCTGAAGATGAGCCCTCTTATGGTAGCTTCACATTCACAAGAGATTTATTACACGCAGGTGTAATCCGGCTACATACCTACGAGTTGTGCCTCTTTCTCTTCTGACCAAAGGTCTGCCGTATAGACACGATGACCGAAAGTCACTGATAGCTCAAGTTCGATTGGGCATTACATTGTGCCGTGTCCATGGTCATTGTCGATCTCCACACGCTACACGTCGATGCACGACTGTTGCCGACAACTCGTCATAAAAGTTGAGCATGTTCAAGTTTTGCGATGATCGCCAATGGGCCTGAAAACCTTGTGGAAGAAGGTCGTCAACCACCGCACGTGACATGATTATCAAAGACTTTCAGAGACGAAACTGTCGCAAATGGTCTTGTTGCATTGCATTGGCTAGAATGCGACAACATTTCGGCAATGAGTGACAAATATTGGTTAAAAAGAAACTAAAGCTCAGGTTCCTTGTCATTTTTAGTTTCCCTTTCTTCTTATCTGGTTATTAGACGCCTGGTGTTGGCTTAGCGGTTAGGGTGTTGGCTTAGCGGTTAGGGTGTTGGCTTAGCGGTTAGGGTGTTGGCTTAGCGGTTAGGGTGTTGGCTTAGCGGTTAGGGTGTTGGCTTAGCAGTTAGGGTGTTGGCTTAGCGGATAGGGTGTTGGCTTAGCGGTTAGGGTGTTGGCTTAGCGGTTAGGGTGTTGGCTTAGCGGTTAGGGTGTTGGCTTAGCGGTTAGGGCGTTGGCTTAGCGGTTAGGGTGTTGGCTTAGCGGTTAGGGTGTTGGCTTAGCGGATAGGGTGTTGGCTTAGCGGTTAGGGTGTTGGCTTAGCGGTTAGGGTGTTGGCTTAGCGGTTAGGGCGTTGGCTTAGCGTTTAGGGCGTTGGCTTAGCGGTTAGGGTGTTGGCTTAGCGGTTAGGGTGTTGGCTTAGCGGATAGGGTGTTGGCTTAGCGGTTAGGGTGTTGGCTTAGCGGTTAGGGCGTTGGCTTAGCGTTTAGGGCGTTGGCTTAGCGGTTAGGGTGTTGGCTTAGCGGTTAGGGTGTTGGCTTAGCGGTTAGGGTGTTGGCTTAGCGGTTAGGGTGTTGGCTTAGCGGTTAGGGTGTTGGCTTAGCGGTTAGGGTGTTGGCTTAGCGGTTAGGGTGTTGGCTTAGCGGTTAGGGTGTTGGCCTAGGGGTTAGGGTGTTGGCTTAGCGGTTAGGGTGTTAGCTTAGGGGTTAGGGTGTTGGCCTTGCGGTTAGGGTGTTGGCCTTGCGGTTAGGGTGTTGGCTTAGCAGTTAGGGTGTTGGCTTAGCGGTTAGGGTGTTGGCTTAGCGGTTAGGGCGTTGGCTTAGTGGTTTTGGTGCTGGCTTAGCGGTTAGGGTGTTGGCTTATCGGTTAGAGTGTTGGCTTAGCGGTTAGGGTGTTGGCTTAGCGGTTAGGGTGTTAGCTTAGGGGTTAGGGTGTTGGCTTAGCGGTTAGGGTGTTGGCCTAGCGGTTAGGGCGTTGGCCTAGCGGTTAAGGTGTTTTTTTTTTTTTTTTTACAAGATCGAGGCTCGTGAAAGAGCTAACATTAATCACACAAAAAGTCAAACCGACACACCAAACGCAAAAAATAAGGGGAGCGGCAGACAAGATGGGGAGAGAGGGAGAGAGGAGAGGGGAAGGACACAAACACAACATTTGAGAGCAGGGACAACGTGAGAAATGTGGGAGGGGGAGGGCCTTGGGGGAGGTCGGAGAGGTATAAAACATATGAACACTGCAAGGACTTCCAGGAAAGAAGTTGGAATTAAAGAAGAAGAAAAAAGTGTATCTGGGGTGAATTGGCGGGGGTAGAAAACATCAAGGTTTTGGATGGGGGAAGATAAGAGATGGTGGTGAACAGCTGTTTTAAAGACCTGGAGAGAGGAGTGGGATTGAAGGGAGTGGGGGAGTTTGTTCCAGAGGCGGGAGAAAAGGGGAATGAAAGAGTGAAGGTGAGCAGAGAGCCTCGATTTTGGCAGTTTAACCATAAGAGGGTTGCAGGCAGATCTTGTGCGACCTGAAGGAATATTGGGGGGACGGAGCACAGAGAGAGCTGGGGGAGCAAGGCCGGAGAGGAGTCAGTAGAAGACAGAAAGACCACCAACCTGCCTGCGGTGAGTGAGTGAAAGGCCCTCGGAGTTCACTTCATCGCAGGAGATTCCAATGATTCTGAAAGCTTTGGTTTCAACAGCATGAAGCCGAGCTAGGTGTGAGGCAGCAGCTCCAGCCCAGAGGGGGGAACAGTATTCCATTGAGCTGCAGATGAAAGCCTTGTATGTGGTGAGGAGCTCAGGTGTGCCAAGGAAGGACTTCGCACGACGGAGCATGCCCAGTCGACGACTGGCTTTGGAGGCCAGCATGGAAATGTGGTTTTCCCAAGAAAGATCATGGCAGATAGTGAGACCCAAAAGCTTGAGCGACAGAACTTCTTGGAGAGGATTGTTGAGAAAGTAGATGGGAGGGTTTTCCAGTCGGTCCTTTCGGAGAGACATTGTAAGAGTGTGTGATTTGTCAGGATTGAAAGACATGTTCCACTTGTTTGACCAGTCTGTGATTTTTTCCAGGTCTGCAGAGAGTGAGGAGGCTGCAGACTGCCGATCTGAGGGATGAGGAATGGAGCGGCAGATAGTGGAGTCATCAGCAAAGAGATAGAGAGGATTTTCCAGAGAGTCGGAGAGATCATTGATGAAGACCAGAAATAGCACAGGGCCCAGAACACTACCTTGGGGAACTCCAGCCAGAACAGGAGGGGAGATGAGAGAAATCCATTCAGGGCCACACGTTGCCTTCGACCATAGAGGAAGTCCGTAAGCTGTGAGTGGAGATTTCCATGGATACCATAGGAGGAGAGTTTGGTGAGCAGGGCTGGGTGCCAGACCGTATCGAAGGCACGTGATATGTCAAGTGAGACAGCTCTGATTTCCTGTTTGGCATTGAGGACCTCCATCCATTGTTGAGACAGCAGAAGCAACATGTCCAGAGTAGAATGACCTGGTCTGAATCCAAATTGATGATCAGAGATCAAGCCATTGGAGAAGAGAAAGGATTTGATATCCGAAGCAATGATGGAATCCATGACTTTGCTGATAATTGGGAGCAGGCTGATTGGTCTGTAGTTGCAAGGATCTGTTTTTGCACCTTTTTTGTGTAAAGTGGTAATGTTTGCTGATTTCCAAGATGCTGGCAGATGACCTTGAGCAAAAGAGAGGGTGAAAAGAACAGAGAGAGGGTGAGATAGAGCTGCAGAGCAGGATTTTAGGACCCGTGGGCTGATGCCGTCTGGTCCAGTTGCAGAATCAGAGTCGAGGTTTGACAGAAACTTCGCCACCTTGTCAGGAGAGAAGGACACAGAGTCCAGGAGCAGTTGGGTTCGACTGGGAAAGGTGGGAACAGAGAGAGATGGGTTTGGGACACAAGATTTTGAGGCAAACACAGAGTTGAGGCATTCGGCTTTGTCACGTGCGGTGTCAACTGTGTAGCCATTTTGCTTAGTGTTGGCTTAGCGGTTAGGGTGTTGGCTTAGCGGTTAGGGTGTTGGCCTGGCGGTTAGGGTGTTGGCTTAGCGGTTAGGGTGTTGGCTTAGCGGTTAGGGTGTTGGCCTAGCGGTTAGGGTGTTGGCTTAGCGGTTAGGGTGTTGGCTTAGCGGTTAGGGTGTTGGCTTAGCGGTTAGGGTGTTGGCTTAGCGGTTCGGGTGTTGGCTTAGCGGTTAGGGTGTTGGCTTAGCGGTTAGGGTGTTGGCTTAGCGGTTAGGGTGTTGGCTTAGCGGTTAGGGTGTTGGCTTAGCGGTTAGGGTGTTGGCTTAGCGGTTAGGGTGTTGGCTTAGCGGTTAGGGTGTTGGCTTAGCGGTTAGGGTGTTGGCTTAGCGGTTAGGGTGTTGGCTTAGCGGATGGGTGTTGGCTTAGCGGTTAGGGTGTTGGCTTCGTGGTTTTGGTGCTGGCTTAGCGGTTAGGGTGCTGGCTTAGCGGTTCGGGTGCTGGCTTAGCGGTTCGGGTGTTAGCTTAGTGGTTTTGGTGCTGGCTTAGGGGTTAGGGTGCTGGCTTAGCGGTTCGGGTGCTGGCTTAGCGGTTCGGGTGTTAGCTTAGTGGTTTCGGTGCTGGCTTAGCGGTTAGGGTGCCGGCTTGGGATCTTAGGATCCTGAGTTCGAATCCCAGTCGATTGCTGAATTAATGCCAGGGGGGTTGACTCAGCTTGTCATCCTTCCGAGGTCGGCAAATTGAGCACCAGTTCACTGGTAATTCCCTGTGTGTCGCAAGAGGCGACTAACAGGGTTGGCGCGGCAAGAAGGGCATCCGGCCATAAAACATTGCCCGAAAAAGGCCAACCCCCACTCTTTGTGGAAAATGGCCTCCAAAGGTGTTTCTTTTTTTCATATATATATATTGGAGGCTCCAGGCACGGAGTATGTAGCCTTCATCGAGGCCAGGCCTTAAATAGAAGAGAAGAAAATTGTATGATGCAAAATGTATGATGTTTGTTTGTGAGAAAGAGATTGAAGCTCGCCCGCTAGCTGTAGTTTGAGTGAGACAGAAATAAAATTCAGCAATCCTGACATTGAGAGTGTAAGATGGTTCCGGGCACCACTTTAACGCTCCTGAGTCCGAGAGGTAGTACCACTCTGAACGGTTGCTGCCTTCAACCTACTACCTAAGGAACCGGTCCAACTGGATGAGTGTTTTTTTTGGAGACACCATCTCCTTACTGGATGGCCGTTGGCTCCCAGGGCGAGCTCATCCGCCCTTTGACAGGTATTGTTTTTAGTCCTTCGGGGTGTCACAGTCACCCTCCCCACTGGCGAGCCAGTGAGGGTAGCCAGTTTAGTCGTCGACTGCCCGACCAGATATGGTCATTACACTCTGGTTTTATGCCCACCTTTTTTGATGCCCACTGCTTCCACCTTTGTGGTCTCAAGAACTCATCCAGTGTCCAAGACATATTTTAATATCATGACTCCTTCGCAAAAGCATGAGGACGTCACCGAATAGAAGTACTGCTCTACATGATTTGGAATTTGATCTCAGGAAAGAAGTTGGTATTTCAAAAAAGTGGATCTGGGGTGAAATTAGCGGGGGAAGAAAAGATCAAGGTTTTGGATGGGGGAAGATAAGAGATGGTGGTGAACATCTGTTTTAAAGACCTGGAGGGATGAGTGGGATTGAAGGGAGTGAGAAAGTTTGTTCCAGAGGCGGGAGAAAAGAGGAATGAAGGAGTGAAGGTGAGCAGAGAGTCTTGGTTTTGGCAGTTTAACCATAAGAGGGTTGCAGGTAGATCTTGTGCGACCTGTAGGAATATTTGGCGGACAGAGCACAGAGAGAGCTGAGGGAGCTAGGCCGGAGAGGAGTCGGCAGAAGACGGAAAGACCACGAACCTGCCTGCGGTGAGTGAGTGAAAGGCCCTTGGAGTTAGCTTCATCGCTGGAGATTCCAATGATTCTGAAAGCTTTGGTTTCAACAGCGTGAAGACGAGCTAGGTGTGAGGAAGGAGCACCGGCCCATAGGGGAGAGCAGTACTCCATTGAGCTGTGGATGAAAGCCTTGTATGTGGTGAGGAGCTCAGGTGTGCCAAGGAAGGACTTCGCACGACGGAGGATGCCCAGTCGGCGACTGGCTTTGGAGGCCAGCTTGGAAATGTGGTTTTCCCAGGAAAGATCATGGCAGATAGTGAGACCCAAAAGCTTGAGTGACAGAACTTCTTGGAGACACTTGCCCAGTATTTTTAATCCCTCCCACTAGATGTCAGCACAGCAAAGGGGTAATTTATAACAGAAGATTACAATTGGAAAATCGACAACTTGTACCAAACCATTATAAACCCTATGGTAGTTCTCTACATTACTTGCACATATCAAGAGGATGTACAATAAATGATACATCTGCCTACGGTAATCCAGACTTCAAGCATGGCAGCAAGCACATCTATTTATTGGCTACGAGCTGTAAAGAACTTCAGCAAAGTGCGTACTCAGTGAGTCTTGTGTTGAGTTCTCCGAGCGTGTTGACGTCGAACCAGCTCAAATCCTGCCGCATAACAGCATGGAAGAACGTTTGGCGGAGGCGCCGTGTTTGCCGAGCAGCCGCACGTTCCCAAAAGCATATCTGGACGAAAGCCACAATCAAAATAGCTGAACCGATGCCCACGTAGTAGTATGCATAACTGTGGGAGAGGAAAATATGAGCTTTGACGGACTGCACCAATAATGATAATAATAATAATAATAATAATAAAAACAAGTACAGATACATTCAAAGTACACCGCCCCCATGCCAAATAATTAAATATCCTGCAGCGCGGCATTGCCGGGGTGCCTCCAGCACCCGGCAATACCGCAGTGCAGCTCATAGAGGCTGCATTGGGAGGGAGAGGTGTACAATTATAATTGATTGATTAATTGTATAATTAAAATCAATAAAAGATTATCACAAAATATTTTCTGAATCAATTGGCTAATAGCATAACTAAACCACCAGTGCTTCATCCGAAGATGTATCTTTTAGAAATTTAATTAAATAAGTCATTAATAAAAAATAAAAAAATTAATTGATTAATCAATAAATAATTCATCGATTAAATGATTAATCAATAAATCCAAAATATCCTTGATAGCCACATCACTTGGACACTGTCATGTCCAAATATTAGCTTCCCAGCTCAAAAGGTGCCTGAGATATTGGCCAAATGAGAAAGAAAATAAATAAATGATTAATAATGAAAATAAATAAATAATAATCATAAAAAAATTAAACTATTAATCAATTCAGTCATACAACACGTAAACCACCACCATTTCATCAGAATCTGTAACTTTAAAAAAATAATTTTTTAGTCATTAATCCGATAATTAAATAATTAATCGATTTATTGATTAATTGATTAATTAATAAATCAAAAATAGCCTTTGCAGCAAATCACCTGGTCATTGGCATGTCCAAATATCAGCTTCCTAACTCAAAAGGTGCCTGAGTTAATGGTCAGAAGAGAAAGGAAATTTGATTAATTAAATAAGTACTTAATTAATCGCTAAAAATTCAATAACTCCTCAATCAATTGATTAATCAAAAAACAAAAAATAGCGTTTTTGAAAAAGGACTTGCTCACTATTGTGCCGAAATTTCAGCTTCCTCGCTGAAAGGATGGCTGAGATATCGCCCGGAAAAACAAACAAACAAACAAGAAAACAAGAAAGCAAGGAAACAAACAACCAGAGTGAAAACTGAGTACTCCCTTTCAGTGTGCGTCACTGCCGAGCCCCCTTCGGTGCCCGGCAGTGACGATTTGCAATGCCTGGAGATGGCATAGGAAAGGTGCGGTGTACAACAAACAACCAGAGTGAAAACTGAGTACTCCCTTTCAGCGTGCGTCACTGCCGAGCCCCCTTCGGTGCCCAGCAATGACGTTTCGCAATGCCTGGAGAAGGCATAGGAAAGGTGCGGTGTACAACAAACAAACAGAGTGAAAACTGAGTACTCCCTTTCAGCGTGCGTCACTGCCGAGCCCCCTTCGGTGCCCGGCAATGACGTTTCGCAATGCCTGGAGATGGCATAGGAAAGGTGCGGTGTACAACAAACAACCAGAGTGAAAACTGAGTACTCCCTTTCAGCGTGCGTCACTGCCGAGCCCCCTTCGGTGCCCGGCAATGACGTTTCGCAATGCCTGGAGATGGTATAGGAAAGGTGCGGTGTACAACAAACAAACAGAGTGAAAACTGAGTACTCCCTTTCAGCGTGCATCACTGCCGAGCCCCCTTCGGTGCCCGGCAATGACGTTTCGCAATGCCTGGAGATGGCATAGGAAAGGTGCGGTGTACAACAAACAACCAGAGTGAAAACTGAGTACTCCCTTTCAGCGTGCGTCACTGCCGAGCCCCCTTCGGTGCCCAGCAATGACGTTTCGCAATGCCTGGAGATGGCATAGGAAAGGTGCGGTGTACAACAAACAACCAGAGTGAAAACTGAGTACTCCCTTTCAGCGTGCGTCACTGCCGAGCCCCCTTCGGTGCCCGGCAATGACGTTTCGCAATGCCTGGAGATGGCATAGGAAAGGAGCGGTGTGCAACAACCAGAGTGAAAACTGAGTACTCTCTTTCAGCGTGCGTCACTGCCGAGCCCCCTTCGGTGCCCAGCAATGACGATTTGCAATGCCTGGAGATGGCATAGGAAAGGTGCGGTGTACAACAAGTACAGATACATTCAAAGTACACCGCCCCCATGCAAAAAGACAATCTGATAGGCTTTTCAAATAAATAAATTTAAATAAAAAAAAAGATATATATATATATGTGGTAAACAATTCATGGGATTGGGTTTTGTGCAAAAGCAAATTTGATCAAAGATACAAGAAAGAACAAAAATATGGTGATAGACTGATGGTAGGGAATGTATTATCAAAGATGGCAGGGTAAACAATCTTTTAATTTATATTCTTCGTATGTTTATAAACACTGTGATAAAGGTTTATGAATAAAGCAACCGTTATATGCAGTCACAAGCATTTATCAACAAGCAGGGATGTATAATTGGTCATGTGACTGGTAAAATTATCTTTCATTATTTGCCTGCTGCCCCGACAGGGAATGGGTGTAATTGCTTCTTTTTTTTTCCTCCCTCTTCTTGTTTGCTCTGTTTTGTAGGAATAGAACGTTCAATTCATTATCATTTTAATTGAGTGGTGATTTGGCATATTAAGGTTGAGAATAACTGGGTAATATGGAATCAAGTATAATTTTTGGATACTAATTAGTGGATGGAGCGCAAGCTATGCCAGATGGCACGGGGGTGGTAGGGGAGAGTGGAACCAGCATATATGGCTCATCTGGATCCGATGCGTGCTCCGAGAGGATTGGCAAATGGCCTGTATTGTTGTTCAATTTGGAGAAGAAAACGGTACCCGTTTACATTAGCAATTGCTTCTATTCGGTGAGTATCCGGAAAGTACACCCATTGCATCCTCATGTGACCACTATGGGGTATTCTGGGAGACCAGGCATGAATTGGATCGTGAACCTACAATGTTTAATTCAAGTGAACCATCCATTGAAATTGAATGCATACAAGGATGTAAAATGCAAAAAAAAAGATGACATCCAGCAAGACTGACATTTTGAAATTTCAAGCATGTTACACTTAGAGTTGCTGGCACGGTATTCATTTCAATGGTCCTTAAATCTACTAGAATTTACTCCTTTGTGCAATATGCAAGTCCCAAATTCCCTCTTCACTAATTAAAACAAGAATTTCCTCTTGTAAATAGTTTTTTTTTTCTCTCCTTATCTTGGAGTTTGAAGCTTTTGAGCTCTTATTAGAACAACAACAACAAACGACATGCATTTTAAGGGCATTTTCCCTGCTAGAGCGGGGTTTAGCCTTGCAACCTCTTATTAGAAGAGTTACAATTAAATGCTGGTTGCTAACTGTATAGAAATTACTGCTGTATTCTATACATAACTATAGCGGGAGTACCAGGTGTTGCCGGGGAACGGGGTGGGGGGCAGAGGGGGAAGGCAGGAGAGGGAGGGGTGAGGAAGGGAATGGGGGGAGTGGAAGGGGGAGGGGAGAAGGAGGGGAAAGATATACTACATATACATCTCTTGGGGGGGAGGGGTGACTTTGATAGGCCCCTCCGATTTGGGGGGGGAGGAGGGAGGGAAGGGAAGGAGGAAAAATTTACCCATGCAAAGAGTGCTTCATAACGTCAATGTTGCCCAGGTAAAAAAGGAAATTGTAATACCCACTGCCACCACCACCAGGTGGCGCTACACGGTACACATTTACATAGAGAATTGACGCACCTCTCCCGGTCCCGTCCCCCACACCCCCGCATGAGGCCGCGGCCACATAGCCTATGTTATTACCCCCCAGACAAAGTTGTATTTGTATTTGTACCCCAAATAAAGTATACAAGTGTTTATAGATGGAGTACCCGGCATTGCTCAAGCGAAAAAGAAACATTAACATATTTGGAATGAGGGCAAATATAATGGAAAAGCAATTACATCCAAATCAGAATCCATCACAAATGTCAAATCATCATTTTACCTTTTTGTTGAATACATGCGGCTGAATGTGTTGTACATCACGTTTCTGAGTTAAGTTTGATGACGTTCAGAAAGAAGAAGAAGAAGCCTTACCACCAACTTCGACTGCTTCCGGAATTATTGTATAATTTGTGTTCAAATGTCTGGTGATTGATTTGTATTTATTTATGCGAATGTGTACTTGTATATAACTCTCATTATTCAAAAAGGCTTCGGTACTATAGAGCGATTTTTTAAATATCCAGAAAAACGAACTTGGGGGGTGGGGGGTGGAGGGGGGGAGTGGGCGAGGATACAAAAATCCTCCCTCCTTATGATACAAAAACAAACTATCGGGGAAGGATAAACTTGAAACTTGGAAAGAGTTGGGCTTGTGGAGGGTTAATGGGGGTAGAAAATATCGTAGTTTTGGATAGGTGGTGATATCACATGGTGGTGAACAGCTGTCTTGAAGACCTGGAGGGAAGAATGAGATTAAAGAGGATGTGGAAATTGGGTCCACAGGCCGGCAAAACAATAGGAATGAAGATTGGAGGAGAGCAACGCTTCAGGATTTTGGGAGTTTCAGAAGGGGGTTACAGAGAGAGAGAAGAGAGGAGAGAGGAGAGAGGAGAGAGAGAGAGAGAGGAGAGAGAGAGAGAAGAGAGGAGAGAGGGGAGAGAGAGAGAGAGAGAGAGGAGAGAGAGAGAGAGCGCAGAGGGTGCAAGACCAGAAAGGGTGCGGTAGAAGACAGACAACCGACCTGTCCGCAATGTGAAAGTAATAGGCCCATAAGCTCAGCTTCATCGTGAGAGATTCCAATGATTTTGAAGGCCTTGGTTTCCATGGCATCAAGCTGAGCAAGGTGTGAGGCAGAGGCACCAGCCCAGAAGGAAGAGCAGTACTCCATCAAGCTGCGGGAGAAGGCCGTTTTGGTGAATAAGAGTTCAGGTGCGCCAAGGAAGGAATTTGTATGATGGAGAATGCCCAGTCGGAAAATGACTTTGGAGGCCAACTTAGAAATGTGGTTTGCCATCGAGAGATCATGACTGATAGTCAGACCCGGTAGTTTGAATGACTGAACCTCCTCAAGAGGATTGTTCGGAAAGTATATAGGAGGGTTTGTTTGCCAGAGGGTTCTTTCGGAGAAAGACAGCGAGAGTGTGAGATTTGTCTGATAAATGTCAATTCTTCTTCGTCGGGGTCATCTTGTATTTAGTCTATTTGTCTGTCTGTGAGCAGGATAACGCAAACACTATCGATGGGTTCGGACGACACTTGGCAGACATGTTCGGTGTGTTACAAGGATAAAATGACTAGATTTTGGTGAACATCTGGACCAGGACCTGGATACTGGAAACGTTTAAGTGATTCTTCATCAATGAGAGATAGTGCCAAAAATGATATATAGCATGAGATCTTTAAACGTTATGGAGAGAATCAGACAAAACCTGGTGGACAGGTTGAGTGTGTGACAAGGATTAATTTATTCAATTTTGGTGTAGATCTGGATCCGGATCCAAAGCCTTTTTTTTTTTTTTTTTTTTTACATGATTCTTCACCATTGAGAGATTTGGCCAAAAATGGTACATCTCAAAAGGGAAAAGATTTTTTTTTTTTTTTTTTTTTTTTTTTTTGTATACAAGATCGAGGCTCGTGAAAGAGCGAACATTAATCACACAGAAAGACAAACAGACACATAAAACATATAACATCGGGAGCGGTAGACATGATGGGGAGAGAGGGGGAAGGACACAAACACAACATTTGAGAGCAGGGACCGAGAGACATGGAGACATCGAGAGATCTGTGAAAGGGAGAGGGCTTTGGGGGGGGGGGGGAGGCATGGGAAGGGGGGGGGGGAGGCATGGGAAGGGGGAGGGTGGGAGAGGTATAAAACATATGGACACTGCCAGGACTTCCAGGAAAGAAGTTGGAATTTCAAACAAGGTGGATCTGGGGTGAATTAGTGGGGGTAGAAAAGATCAACTCCCACACTCCTTTCAATCCAACTCCTCCCTCCAGGTCTTTAAAACAGCTGTTCACCACCATCTCTTATCTTCCCCCATCTCTTATCTTCCCCCATAGAAAGGATGGGGGAAGATAAGAGATGGTGGTGAACAGCTGTTTTAAAGACCTGGAGGGAGGAGTGGGAGTTTGTTCCAGAGGCAGGAGAAAAGAGGAAGAAAGAGTGAAGGTGAGCAGAGAGCCGAGATTTCGGCAGTTTAACCATTAGAGGGTTGCTGGCAGATCTTGTGCGACCTGTAGGAATATTTGGGGGACAGAGCACAGAGAGAGCTGGGGGAGTAAGGCCGGAGAGCAGTCGGTAGAAGACAAAGAACACCAACCTGCCTGCGATGAGTGAGTGAAAGGCCCTCAGAGATAGCTTCATTGCGGGAGATTCCACTGATTCTGAAAGCTTTGGTTTCAACAGCGTGAAGCCGAGCTAGGTGTGAGGCAGGAGCACCGGCCCATAGGGGAGAACAGTATTCCATTGAGCTGCGGATGAAAGCCTTGTATGTGGTGAGGAGCTCAGGTGTGCCTAGGAAGGACTTTGCACGACGGAGGATGCCCAGTCGGCGACTGGCTTTGGAGTTTGGAGGCCAGCTTGGAAATGTGGTTTTCCCAAGAAAGATCATGGCAGATAGTGAGACCCAAAAGCTTGAGCGACAGAACTTCTTGGAGAGGATTGTTGAGATGAGAAAGTAGATGGGAGGGTTGTCGAGTCGATCTTTTCGGAGAGACATAGTAAGAGTGTGAGATTTGTCAGGATTGAAAGACATGTTCCACTTGTTTGACCAGTCTGTGATTTTGTCCAGGTCTTCAGAGAGTGAGGAGGCTGCAGACTGCCGATCTGACGGAAGAGGAATGGAGCGGCAGAGAGTGGAGTCATCAGCAAAGAGATAGAGAGGATTTTCCAGAGAGTCGGAGAGATCATTGATAAAGACCAGAAAAAGCACAGGGCCCAGAACACTGCCTTGGGGAACTCCAGCCTGAACAGGGAGGGGAGATGAGTGAAATCCATTCAGGGCCACACGTTGACTACGACCAGAGAGGAAGTCCGCAAGCCATGCATGGAGATTTCCATGGATACCATAGGAGGAGAGTTTGGCGAGCAGAGCTGGGTGCCAGATCGTATCGAAGGCACGTGATATGTCAAGGGAGACAGCTCTGATTCCCTGTTTGGCATAGAGGACCTCCATCCATTGTTGAGACAGCAGAAGCAGCATGTCCAGAGTAGAGTGACCAGGTCTGAAACCAAATTGATGATCAGAGATCAAGCCATTGGAGAAGAGGGAAGATTTAATATCCGAAGCAATGATGGATTCCATGATTTTGCTGATAATTGGGAGCAGGCTGATTGGTCTGTAGTTGCAAGGATCTGTTTTTGCACCTTTTTGTGTAAAGCGGTAATGTTTACTGATTTCCAGGATGCTGGCAGATGACCTTGAGCAAAAGAGAGGGTGAAAAGAACAGAGAGAGGGTGAGATAGAGCGGGAGAGCAGGATTTTAGGACCCGTGGGCTGATGCCGTCTGGTCCAGTTGCAGAATCAGAGTCGAGGTTAGACATACACAGCATCTCAAAAAATTGTGGACGTATTATGACAAAACTTGGTGGATGAGTTGGGGTCGGTGACAAGAACAAGTCGTTTCAATTTTTTTTAAGGTCCAGATGCAGATCCGGCCTATCAGCTGGATCGAAAAGGTAAAAATAAATACCAACATCGTTGTTGATCCATTGTTGATAAAATCAAGGTGCTGAAATGTTGGACTCAACCCTTTTTGATATATATATATTTTTGATATCATCAAAGCAAAAAGAGAGCAAGAGTCCTCTCTCTTTCGTTCAGTTTGGCATTTTTAATATGAAATAGGCAAAGCCTAGAAATGAAGGAAACCCATTCGAATTACCCTTTAGAACCCATTACAATTACCCTGTAGAACCCATTACAATTACCCTTTAGAACCCATTACAATTACCCTTTGGAACCCATTACAATTACCCTTTAGAACCCATTACAATTACCCTTTAGAACCCATTACAATTACCTTGAGTTGTTAAGGTTCTTCGTCTTCATTTTGGACAGACAGACATAGCCAAATATTGAAGCAACTTCACCGCTTAAAACAGTGTAGAAACCCCCAGACGTTATAGAATGCCATCTCAATCATCCCACTTTAAATATTGTCACGCGAACCCTTCGGTTAATACCAGGGCTCGCGGATGGCTCAAACGGCTTTAATGGAGGCGACGATCAAACACGGATTCGGCTATAAAAGCATGGGAGAAAGAAGTGAAGAAGAAGAGGCGGCAAGTGCTTACCTATAGCGAACCAACTGCAGCACCAATCCTGCAGGGGATTGACTCAAACGAACACGGGTTTAACAAGGAATGGAAAATAATACAAGGGTTTATTTTTTTTTAAAGGTCGGGACAGGGAAACGCGATGATAAATCTAATTTATAAATTGGGCTGCCCCCATTCACACTTCGGATACGAGACAAAGGAAAATGGATTAACAAAATAAATGTCCGTCGTGTACTGGGGAAATGTGGTGCGTCCTTATCTGTTTGTAGTCTGCAGTGTGTCGTCCGGGTTCGAGCACAGTCGTCTGATCGCGGCTCCCGTCAGCAGGAAGCAGGCCTCGATGCGCCCCTCGTTCGTGGGGCCGTCAGGCGTCACCGAGCGCTTCACGGCACCTGCAAGCCTCGCTCGGAGCACCACACACAAGAACCGCTCCAAGCACCGAGCACCCGCCCCAAGCACCACAAAGATGGCGAACCAATGACCACCAGTGCAGAGGCAAAAAGAACGAGCACGAATCACCCCAGGAACGCACCGAGAGGGAAATGGCAGAGACAAGGAGAAGCCAAGAGATCCAAGAGACAAAATGTCATGCAGCGTGTCCTTTTGTCACCTGGCATGCCACCAACCAGAGCCTCGTAGCTTCCCGCCATCCACGGAACCTTCTAGCGCCTCCCCACGTCACTGCCGCTCCTCCCTCCAATCAACCACCCGCTTCTCAGTTGTGTCTTCGCGCCTTCCGTGCTGATTGGCTCCAGACTCGCGCCTTCCGCGCCAACCGATCACACGTTCCCGGTGGCGTGGTTACAGCTTGTCTCACGTGATGCTGCCAGGCCAGCTGGTGGTGCGGCTGGCGGTGGCCATCCGGCGGTGCCTTGATCTGGCTTCCTGCCCGTCTTCTTCCAAGGTCATTTTAAGGGAAGGGGAATAATTTAATGTTGCACTAAAGGGCCTATCGAAGTGTTTATATGGGTGCGTTGCCATAAGGGACAAAGGAATGATTACCAGGTCTGACACACATGGGTCTCAGCTTAATCCCTACAACTATTTAACACACGAACATCCTTGTATGTTCACAGGTATACTCTTACCCCGACAAACCGCCTAAAAAAACACAGAACTTATTACAGGTAGATTCCCTATCGCGACAGTCGAATACCTACCTATACAGATCTACCTGGCTCTAGATATTCCTTTACCCCCCCCCCCCCCGACATAACAATATGTTCAAGAAAAGATGTTTTGAGAAACATGTTTGAAGAAGAAGAAACAAAAAAAGATGCATAGATAGAGAAGGTGAAAGTGGGATGGGGTTTTAGTTTCTTGAAACATTTCTTGTCCATTTTCGTTCGCTCCATCTTGTAGCACCAGAACACATCCAGGACAGCCATGTAGATGACAGTCAATCGCAGTTGCATCCATGCATCCATCCACACAGATGGATGTATGGACAGTTGCATCCATCCATACAGATCGCAGTTGCATCCATGTATGCTATGATGGTAATGAATGCTGCGTAATCTGTTAGGTATTAT
Source organism: Myxine glutinosa (assembly GCF_964187855.1). Classification (NCBI taxonomy): domain Eukaryota; kingdom Metazoa; phylum Chordata; class Myxini; order Myxiniformes; family Myxinidae; genus Myxine; species Myxine glutinosa. The sequence goes on along the minus strand of NC_136270.1, from coordinate 37,352,993 downwards.
GCACTGATAACCGGGTCTTTCAGGGAAAGAGACTGATAATTATCTACCTGCAAGGTGTCCGCTTATTGCTGCTTAATGATTTCATTACTGGCATCGGTGTCATATCATTACTGAAACAGGAAACGTTGCAATTTACCGTTCCTGGATTTAAAAACATGATCCCCTTACACATTGCAGATTCTTCAAATGTGCACCTGAATGAAGGAAATGAGTTATTCAGCATTTCAAATAGGTAATTTTGTCACGTCGGATGTCCAATATTCCATATTGCTACGAGCCGCATCCCCGACTATTGATTTATCTTGAAAAAAAAATTAAAATCTTGTTTAAAAAAAGATTGCGGCTTATACTTGGAAATTTCCCGTGATTGCTTATACCTATGAGTATGGGCACTCACCTTTGGGTTGTCTAGCCAGGGTTTGAATGTCAACCCAGCTATAAATTGTCACCCTGGTGTTGCACATGCATAGCGATGTACTCATCCGTGCACCATCCATCGGATGGACATCAAGCAAGAGGAACATCTGTTAACACTGGTTGTTGATGGACATTAAAGATCCCACAGGTGCCTTTCACGAAGAATAGGTATGTTACCAACGGCACCCTGAAAACATTCCAAGTTCCAGCCATGACGGACTGAATGGGAAAGCAATGGAAAAGCACCCAGCATAACTCTTGCCAAGAAGCTGCTTCGGTAGCACAGATGCTCTGTCAGAGGTAAACTTGATTGATGATAATGTGATAAAGATGGACAGGTTGTCATTAATATGTAAAGTAAATACATTTTATAAATTTGATGTGCAAAGATATACATTTTTATACAAGGTATAAGGCTTGTAATGGAGCTGACACACACACACACACACACACACACACACACACACACACACACACACACACACACACACACACACACACACACACACTTTTCTCACCGCACTCAGTAGGGCATTTTCTCAGGAGGAACTTCCTCCTCCCTATGGATACTAACCAATGGGGATTGTCCATGCTCGTATTCCTGTAAATGCTCAGTGTCATGCAAGGAAGTAGCACATACCGTTTCTCAAGTCTTTGGTATGACTCAACAGAGGTTTGAACCACTGACCTCCCAGACTCGGAGCGGAAGCTCCAAACTTAAACACGCAGGAAGCAATTTATCCCATTAAGCCTGTGCCATATCCACATTCCAACAATACCACCTAATGTAGTTAGTTGTAATCAACACTATAAGAGTGTGTAGTTCTATATACTACACTCTGAAAGAGAGATCTATGTATATAGTAAGTGCAGTACTAATTTAATCTATGCACGACACAGACAATATCTCATCTGCGTGTTGCCATTTTTCTCAGAGATGGCCGAACAGATCTTCGTCAAACTTTCAGAGGGTTATCAGTGAGTGTTTTGGCAAAAAAATTCCCAACATATGGAATGTTTTGTTTTTTTTGGAATAAAATTAACACCCTAAAATTTCTCTATAGTGCCTAAGACTTTGTAGCTACATGAAAGGTAATATGAAATGATCCCCAACACCATTCCTTGTGGGTGTATTGAAGCGTTTTAGACCTCAAAAAAAAAAATAGAAATAAATAAAAATTTGATTTCTTTAAAATGCCAACAGCATTAGAACAGCAACGGGCAATGCCACGTACCCCAGCTATTTATGTATAAAGTAAACCATAGTTTTACAGGTTATTTACATCACATATATCACGAGGAAAATTATTATATACTAGCCGAAACCCGTGGAACATCCACGGAAGGGAGGATGTGGTGTATGGATAGAGTGTACCATTATGGATGGCATAGGGGATTTGCTTGTCCGAGTAAGAGTTAGGAAGAAAGATGAGAATGAAGAGTGCGTATATGAACAACGATCGCCGACACCGGCACAAATGCATGCTCTGGATTGTCCAATCAACGGACGGCTTGCTTTCGCCTTCGCCTGTCCAATCAGCGGACGGCTTGCTTCGCCTTTGCCCAGCAGACGCCAATACGATGGCGTCGTAAGATGGCGTCGTATCGGCAGTTAATCGGATGCTTTTGGGCCCCAACGTCGGCTAATTCAGATTTTTCGAGTATGGCTGTACGTGATAAACAAAGAGTGCGGTTAGTAGATCGTAAATCCATTAGTGCCGTGGGCATCGGGTCACTGGGTGCGGCGTAAAAGGGATAACAAAGTCGAGTCCTTACGCTATTATTATATAGATTATACTCACATCGTCATTTGCTCTTCCAGTGTTGAGCTTGTTGATGCATTGTCTATAGACAAGAAGGGAGGCAAAAGAAGGGAAAAATGACTTCAGTGTGTATACAAAAGAGAAAACAAATAAATGAACAGTATTAATTATTTTATGCATGTCAAATCCCATAAAAACCATAATAGCATAAAATTCATAGCTGCGGTAGTTGTTCTGATAGCTGTTATCAATATTACAATTATTGAAGTGTTTCTCAACAATCTCAGAACATTTATAAGAGTTCTGAAATGTCACAACAGTCTGTTTTGGTACCTCAAAGGTACAATGCAGTGTACACTTTTGAGAACCATTGAGCAATTTATTTACATCCAGTTGCCCTTGGTAAATCAGGAGTTACTGATGTTTGTTCAAATATTGCTTTTTTTTTTGTATACAAGATCGAGGCTCGTGAAAGCTAACATTAATCACACAAAAAGTCAAACCGACACATGAAACACAAAATAAGGGGAGCGGTAGACAAGATGGGGAGAGAGGGGGAAGGACACAAACCCAACATTTGAAAGCAGGGACATCGAGAGAACTGTGGGAGGGAGAGGGCTTGGGGGGGAGGAAGGAGATGTATAAAACATATGGACACTGCAAGGACTTCCAAGAAAGAAGTTGGAATGTCAAAAAAGTGGATCTGAGGTGAATTAGCGGGGGTAGAAAAGATCAAGGTTTTGGATGGGGGAAGATAAGAGATGGTGGTGAACAGCTGTTTTGAAGACCTGGAGGGAGGAGTGTGATTGAAGTGAGTGTGGGAGTTTGTTCCAGAGGCGGGAGAAAAGGGGAATGAAAGAGTGAAGGTGAGCATAGAGCCTAGATTTTGGCAGTTTAACCATAAGAGGGTTGCTGGAAGATCTTGTGCGACCTGTAGGAATATTAGGGGGACAGAGCACAGAGAGAGCTGGGGGAGCAAGGCCGGAGAGGAGTCGGTAGAAGACAAAGACCACCAACCTGCCTGCGATGAGTGAGTGAAAGACCCTCGGAGTTAGCTTCATCGAAGGAGATTCCAATGATTCTGAAAGCTTTCGTTTCAACAGCGTGAAGCCGAGATAGGTGTGAGGCAAGGGTACCGGCCCAGAGGGGGGAACAGTATTCCATTGAGCTGCGGATGAAAGCCTTGTATGTGGTGAGGAGCTCAGGTGTGCCAAGGAAGGACTTCGCACGACGGAGGATGCCCAGTCGGTGACTGGCTTTGGAGGCCAGCTTTGAAATGTGGCTTCCCCAAGAAAGATCATGGCAGATAGTGAGACCCAAAAGCTTGAGCGACATAACTTCTTGGAGAGGATTGTTGAGAAAGTAGATGGGAGGGTTGTCCAGTCAGTCTTTTCGGAGAGACATTGTAAGACTGTGAGATTTGTCAGGACTGAAGGACATGTTCCACTTGTTTGACCAGTCTGTAATTTTGTCCAGGTCTGCAGAGAGTGAGGAGGCTGCAGACTGCCGATCTGAGGGAAGAGGAATGGAGCGGCAAAGAGTGGAGTCATCAGCAAAGAGATAGAGAGGTATTTCCAGAGAGTCGGAGAGATCATTGATGAAGACCAGAAAGAGCACAGGACCCAGAACACTACCTTGGGGAACTCCAGCCAGAACAGGAAGGGGAGATGAGAGAAATCCATTCACGGCCACACGTTGACTAAGACCAGAGAGGAAGTCCGCAAGCCATGCGTGGAGATTTCCATGGATACAATAGGAGGAGAGTTTGGTGAGCAAAGCTGGGTGCCAGACCGTATCGAAGGCACGTGATATGTCAAGGGAGACAGCGCTGATTTCCTGTTTGGCATTGAGGACCTCCATCCATTGTTGAGACAGCAGAAGCAGCATGTCCAGAGTAGAGTGACCTGGTATGAATCCAAATTGATGATCGGAGATCAAGCCATTGGAGAAGAGGAAGGATTTGAAATCCAAAGCAATGATGGATTCCATGACTTTGCTGATAATTGGGAGTAGGCTGATTGGTCTGTAGTTGCAAGGATCTGTTTTTGCACCTTTTTGTGTAAAGTGGTAATGTTTGCTGATTTCCAAGATGCTGGCAGATGACCTTGAGCAAAAGAGAGGGTGAAAAGAACAGAGAGAGGGTGAGATAGAGCGGTAGAGCAGGATTTTAGGACCCGTGAGCTGATGCCGTCTGGTCCAGTTGCAGAATCAGAGTCGAGGTTTGATAAAAACTTCTCCACCTTGTCAGGAGAGAAGGACACAGAGTCCAGGAGCAGTTGGGTTCGACTGGGTAAGGTGGGAACAGCGAGAGATGGGTTTGGGACACAAGATTTTTAGGCAAACACAGAGTTGAGGCATTCGGCTTTGTCACGTGCGGTGTCAACTGTGTAGCCATTTGACGTAAGGGAGGGGATGGAGGGGGAACAAACACCAGAAACGGATTTGACCAGACACCACCAGGATTTGGAGGAAGGAGACAGGTTTGAGAGTTCATTCTTGAGTGTGGAGAGATAGTGCTTCCTGGCACTCCTGAGGGTAGACACACACTAGTTCCGAGCTTGGTGGAAGGAACTGAGATTGCCTTCAGTTGGATTTTCCTTCCAAGAGGCAAAGGCAAGTTGTTTCAGGGCAACTGCCTCTCCACAAGATTCAGTGTACCATGGATGGGAGGAAGGGTTAGACAACTGAAGACGAGATGGGATAAATCTGTGCATGAGAGAGAGCAGTTTGCTTTGGAAGAATTCCGAGGAAGAATTGATGTCAGAGGCAGTGGAGATGGGAGACCAGTCCAGTTGATTGATGGCTGCTTGCAGACCGTTCCAGTCAGCCTGAGTGAAATGCCAGACTCATCGACGCTGAGGAGGCTCTCTGAGAATGGTCAGAGAGATGTCCACTTTAACAAGCACATGATCAGAAGAACCGATTGGAGCAGAAGAAGAGCAGCAGACATTTGCAGGGAAGTTTGTCAAAACCAAGTCTGGAAGAGACGAAGTCTGAAATCCGGGTCGGGAAATTGACACATTGTGTCAGTCCCAATGAGTCGCAGAAGTCCTTTGCTGAGGTGCCATGGCTGGTGAGAGAGGAACCCACACCCAGCCAGCGGGCATGATGACAGTTGAAATCGCCACATGTGAGGAAGAGAGAGTTGGGATGAGTGGATAGAAGTTGGTCCATGTCGTCAGACAGCGAAATATAAATGTTGTCATCACTGTCTGGAGGACGGTACAGAACATGAGAACACATATGAACAAAAGGTGGGAGTGGAGAGGAAGCCGTAGCCAGAGGTAATCCTGGGGGTGGGGTGGACAGAGGGCAGTGCAAGGAGAGTGAGGAAGAGAGTTTTTGATAAAGTTAGCCACCCCACCTCCAGGACGAGGCTCAGGTGTATCATACCGGAGGAGCGAGTAACCCGGAAGAGATATGAAGGAATCAGAGACATCTTGAAGGAGGAAAGTTTCTGTTAAGCAGATCAAGTCTGGGTTGTCAGAAGCAACCTGAATGGAGAGATCAATCAGGTTTGAGTGAAGGCCCCGGATGTTTGAGGTCCATACCGTTAATGAGGAGAAAGGGGGAGCATCGGGTGCAGGACAGGGGAGGGGTAGGGTCAGATGGAGGATGAGAGGGGAGGTAGGGAGAGCAGTTGGTAGTGTGTCAGAGATTACAGAAGAGTTACAAGAAAGGGACGGATGAGGAGGACGAAAGGCTTGATGGTGATGGGATGAGGCACAGTGAGGGGTTGTTTGAGGGGGCAGGGGCAGAGGAAAGTAGAAGGTTGGGGGAGGTGGAGGTATGAGATAGAAGGGAGATGAAGTGGGGAGGAGGCAGCTTCGAGGAGGAGAGGGGCGGGGGGAGAATTGGAGAGGGATGGTGGGGGTGGAGATTTGAAGGGGAGGGGTTGGGGGAGAGTTTTGAAGGGGAGGGGTAAGGGGGGAGTTTAGGAGGGGAGGGGCAAGGGGGGAGTTTGGGATGGGAGGGGCAATGGGGAGATTTGGAGGGAAGGGGCAAGGGGGGAGTTTGAAAGTGGATGATTAATGAAAGACAAACATTTATAAGAAATTGGGTTTATTGTGATTTTCAAGTTAGAGATCCGTTTAAGAACGATAGAGGAGGGGTGGAATGAATGTGAATTTAGAGCATGAAGCGAGGAAGAATTGTAAGAGATTGAATTTATTTTTGAAGTGGAATGAGTTGAAGAAGAAATTGAAAAGAGCCCTTTAAATAGGAAGGAAAACAGCGTGTTGTAATATACCACTGAATAAAACACTGCAGGGGAAAGTTTGAGGATCAAGGAGAGTTTATCTTCAATGTTAAAATTAAATAATTGTATGAGCCATGTCGTGTGTGCTGGTTTGTCCTTTTGGGTCCATTTATCAGGAAGACTGCTGACCTGATTGGTTCATCGCATCATTTACAAAAAGGTCCGTCATTTGACCAAAGAGGAGCATCATGGAGGGTAGAGCAACTCCATGTATCGCTGCTGCCACCAGACCAAACAGCATGAAGATGATGTCCAAACAATCTGCAAAACGAAACTGTCCCAAGCGGAGGGCACAAGACACGTAACTTATATTAAACACCAAACTAAATCCAAATGCGTTTTCCTAGCACATATTTACAGCATCAAAAAGTTTGGTTCTTGTGAAAATTACACGTTTGTAATGAAAAGCTGTGGATAAGAATTGGTGATGAATGAATGGCAATTTAATTGAGCAGTTTTACAAACGACAAAAAGAATGCTTTCTAAAAGTTCAGAAAAGCAAAAAAAAATTGAAATTTTTCTTTTCTTGGACAATTGTGAATACTTCGTTCCAACAACTTTTTGAACTTCCCTCATATTTTGTGTACGACGTTTCTGATTGTCTTGTCAGAATCAAAACAATACTTCACCAGCATCTGAATTTGCATAATGTTTCAAATGTAACTTTAAAACAGTGACCTGCAAAAGTATTCACTTCCTCCAAAGTTTTCACATTTAATGTGACCTGAGCTTATTTCATGATGACTTCAAATCAAATTTCATATATAGAGGGTTCACATACTACTCCAAAGTGATAAAACTAAAAAATGCAGATAAAATGTGAATAAGTTATATAACAGAGAAAATTGGATGATTCTCAGTTTCCCAAATCTGCAATCCCTTTGCCTCATTTACCCTAAATCACTTCATGAGCAGATTTTTTGAAAGGTTACAAAATAAGTGTAATAGGTTTTACCTGTATGTAATCAGTGGTTTAATTAAAAATTAAGCTCCCCCACTTATCTGAGTTTTAATGTGCAACTCACTTGGTCAATCAATGAGGCAAACATGAAGCTTTCATGACCGAGGCAAGCATGACCAAGGAGCTTTCTAAATAAGTCAGACATAAAGTGGTGGAGAAGCACTGTTCAGGAGAGGGTTATAAAAAGATTTCAAAGTCACTCGTTATTCCTTTGAGTATGGTGAAATCCATAATTAATAAGTGGAAGATGTATCATACCACACAGACTTTACCCAGATGAGGTTGCCCATTCAAACCCAGCAGCCAGGAAAGTAGGGAACTGGTTTGGGATGTCACTTTAATTACAACAATGACTTTGAAAGATCTCAAAGACCCTCTGTCCAAAATGATTCTGGATTCCATAGCAAGCGGTCGCATTTTGGCTCTGTCAGCATCGACTCTCCCTTTGTGCTCTCCCTTTGTGCTCTCGGTTTGGACTGCTCACTTGCGTTTGGACCCTCTACCTGCACTGGACTTCCCTTACGTTCTGCTGGATTGTCTTGCCTTCGGACTTTGGTGGAGAGACTGTTGAGTGAGCACGAAGAGTTGGGTTCTCAGTGTGAGCGATGGGCGTACCAGCGCGGCTTGCCACTGCAATGTGGAGAAGCAGGGGCGAGGCTTGCTGCTCTGCAGCGTACGCGGGCCTAGCAGCGCGCGAACAAGGGCGCGTCGGGCCTCCTCCCTGCCAACCGGAGCCATCTTCGGACGACGTGCTCGAGCCTGACAATTCCTGACATACACAGCCAGACAGAGATAAGCCCGCACCACGACCCCTTTTTTTATGATATATATTCCTTTGTCTGTTGTTGAAATCTGGTGTGTGGGATCCCAAATTAGATTGTAGTATTTATCGTCGCGTTCTTTGTATCGGGTTCCGGCAATAAAACCGTGTTTATTTTTGTACATAAAAGCCGTTGTTGTTTGAGTTAATTTCCGCAGGATTGAAGACTGCTTGGGACCGACAAGTAAGAGCTCCCGCTTCTTCTTCTCTCCCTTTCTCCTGTGCATATATCGTGAGTCCGTGTTTGAACAACGCCTTCATTAACGCTCAATTGGTCATCCGTGGTGTGCTCCATTTTAATAGAGACATCCACAGGACAATACTTTTGCAGGTATCTGTCGTTTAATTAATAATCCCCTCCAACATGTGTTTGGCTAACACCACTATCCCTTCAAACCCTTATATTTCATGCCTTTGTAATCTGACTTTTATGTTCTTTAAGTGGTCACACAGGCCCTCGGCACTAGCAAACGTGGAAAAACACCGCCATGACACAGAAAGGGAGCCATACAAAATTGGTGAAAGGTTCGGGTGGGTTGAAATATATATATATATATATATATATATATATATATATATTTATATATATATATATATATGTATATATATATATATATATATATATATATATATATATATATATATATAATATATATATATATATATATATATATATATATATGTATATATATATATATATATATATATTATATATATACTGTATATATATATACATATATATATATATATACTGAAACGCAAAATAAACTTACCACTTGTTTGAAATGTAATAAAATTGTAACAGTTCAAAATAAAACAAACCAACAATTGCTAATTGAAACATTGGCATTTTATTGATGACATTTCAAGTTTTTGACCAAGATACACCATCTCATCAGTTTGTTCTACAGTACAGAACAGCACAGGGTGCAATGTCAGTCCCCTTTCAATAGCGTGTGTGGCCACCATTGTTTTGGATACAGGCAGTGCATCGTCGGCGTATACTGCCTACCAGTCTTTGGATGATTGCTGCTGGATTCTGTCCCACTCAGTCCTCAATGTCTGAAGCAGCTCTGCCCGTGTCCTGGCCCTGCCAACTATGCGTCTCGCAAGCTCATCACACAGGTGCTCTATGGGATTCAGGTCAGGGGAGAGCGCAGGCCACTGCATGGTGTTGATGTTCTTGCCTTGTAGAAATGCAGTGGTAAAGCGAGCAGCATGGGGACGAGCATTGTCATGCTGAAAGGTTCTCAGGTCTGGGTGGTCTAGCAGGAATGGCAGCAGATGAGGTCGCAGGATGTTATCCACATACCGCTGGGCGTTAAGATTCCCATCCACAACCACCAGTGGCGTCCTGTACCGGCCTGATATGGCGGCCCACACCATCACACTTGGGCCACCCCACCTGTTGGCTTGACGCACGCAACAATCGGCATATCGCTCGCCAGTTCTTCTCAAGACACGCTCACGCCATCAGGACTGTCCACACAGAACCTTGACTCATCGCTGAAAGCGACCTCGTTCCACTGCGCCAAGGTCCACCGCTGATGCTGCTGGCACATCTCTGTCGGTTGCGGCGATGGGCAGCCGTCATCACGGGGCATCTGTATGGTCTTCTGGCAGTCAGACCATAGTCATGCAGTCGTCTTCGTGCAGTATCATTGGAGATCCGTGGGTTTGCACGCCCCGGAGTTTCTGCCGCAGTGCGGGATGCTGGACGGAATCGATCCCGCAGGTGACTTCGGACCATCTGCCTGTCCTGCCTTGCAGTGGTGACTCTTGGCCTCCCTGATCGAGGTCTGTCATCTGCAGAGTTGTGGAGGGTGTCTCTGTCCACCAGGGCCGATATTGTCTGGTGTGAACAGCCAAGGCGACGTGCCACCTCACGGTAGCTCAGTCCGCCTTGCAGCATGCCCAGGGCATGCTGCCGTTGATCCCTTGACAATCGTGGCATGTTGATTGAAATGCCCATTTTGCACTGGCCTTTTTAAAGCCAATATCAAGACATCACGTGCAGCTCATTAAAATCATCCCGTACCCCTTGGCTAATCACTGACAGTCAAAACGGCTTTTCAACAGCTGTGCGAATGAAGTGACCATTGAAGGTTCAAGTGACCATCCGTGACCGTTTTGTCTGACAGTGAGGACACTATTGTCCACAAATAAGTTCACACATTTACTACACGCAGTGTTATTGTTGATATTTAAAGGTTTCAAAGGTGGTAAGTTTCTTTTGCGTTTCAGTATACATATATATATATATATATATATATATATATATATATATATATATATATATATTGTTGCGGATATGAGGACTGCATTTTTTTGATTGTGTTGTATTGTTTGTATTGTATTGGAAATGGTGATGAACATTGTTTTGATATGGCCCCTCCTGCCTCCGGAGTTGTGTAAAGATAAAAAGGGCGTCTCGGTAGTTAATTCCATAAACACCACATTGCAGGACACGATAAAACCCTTGTTCAGTAGCTTATATCTTATTATGTGTTTTAGAGTAAGGCCTTGTCTTCCATTAGAATGACACTCCATTGCACCGAATCAATTAAGAATAGCTCCCCTTCAATAATTCCATTTCCCAGCCAAACTCTCCATCTGTGGGTAAAGCAGTTCACAAGCGTGGGGTGCACGCCCTCTCAATTCGCTGCTATAGTGAATATGTGCTCCGTGCTCTGTTTGAACAGGAGGGGCGGGGTCGCCAGGGAGAGGCAAGCCCAGGGCGCGCCACGAAGGGCGGGGCTGTGCAGCCCCATGCCCAAATAAGGAAACAAGCCCGTGGCTCGCCACGAGGGGCGTGCCGTCGGCGCGATGCCCAAATAAGGAGACAAGCCCGTGGGATTACGATACAAGGTCACGAAACAGAGCACGGGGGAGGAGGGCGGTACCGAAACTGAAGAGGGCGTGTCAGACCCGCGCTGAAGGTTTGAAGAGAAGGGTGCGACGATCGCTGGGACAAGCGACACGAGGGATACGGCAGATGAGTCCAAGTGCGTAAGAGGGTTGGCAGTCCACCGGGAGAGAGTTCAGAGTTGCACCGGAGTTGCGTGAGAGATACGAAAAGCCTTTGACAAAGAGCCGCTTCAACCAGCCCCGTTTCAACCAGCGAGTGACCCTGCCGGCGTGCGCTGTAAAGCCGAATACCAGGAGCTGCCGGCGTGCGCTGTAAAGCGGGTTACAAGGAGCTGCCGGCTCCCCGCTTCACAACCCGGAGTGGACCTGCTCGCTGTGCCCTGTGATCCCACCTGCTCATCCTTTCCAGCCATTCCTGCCTGCAAGTTCCCCATTTGCGTACGTAAGTTTGTTTTGTTCGTGCTGTCCTGGGTAGTAACTAAGTCTGTATAAGCTAGTAATTTTCACTGTGTCACCTGCGTTTTCATGTCCGCTGTAAATACCCGTGACTGCTCTTTTTGCTTATGTGTGTGTAAATAATAATAAACCCCGTTACTCTTCTGTACGTCTTCTTCTTCTTCCTCTTTGCATTCGTCGTCTTAGTCTTTTCCACATTGAGTATCTGTGGCGCGATACGGCCAACGTTTGGGTGAATCGGGTTTCGTCGGGGAACAACTGTTCGGCCGCGGTGCCTTCGCTCGGCAAACAACATCCTTATCTGCGGACCGTAACAATGTATATGTATATATATATATATATATATATATATATATATATATATATATATATATATATATATATATAGATACATATATATTTGATTTTCTTTGGAAAATATTTTAAATCTCAATGATGTCCTAAGTTGACCTATGAATCCACTGTCTACTAATGTCCAAATTCATGTAAAAGTACACTGATATTACTTCTTAATATTCTTGCCAGGAAAGCACCAAATACAAAAGACCCTCGAAGACTGAAAATAGTTCATGATGAACTTGAATGTTGCTAGAGTGAGCTTCAGGATGTTTCCAAAAGATTGATACAACTAAATCATATGAAGACACCGGCCGTAGGTTCTGCCAGGAATACAAGTGATGGACCCACAAATTGTGCCATTCAACGTATTGTGAAACATTTTGCGCACAAGGGTACAATGCACAACCTGAGCAAGGGCAACAGTGGCAGGCCATCATCAGTAACCAAGCGCCAAGCCAACATCGACGCCGTGTGGGATTTTGCAGTGGACAGTCCCAAGACGTCCCACCGCCAGCGCTCCCAGGTGCTGGGCATCAAACCAACATCAGTCTGGCATATCCTCACGAAGGAACTGAAGCTTTTCCCATACATCATCTCGATTAGGCATAAACTAAGTCAAGATGACATGAGAAGGAGACTTGATATGTGCAATTGGCTCAGTGACAAGATGGAGCGGTAGCCAAACTGGACCAACCTGATGTGGTTCAGTGAGGAAGCCCATTTCCACTTGAACGGTGTCATAAACAACCACAACAACATTTTCTGGGGGGCAGAACCACCTGGGACCTACAGGAAAGTTGGCCAGAACTTTGGAATCAGGATCAATGCCTGTCTGAACGGCGGAGGGGCACTCATCGAGAACGTCAATTACAAGGATTTTGCCTAAATGCCAATTTCAGACCTTGGGCTCTCACTAACTCTAGCAGTGATTTACTACAATAGCAATCAGTGATAGAAAATACCATGTCATAAGCTTTCAATAAATGTTTGATTCATGCTTCTGGGGTTTCTGTTTCTTTGTAAATTAACGTTTCAAGTCGTATCACTCTTTTTGAAACACCCTGTAATCAAAGGTCTTGAGCTACAGAAAGAGAAAAGCTATTTATGATCTTCTCGGGATTAAAGGACAACATTTATGTTGCTGATAGTTACCCGATCTCATCATATCCGAAGGCAACATTAACGGGTTGCCAAATGCTCTCAGAATACTAGCCAGAGAGAGAGAGAGAGGGAGAGAGAGAGCGGGAGAGGGAGAGAGAGAGCGGGAGAGGGAGAGAGAGAGCGAGAGAGAGAGCGAGAGAGAGAGCGAGAGAGAGGGAGAGAGCGAGAGAAAGAGAGAGAGAGAGAGAGAGAGAGAGACTTTGTATCTTTTTATTATAAAAATAGAAAAGAAAACCCCCAAATAGGGATCACATTCTCATTTCAGGGAGAAAAGCAAAAAAAAAGGTTAATACAGTGGATTATATGCAAAACATTTCACAAAACAATAAACGTTTCTCTAGGACTTTATAAATAACTTATTTTATGCACCATTTGGCTTCAAACTGTGGCAGTCTTCCTGTTACTGAAAAGAAAGCAAAATCCAATTTTACACGGCTTATCACAAGATTGTTAAACAAGAACAAAGCATTTTCATCATCAACTCTGAGACCATCAAGTTTCCTTTTTCTTGATTTGTGCACCTCCATTTTTGCCTGAACAAGCAGGAAATTAACTAACACATCATTTGAATTTTTATGTGAAATGTCCAAGCCATAAAAGAAAACACAAGTGTTGAAATAGACTAGACGGATTTAAATAGACTGGGAACCTCACTTTTTAGCATACTTAGGGTATGCTGATTTTGATTAACCTGGTTCCCAAGCCGAATTTTGAGTTTTTTTTTTTAAGTTTTGAATAAACTGCTGAAGAACTTGGGCATTGGTGAACTCACAGAGGAGACAATCAAATCTGCAGAAGCGTTCGTCTGCAGAATATATAATGTGCACAGAACAACCTCTGTTGATTCAGCACAACATATGTTGTTCTCCAAGACTGGTAAACCAGAAGCAATGTCACCGACAAGTGATGCTCTTCATTTCCATTTGATGCGAGTACACTATCAAGCCATGGTATGGAGAAATGCTCATTGTGCCATACCTGACCTTCCGGCACCTGTGGAAATGGGATGGAAACGTGGTGATTCAGGACTAAAGGCTATTCTGATGTCACTGAGTCCAATCCCAGAAAGTTGCCTCGAGATTTGTTGTGCATGCCCGGAGCAATGAAAGACTCGACGCTGCAAATGTCACTATTTCGAGTTGAGGTGCACATCAATCTGTGCCTGTCAGAAACAGAGTGATGATCAAACCCCTTCTATGAATTTGATGTAGTTTGGCAAAACAACATGTGTGACATTCCTGAATGTTTGTGCTTCATGGCCATGTATAATTAATTTTAGAATACATGGTTGTATGAAACATTGTCTTATTTAAACCATTTCCCATTTTATAGTGTCCAATTTCAATATCAGTTTGAATGTCTCTTTCAATATGTCGCCAACCATAATATAGACTAGACGGATTTATGAAAAAGGCCATGTATAAGCTTCTAGGTGCATTTTGGGGTAAAAGTTGAAAAGTTAAAGTAAAAGAGCGGCATGTATTATACATGATATACGTAGTGTGTTCAAAAAGTATCCGACCTTTATTTTTCGTGCGTAAAAAAAAAGAAGCTAGGGAGGCGTTGATTGGTGCACGTATGTAGGCGATCCTAATGCGCACGCGTGAATTTTTTCCCACCTGCAGAAGCTGTCATTCGACAGCAGACCGCCGATGAGTGAGGACATGTAAGCGAGCGCCGTCTGATTTTCGTTTTTGACAAAATGACGGAAAAACTTGAACAATGCTACTGCATCAAATTTTGTGTAAAGCTTGGCGATTCCCAAGTGGAAACGATCCGCAAGATTCAACACCGTTCATTCCATTATGAAGGAGGATTTGGGCTTCAGGAGAATCTCAGCGAAGTTCGTACCAAAGCTGCTAACGATTGAGCAGAAGCAACTCCGTTTGGAGATCGCACAGGACATGCTGGAGACTGGGAACAGCGATCCCAGCTTCCTCAACACAGTGATCACTGGCGATGAGTCCTGGGTTTATGGGTACGACCCAGAAACCAAGATGCAGTCATCACAATGGAAGCATCCAACATCCCCGAGGCCAAAAAACACAAAATTTGATGCAGTAGCGTTGTTCAAGTTTTTCCGTCATTTTGTCAAAAACGAAAATCCGACGGCGCTCGCTTACATGTCCTCACTCATCGGCGGTCTGCCGTCGAATGACAGCTTCTGCAGGTGGGAAAAAATTCACGCGTGCACATTAGGATCGCCTACATACGTGCACCAATCAACGCCTCCCTAGCTTCTTTTTTTTTACGCACGAAAAATAAAGGTCGGATACTTTTTGAACACAGTAGTATAAATGCTTGTTCAAAGAAATTGTCCAAAAATGGCGATTTGGCGGCCATTTTATTTATGCTAATTAGAAGGTCAAAAACTCAAACGTCGGCTTGGGAACCGGGTTATTCAAAATCAGCATACCCTAATTATGTTAAACAGTGAGGTTCCCAACTTTTACCCAACAATGCACCTCACATTCACATTTCTCAGAAATCCATCTAGTCTAAAAACCAAACCAATCCTCACAAAACAATTCTGAAGAAAAATAAACAAAGGAGAGAACCGTTGACATTCAACATAGATATGGAAAAGATTTTCAGACTTCTTACAAAAAGGACATTCATCTGCGAGGAGATTTGAAAAGCGGTGCAACAAGTGGTTAGAAGGAAGGATCCAGTGTACAAGTCTCCATTGGGGGTCGCCATGTCGTGGCGGTATTGGAGGATGATAGAAACCTTTCCCATTAGGAAAATACGGGGGGGGGGGGGGGGGACAGACAAGGTCAGAGGTCTCTCCATTGAACCTTCCGCTGTGTCATTTGCACTTGTAAAATAAATCTTACACAACCCAAATAGAGGTCTTTTTGTTTAGGAAAACCATTGAAGCCTCCGCATCAGCCCACAGGTCCTAAAATCCTGCTCTGCCGCTCTATCTCACCCTCTCTGTTATTTTCACCCTATCTTTTGATCAAGGTCATCTGCCAGCATCCTGGAAATCAGCAAACATTACCGCTTTACACAAAAAGGTGCAAAAACAGATTCCTTGCAACTACAGACCAATCAGCCTGCTCCCAATTATCAGCAAAGTCATGGAATCCATCATTGCTTCGGATATGAAATCTTTCCGCTTCTCCAATGGCTTGATCTCCGATCATCAATTTGGATTCAGACCAGGTCACTCTACTCTGGACATGCTGCTTCTGCTGTCTCAACAATGGATGGAGGTCCTCAATGCCAAACAGGAAATCAGAGCTGTCTCCCTTGACATATCACGTGCCTTCGATACGGTCTGGCATTCAGCTCTGCTCACCAAACTCTCCTCCTATGGTATCCATGGAAATCTCCATGCATGGCTTGCGGACTTCCTCTCTGGTCGTAGTCAACATGTGGCCCTGAATGGATTTCTCTCATCTCCCCTTCCTGTTCAGGCTGGAGTTCCCCAAGGCAGTGTGCTGGGCCCTGTGCTTTTTCTGGTCTTCATCAATGATCTCTCCGACTCTCTGGAAAATCCTCTCTATCTCTTTGCTGATGACTCCACTCTCTGCCGCTCCATTCCTCTTCCCTCAGATCGGCAGTCTGCAGCCTCCTCACTCTCTGAAGACCTGGACAAAATCACAGACTGGTCAAACAAGTGGAACATGTCTTTCAATCCTGACAAATCTCACACTCTTACTATGTCTCTCTGAAAAGATCGACTGGACAACCCTCCCATCTACTTTCTCAACAATCCTCTCCAAGAAGTTCTGTCACTCAAGCTGTTGGGTCTCACTATCTGCCATGATCTTTCTTGGGAAAACCACATTTCCAAGCTGGCCTCCAAAGCCAGTCGCCGACTGGGCATCCTCCGTCGTGCGAAGTCCTTCCTCAGCACACCTGAGCTCCTCACCACATACAAGGCTTTCATCCGCAGCTCAATGGAATACTGCTCTCCCCTATGGGCTGGTGTTCCTGCCTCACACCTAGCTCGGCTTCACGCTGTTGAAACCAAAGCTTTCAGAATCATTGGAATCTCCCACGATGAAGCTATCTCTGAGGGCCTTTCACTCACTCACCGCAGGCAGGTAGGTGGTCTTTCTGTATTCTACCGACTCCTCTCCGGCCTTGCTCCCCCAGCTCTCTCTCTGTGCTCTGTCGCCCAAATATTCCTACAGGTCGCACAAGATCTGCCAGCCACCCTCTGATGGTTAAACTGCTGAAATCTCGGCTCTCTGCTCACCTTCACTCTTTCATTCCTCTTTTCTCCCGCCTCTGGAACAAACTCCCACACTCCCTTCAATCCCACTCCTCCCTCCAGGTTTTTAAAACAGCTGTTCACCACCATCTCTTATCTTCCCCCATCCAAAAACTTGATCTTTTCTACCCCCACTAATTCACCCCAGATCCACCTTGTTTGAAATTCCAACTTCTTTCCTGGAAGTCCTGGCAGTGTCCATATGTTTTATACCTCTCCCACCCCCCCCCCCCCCTTCCCATGCCTCCCCCCCAAAGCCCTCTCCCTCCCACAGATCTCTCCATGTCTCCAAGTCTCTCGGTCCCTGCTCTCAAATGTTGTGTTTGTGTCCTTCTCCCTCTCTCCCCATCTTGTCTACCGCTCCCGATGTTATTTGTTTTATGCGTCGGTTTGTCTTTCTGTGTGATTAATGTTCGCTCTTTCACGAGCCTCGATCTTGTATACAAAAAAAAGAAGAAAAAAAAAGAAAAGCCTACATTAAAAGGGGTACAAGGAGGAGAATTTGCAAGAGAAAACTTGCAAATTAGGTCAGGAAAGGTAGAAGGAGAAGCACCTTGTTCATTGTCTGATTGGCCTCACTCCCAATTAGGTGCAAGCTGTGCATAGGTATGAAGCACACTACATAACATGCGTGCCACAGTTCTGGAGGATCGCACGCCAACCAGGCTTGCCAGTGCCACCTTTAGAGGCCATGGTGGCACTGGCAAGCCTGGTTGGCGTGCGATCCTCCAGAACTGTGGCACGCATGTTATGTAGTGTGCTTCAGCTCCAGTGGCTTGCCAGTGCATCAGCTCCAATCCAACTGCCATTTGGGCTTAAAAGATCGGCGACAGATTTTATGTTCTTCGCAACAAAGCGTAGAACGACACGCCTATCAGCAGGCATATCGTAGAAATCGGAATTGTAAAACAAATGCTCTTCCAGAAACATTTGATATGTGTACGAATGCATGGCTCTTGCTGTCGTTCGGGCTTGCCATGCATTTAGTACACTCTGATAGAAACTAGAGAGGGGAGACATATCAAGATGGGATCGATCCATCAAGAATAGAGTGTGGTCATAGCCTAGTCTCCCCGCCTGCTGCAAAAGGCGACGAGCAACGTTAACCCATGGTGGAGAGGGGTGTGTGTACAGGATGCGCAGAACAACCGAAGTCGAAAGGCCATTATCCGGCTCTTTATGTCAACCAGGCCTTGACCTCCATCGGTCAGTGGCAAACTGAGGACCTCGGGTCGCAACCAGTGCTTTCCATCCCAGAAGAAGGACACAAAGCACTTCTGAAGCAGTTGAAGCAACACCACCAGAGGGTGCAGCACAAAGAACCTGTGCCATAGGGTAGAGGCCACCAAACTGTTGATCAACAAGACCCTTCCACAATAAGACAGTTGTGTGATCAGACCTTTCCATTTTTGCAGATTTCCCTCAACAAAATCAGACAGACCAGCAAAATTCTTTGCTACTGTGGCGTCACTACCCAATAACACTCCAAGGTATTTCAGGCCATCGTTGGCCCATGAGAGAGGAGCAGGAAGTCTTGGTGCCAAGTGACACGACGGACCAAGCCAAAAGGCACTCGTTTTGTTCCAATTCACTTTGGCTGAAGATGCCTTTTCGAACACGGATAGACAATAACGGACAACGTTAATGTCATTGAGGTTCCGCACAAAGACAAACACATCATCGGCATATGCCAGCACCTTAATGGGTCGTTCAAGATGAGAAACTCCAACCCCGGTTAGTCTAGCACGCAAATAAACCAGTAAGGGTTCGATGGAGAGAGCATAGAGCAACCCAGAGAGAGGGCAACCTTGTCAAATTCCCCTGTTAACAGGCAAGGGTGTAACAAATTCATTGTTTATTTTAAGCACACTAGAAATATTATTGTACATCATTTTAATATAAGAAATGAAGGTCGAGCCAAGTCCAAACTGTTCGAGCATTAAAGAGGTACCGATGGTCAACGCGATCGAAGGCCTTCTTCTGATAAAGGAGAAGAAGTCCCAAATCTGTGGGGTTTTCTTTGCACAGTTCGATCATGTCTCTTACAAGGGAGATGTTGTCATAGATGGAGCGTTTTGGTACACAATAGCATTGGTCTTCTTTCAACAATGAGGAGAGATGGGCAGCAAGTCGCAATGCCAGGGCTTTCGAGAATAACTTACAGTCTATGTAAAACAAAGAGATTGGGTGCCAGTTTTGAATAGAAAGCAAGTCTCCTTTCTTTGGGATGAGGATGAGAATAGCCCGTTGGCAACTGTGAGGGAGCTCTCCAAGCTGGCAGCTTGCGTTCAAGGTGTTAAGGAGTTCAGGACCCAATAAATGCCAAAATTTCTTATAAAATTCAGTTGCAAGTCCATCCAATCCAGGCACTTTCCCCACAGCAAGGCTGTGCAGAGCGGCACTAAGTTCGTCCAAGGTAATGGGCACCTCCAGGTGGGAACGTCCACCTTCACACAACACTGGCAGGCCTTTGGAGATAGAGGCGACATTGACAGGATTTATTTGCTCCATCGAATATATTTTAGAGAAATATTCCTTTGCAAAAAGTTTGATCACTGAGTGGGTGAAAGTGATGGATGAGTCTGCCAATCGCAATTGAGAGAGCTGTTTATTAGGAAGGCGTTTTTCTAAAGAAAAAAAATACTTAGTTGGTATGTCTGCCTCGTTCAGGTGATGCACCCTCATCCAAACTAAGGCACCACGTGCATTCCTCTCAGTTATTTCTTTCAATAAAGACTGTTTCTCAGTTAAGACTCTTTGCACATTATTATTTTGTCCTGTGATCCTCTAGAGATGTAAAGGCTCCGATTGCAATAATTTTTTCGCTTTATAATCAGCCCTTTTTGAGAAGCTCTGATATTGTTAGCAGAAACCTTTGATTTGGGCCTTTACTAAATCCCACCACACCAGTAGGTTAACAGAACAGCTTAACTTCCGTTAAAAGAGATCTGTCCAGAAAGATTCAAAAGCCTGAATGAAATTGAGGTCTTCTATTAAACTATTGTTGAATTTCCAGTGAGAACTCCCTGGACATGGTTTAGAGAGTTGAACGAATGCTCGAGCTAGGGAGTGATCGGAGAAACCGGAAGGCACGATATCAGATTTGCAAACTCCATGTAATAGGTGAGAATTTACATAAATGCGATCAATCCTCGCAAGTGAGATGTGGTTGTTGGAACAACGACACCATGTGTAGAATTGTTCAGAAGGGTGCTTCAAGCGCCAGACATCATGGAGATTATATTTCGCAATGATGTTTGCAAAACGTTTTGCGGTACATGGTTGGGGTTCCGGCCCGTTTCGGTCACATGAGGCATTAACAGTGCAGTTAAAGTCACCACCAATAATTAGACAAGTCTGCAAAATCCAGTGTTTGGAGGAACTTTCTCAGTTCAGCAGAAAAAGAGATCCGCTCACCATTTTTGCTTGGAGCGTACACAATGAGGATTGTAAACTTGCCCTGATTGATATAGAAGGTCACAGAAGCAAGATGGCCATCAATAATATCCGTAAATTGAAGGGAGGACGGTTGGAAATGTTTCCCTAAGACGAACATGATTCCTGCCTTAGACGAGGAGCTGTTATTAAAGAAACACTCCTTATCCATAATTAGTCGCCACTGGGCCTGAACAGATCTGACGGCATGGGTGTCCTGTAACAAAGCTATGTCGAGCCCGTTAGCGTCTATCAGCTGCTTGGTTGTGTCTGGCGGAGTGAACTTCCACCACCATTGATATTTACTGTTCCAATCTTGAAACTCACCATGAGGAAAAAAAAATAAAAAGCTTCAAAAAGATACATCATCAAAAGGGAATTGTTAACTCAAAGTCTTTTTCGCCTGTGTTTGACGAAAGTTGAATGAGTCTTTGAGTCCTACGTACAATAGCCTGAGCACACTCAAGGAAGGACGGTAAATCTGGAAAGTATTCTGTTAGGTTTACACTGCGTTTCCTGTATGTATTTTGCAAGAAAAGTCTTTATTTGTTCAGGGGAAGTAGGACCTTGACTGATAAGCTTCTCCACTGCTTCCACCTGGCTGTTTGCTTCCTCCAGGTCAGATTCATCAGTCAGTTTTAATTTCCGAGTCACACAAGCTTGTATAGTATTGCATATCGATACCGTCATCAATATCGACACACGGATCTGCACTAGTTATAACATCTGTGCGCTCTCCCACCGCAGGAACATTGCTTTGTGGAGTAACAGCGACAATCTGTAGATTTGGTGAAACAGAACCAGCATCAGCAGATGCAGCGATGTTGCTTCCCTCAACTGCAACAGTGTTATCCACCTCCGACGGTGTAGCGGTATCTAGCACAATGGGAGTCTCTTGTAAAGCATTGATATCTGTGATTCCAGCTTCACTAGTTGATGGACTGGGAGCAGCAACTGGGACAGTTTCGCTATTTTCTGCTGACGAAGATTCAGCATCATCATGTTCAGGATTAACATTTGCCAAAGTGACAGCAGGTTCATCACCAGTGATCTCAGCAGGTTCATCACCAGTGGTCTCGGCAGGTTCATCACCAGTGGTCTCGGCAGGTTCATCACCAGTGGTCTCGGCAGGTTCATCACCAGTGGTCTCGGCAGGTTCATCACCAGTGGTCTCGGCAGGTTCATCACCAGTGGTCTCGGCAGGTTCATCACCAGTGGTCTCGGCAGGTTCATCACCAATGATCTCGGCAGGTTCATCACCAGTGGTCTCGGCAGGTTCATCACCAGTGGTCTCGGCAGGTTCATCACCAGTGGTCTCGGCAGGTTCATCACCAGTGGTCTCGGCAGGTTCATCACCAGTGGTCTCGGCAGGTTCATCGCCGGTGGTCTCGGCAGGTTCATCGCCAGTGGTCTCGACAGGTTCATCACCAGTGATTCGGCAGGTTCATCACCAATGATCTCGGCAGGTTCATCACCAGTGGTCTCGGCAGGTTCATCACCAGTGGTCTCAGCAGGTTCATCACCAGTGGTCTCAGCACAATCATCAAGGACTTTCCAATAGTCGAGTCCATAACAGGTGAAGCAATTCCATTTGCTTCGTTAACAGGTAAAACAGTCCCTGCAGGTCTATGTCTATGTCCGTTAACGTCTATGTCCTCACATGAAAGGGGGCCGAACTTGTTGGCTGTAGGTACAGGGTTTGTGCCAGGTAAGCCTTGTAGAGTGGCATCGGTGATGATTGGGGGGAGGGGGGGCGTTACCGACATGTTTCTTGTTGTTAAATGCTACCATTTTCTGAGTTAAATGGTCCTCGGGAAAGGTCTTTCTCTTCCTTGACGGAACAATGGTGAAAACATCCGTGACCTTCGTTGTGCTGTTTGGATTATCGGGATGGGAAGGCTGAGCGTCATTACCAGACATGGAAAATGTTTCCTTACAGCCGAAGAAGAAGAAGAGGAATCCTTGTTGTTCACACGGTTTGTCCCATCGTTCACGAAGCCGCTTTTGGGCAAGAGCGCTTCAGGTGTCCGAAATTACCACACCCGAAACATTTCAAGGTGTCAGTTGATACGTATAATTGGTAATCATGATTATCAATTTTGAATTTTAAAACAATGTTCAGCGTTCTTTCAACGTTAGGAGGAGGAAATACAAGATAAGCTTGCCTCCTGAAAGACATCACATGTTTAGCCTGGTCGTCCTGGCAACGTAAAGGTAACATAGTGATTTGGGAAACCACAGAACCATAACGAGATAGTTCAGAGACCAGTCTCTCATTCTTCAGGAATGGAGGAGTGTTCGAGATGATGACCTTAATGGCCGGAGTGTCGAGAGGAGACACGAGCACAAAAAGGGAAGGAGGGGTGGGGGTGGGGGGGGGGGGGAAGGGACGAGGGAGGGGTGGGGGGGAAGGGACGAGGGAGGGGTGGGGGGGAAGGGACGGGGTGGGAGGAGGGTGATTATCGCTCTCGAACAGTAATTAATTAATTACGAGCCGAGACAGACTTCAAAGGCGTAAACAAACACAGCTGGTGGGAAAAAAAACGATCAGCCAGAGGACAGGATGGGCCGCAAACTAATGTAAAAGTTATCCACAAATAGCTGCGGGCTCTCTTTCTCTCTCTCAGAAAAGGAAGGGAAGCAAAGGGCAAGAAGGAGGGAATAGAAATGAAAACAATAACAAAAAAAAACGCGGAGGGAAAAATGAGGAAGGGGGTGGGGGGAGGCCGAAGCCCTGGAGTGTTGGGTCTGACCAAAAGGGAGGGGTTGGGGCACAAATGCAGAGTAAAGGTGTGCAGATAAACAAACAGGGGGAAGGAGAAAGGTGAAATATGACGCGGAAAGGGACAAAAGGATAGAACACCAGAGCAGCTCGTACCTCACCACACATGCACAGCCGCCATCTTGCCACACCCAAACACACCGACAGCCAGCAGGGGGCGAGAGAGAGAAAGAGAGGGAGGGAGAGGGAGAGAGACAGAGAGAGTAAGAGAGAGAAAGATAGAGAGAGAAAGATGGCACCACTACCAAAATATTGCAATGTGCAAATACCCAAACACACAGATCTTCACAAGTTAACAAGAGAAATTGAAATCAGAAAAGGCAAATGCCAAGTACAAGTATTTACTTTATCCATGTGGAAAACAATTCATGCTTTGTGTTTCAATCTGAAGTGTGTGTCACTTTTAGTCTCGGCGGCCCGCAGGCGATGCGAGACTATTTCAATGCCCCTGTTTGTTTGTCTGTGTGACTGTATGTGTCTGTGTGTGTCTACATCTATATATTTTTGCTTTAAAAAACTGGTTCTCTGCAACCGCTTGTCCGATCAATGCAAAACTTTAAACATAGGAAAGACTCCCAATGGAGAACTATTTGATGATAACTCTAATGTCATACGTAGGTCACATGGTATGGCAGCCATATGAGATCAAAAGAAAAAATTTGGACATCATTCTCTCCAAAATTGAAACTTGGCACACGTCATCAACTCCACATGGGGTGTGTATAGGGTGATACCGATGGCATCATTGGTGAAGTAGTATTCCAGCTATAATAGGTTGAATCGAAATCTTTATCTGAAAAATCTGAAACTTCATACATCTGATCTATGACCCGATAACAACAACAACAACAACATGCATTTTAAAGGCCATTTTCCCTGCGAGAGCGGGGGTTAGCCTTGCGGTCCCCATGACAATCTTCTCCATTTTGCCCTATTTTCTGCATCTCTCCTTGTTAACCCCCTTGCCCGCATTTCTTCTTCCACCATCTTTAGCCAAGTCTTTCTCGGTCTTCCCCGTCTTCTACTTCCTTCTACATTCATTTCCATCACTCTTCTCAACCAGTCGCTTTCATCCTTCCTCAACACATGACCAAACCATCTCAACCTGTTTCTCTTCACAGCATCAATCACAGGCTCTATTCCCATCATCTTTCGCAATTCATCATTTGTCTTCCTCTCTCTCAACGATACTCCGCACATCCGTCGAACCATTCGCATTTCCACCCTTTCCAACCTTCGTTGCTGCTCTACGTTCATTACCCATGTCTCGCTCCCACAAATCATAACACTTCTCACACATGCAGCATACACCTTTCCCTTCAGCTGCAACGACACTCCCCTCATCATCAGCACGCCACTCAATTCCCGAAACTTCTTCCATGCACATCTCACTCGAGCAACCGTTGCCGAGTCTGATCCACCTTCTCCATTCAGCATGTCTCCGAGGTAGCAAAATGTTTTCACACCTTCCAGCTTCACGCCGTCTCCAAGATCCAACTCAACATTTCCTCCATCTGCAGCTCCCTCTGTGCACACCTTACATTTGAATGTAGCTGCCACACTGGTTAATGACCCTCTCAGACCACTACATTTTTGATGAACCCACTCAGCGCACATTGTACACTGAATGGAGTTCACTCCGACACCCTTCCTACACACAGCACAAGGCCACTTCCCAGTTCTTTCCACCTCACCACATGCTTTACCACATGCCATCACCTTCGTCTTTCCAATATTCACCTTCAGACCTTTTGTCTCCATACATTCCTTCCGCGTGTTCATCTTTTCCTTCAGTCCATCCATACTTTCCGCAATCAACACCAGATCATCTGCATACAACAACTCCCACGGTAAACCCTCCTTTACGTTCTGAGCCAGCATCTCCATCACAGCTACAAATAGTAGTGGACTTGGTACCAACCCCTGATGCACTCCCACCTTCACCTCAAACTCACCACTGTTCCCGTCCTTCGTCCTTACAGCTGTGCGCGCTCTTTTGTGCATTGCCATCACTACTCTGATCAACCATCCTCCACTCCTAACTTCCTCAATGCCCATGTCAATACTTTGCGTGGAACCCGATCGAATGCTTTCTCCAGATCAACAAACCCAAGAAACAACTTCTTCCTCTTCTCCATGTACTTCTCCTGCAACTGCCTCACAATGAGACCCGATGTGAGGGAATAATTAAATTTATGACGCACATAACCAATGCCAATAAACGATGTGACATAATAGGGCGCATGGATGATTCGGATATATGGGCGATAATATAGCAGTAGGGCCATCATAGTTGCATGTTCAGCTAATGATTTTTGTTCAGAATGAATGCGTGAGGCGAGCTCCACAAATGCCATTCTAGTTTATTGATTTGAGGTAACATATTCTTTACAGAGCATTGGTGCTGCCAAAGCAGTTTCTTGGCACGGGTTATACTGGCTGGTTTTCCATTGTCTTGCCAGCATTGGTGGTCCATGCCCTGTCCTTTATAGTTCTGAATACCAAGCAAGGAAGCAGCATGAATCATTTTAAGTCTTTGGTATGACTCTGCTGGGTTTTGAACCATCGACCTCCTCGACTCGGAGCAGGCGTTCTAACCATTAATGCCACGGAGTCTGGTATGTGTCTGAATTACAAATCAAAAATTTCAGCATGGAGTTAATATGCATTGGAATCCTGCATTTTCATGGATATGGTCAATTGAATTTTGCAAACACAGTATCATGTTATTGTTTACGTACCACACCAAAGAAGCCGACCATGGGCGTTTTCTTCGGTTTTTCATCATGACTGCAAAATATCAATGAGACAAATGACAAGATGCTCTTCAAAAAAAAAAAAATCCAATTTAATCATCCGATATAAGTCGTAAAAAGTTGTATTTTCACACGAGACATCACATGGTGCGAGGCAATTTCTTCATTTCATTAGTTTCCGACACACTGAAGCCATATAAGACTTTCTCAAACGAACACGTCACAAGATGAATACAGACTTGAAGGGTTATGTCACAAGTACAGACTTAAACTTTTCTCTTTGAAAGATTAAATTTCAATATCTCAATACAATTAATCCCACAACTCAATGAGATTGTGTTGGAGAAGATTTTTTTTTTTTTTTTTTTGTATACTGAATCGAGGCTCGTGAAAGAGCTAACATTTACTTCACAAACAAATCAACCAGACAAACAAAATATATAAAAAGAGGGAGCGGAAAACAAGATGGGGAGAGAATGGGGAAGCACACAAACACAACATTTGAGAGCAGGGAGATGTGTGGAAGGGAGAGGGCTTGGGGGGAGGAGGCGTGGGAAGGAGGTGGGGGGGGGGGGGGGGAAGGGAGAAGTATAAAACACAAGGACACCAAGGACTTCCAGGACAGAAGTTGGTATTTAAAAAAAGTGGAATTGGGGTGAAATTAGCGGGGGTAGAAAAGATCCAGGTTTTGGATGGAGGAAGATAAGAGATGGTGGTGAACAGCTGTTTTAAAGACCTGGAGGGTGGAGTGGGATTGAAGAGCGTGAGGGGGTTTGTTCCAGAGGCGGGAGAAGAGAGGAATGAAGGAGTCAAGGTGAGCAGAGAGTCTTGATTTTGGCAGTTTGACCATAAGAGGGTTGCAGGCAGATCTTGTGCGACCTGTAGGAATATTTGCGGGACAGAGCCCAGAGAGAGCTGGGGGGGCAAGGCCAGAGAGGAGTCGGTAGAAGACGGAAAGACCACCAACCTGCCTGCGGTGAGTGAGTGAGAGGCCCTTGGAGTTAGCTTCATCGCGGGAAATTCCAATGATTCTGAATGCTTTGGTTTCAACAGCGTGAAGACGAGCTAGGTGTGAGGCAGGAGCACCAGCCCGGAGGGGAGAGCAGTATTCCATTGAGCTGCGGATGAAAGCCTTGTATGTGGTGAGGAGCTCAGGTGTGCCAAGGAAGGACTTCGCACGACGGAGGATGCCCAGTCGGCGACTGGCTTTGGAGGCCAGATTTGAAATGTGGTTTTCCCAAGAAAGATCATGGCAGATAGTGAGACCCAAAAGCTTGAGTGACAGAACTTCTTGGAGAGGATTATTCAGAAAGTGGATGGGAGGGTTGTCCAGTCGGTCTTTTCGGAGAGACATCGTAAGAGTGTGAGATTTGTCAGGATTGAAAGACATGTTCCACTTGTTTGCCCAGTCTGTGATTTTGTCCAGGTCTGCAGAGAGTGAGGAGTTGTTGTGAGGAATTGTTCAACGAAAGTGTTGGATAAGATTATTATTACCATCAGTGACTTCTATAGAAATGTGCAAATTACCTCGCCCATAGGTTTATCTGATCATAACACTGAACTTTGGTTCCAAATAATGCTGCAAACCAGAAAGCCTCGTGTGATTCGATGTCATAATCGGCCTATGCTGGATAGTGCCAGTCAAGCTTTTGGCAAATGGACTTGCAATCATGACTGGATAGAAGTAACAAGCGATGCTGATGCCAACTCACAATGTGAATATTTCAAGCAAACTCTCTATCCTGCTATTGAAACGTGTTTTCGACAAATGGCAAATAGCATTTCACCATGGAGATATTCAGAATTGGAAAAGATGAAGAAGCAAGGTCAAATAGAGTATAGTGAAAGCTAAAACAGAATACTAGTTCCATGCGTGTCAAGTGTCTGAAACGTTCCCACCCCTCAGCATCATGAAATCCGTGTTTTAACCGGAAACAAACGGGATCACGCACAAATATCTGCGCTGGGAATAGACATGGAGAATGAGTTGGCGAACGCTATTAAAAACTATAACGTCACTCAGTAGAGCGCATACTCCCGCCGTGGGTCAAGTTGGAATAGTACGATTTCACCAAAGTTTTAGGGAGTAGTTCAGTGACAACACAAGACAAGACTCCTCCTTTGGCATCCATGGAAATCTCCACGCATGGCTGGCGGACCTCCTCTCTAGTCGTAGTCAACGTGTGGCCCTGAATGGGTTTCTCTCATCTCCTCTTCCTCTTCAGGCTGGAGTTCCCCAAGGCAGTGTTCTGGGCCCTGTGCTTTTTCTGGTCTTCATCAATGATCTCTCCGACTCTCTTGAAAATCCTCTCTATCTCTTTGCTGATGACTCCACTCTCTGCCGCTCCATTCCTCATCCCTCAGATCGGCAGTCTGCAGCCTCTCACTCTCTGCAGACCGGGACAAAATCACAGACTGGGCAAACAAGTGGAACATGTCTTTCAATGCTGACAAATCTCACACTCTTACGATGTCTCTCCGAAAAGACCGACTGGACAACCCTCCCATCCACTTTCTGAATAATCCTCTCCAAGAAGTTCTGTCACTCAAGCTTTTGGGTCTCACTATCTGCCATGATCTTTCCTGGGAAAACCACATTTCAAATCTGGCCTCCAAAGCCAGTCGCCGACTGGGCATCCTCCGTCGTGCGAAGTCCTTCCTTGGCACACCTGAGGTCCTCACCACATACAAGGCTTTCATCCGCAGCTCTATGGAATACTGCTCTCCCCTCTGGTCTGGTGCTCCTGCCTCACACCTAGCTCGTCTTCACGCTGTTGAAACCAAAGCGTTCAGAATCATTGGAATCTCCCGCGATGAAGCTAACTCCAAGGGCCTTTCACTCACTCACCGCAGGCAGGTTGGTGGTGTTTCCGTCTTCTATCGACTCCTCTCTGGTCTTGCCCCCCCCCCCCAGCTCTCTCTGGGCTCTGTCCCCCAAATATTCCTACAGGTCGCACAAGATCTGCCTGCAACCCTCTTATGGTTAAACTGCCAAAATCAAGACTTTCTGCTCACCTTCACTCCTTCATTCCTCTTTTCTCCCACCTCTGGAACAAACTCCCACACTCTCTTCAATCCCACTCCACCCTCCAGGTCTTTAAAACAGCTGTTCACCACCATCGCTTATCTTCCCCCATCCAAAACCTTGATCTTTTCTACCCCCGCTAATTTCACCCCAAATCCTACACTTTTTTGAAATACCAACTTCTGTCCTGGAAGTCCTTGGTCTCCTTGTGTTTTATGCCTCCCCCCCCCACCCCCCTTCCCATGCCTCCTCCCACCAAGCCCTCTCCCTCCCACACTTCTCCCTGCTCTCAAATGTTGTGTTTGTGTGCTTCCCCTTCTCTCCCCATCTTGTCTTCCGCTCCCTCTTTTACATATTTTGTTTGTCTGGTTGATTTGTTTGTGAAATAAATGTTAGCTCTTTCACGAGCCTCGATTCAGTATACAAAAAAAGAAAAGGAAAAAAAAAGACACTACACAGATATATATTTAGAATATATAGAAGATAATGTCAAAAAAAAAAAATACAAGCCAATTTCACTTACATTTTCGGATTCAGCGTTCAATTCTATATAAGTGAGTGTATTTTGAGGCATGTGTGACTTCAAATAAAATTGTAAGCCAGAAAAACGTTCGTTTCATTCCTTAGGGATACAACATGTAAAACTGGCCCAAACGTCAAAACAAAACTCGCTCATTTTAAGTCGTACAAGCTAATGCGACCACTCATTCTTCTGGGAAGAATCCCGTGCACATGCTGGTCACACTTATAACTCACCTAAGTCTTTATAAGTTCATCAAATACTGACACCGCGATTGACATTCGCTGAGGTAAATGTTGATATCTCTTCTGAGGTTAAAAAAACAAAAAAAAACAGTTTTCAAGCATTATACGTATCAAACGATGCATTTTATGAAACGGGGAAACCTAATACACACTTTGGTGGTTTTAAAATGACAGAATATGTCTTTATTAGAAAAAAAAAAAAGAACCTTGATGACGACGCTGCTAACAGAATACACCGCTCTAACGCATGACCACGAGTTTAAACTACATTTACAACAAATATGAAAACTATTTGCATATCACAATGTTAAATATAGAATATATAGAAGATAATGTTTAAAAAAATGAGCCCTATCTTCCAATTGCAAAAAAATTCCCAAAAAATTCCTGGATCCGGAATAATATCCTGAGGTTCACCAAAAACGAATCAATTCTTCCTTATCCCAAGGGCAATCATCCCCCCAACTTTCATCCAAATCCGTTCAGAACTTTTCCAGATATCTTGTTCACAAACACACACACACACGGACACGATCGAATGCATTACTCCCTAGCAGGAGTAATTATTTGATTTGTTTCTTTTGATCTAGACCATCTCGATATGACTTGACTGTTCTGGCTTGCCTTCCAGCTCCAAAACCATGCCCAACTGTAAACCCATGGGAAGCACAAGAAGCACTGGCAATGAATCGGCAAAAAAACCTTCTTCTGGGCCTCATAGGATATCTGCAAACATTATTCACGAATTCTCTATTGAACGAGCAACACATCTGACTTCTAACTTAATTGACTTCTCTTTTCAACAGGGAAAGGTCCCAGATGCATTGAGACAGGCCATAATAGGCCCGATACCCAAAACGAATCCTCCCTCTTTGAAAAAGTCAAGACCTCTCGTGTTAATCGACTTCACAGAAGGTTTTCATCAAATTGATCACACAATCGCCATCACAAAGCTTGTTCATCTCGACGTACATCCTTCTATTTATTACTTGGATCTGCGATGTCTTGTTCTCCCGCCATGTTACTCGCTCTGATTGGGCATCCCTGAATGCAGGAGTCCCTCAAGGAACATGCTGGGAACCCATCATTACCTCCACCACCAAAGGTGGATGGAAGTTATGTTTTCACCCCTGTTTCACCACCAACATGTCCACAGTTTGTTACTTGCAAAATCGAGGATTTTTCAATTATATTGGTCGGTTCCGGTTGTGGTTCTGTCTGTCTGTCTGTTTGTCTGTTTGTCTGTTTGTCTGTTTGTCACCGGCCTACAGGTCACAATTCTAAACCGATCGTCACGAAACTTCACCAAGTTGTATAAGTCGTCCCAATTGAGAATCGTCCCAATATTGATTTTGAGGTCAAATTTCTAAAATCGCCATTTTAAATCCGATTGACTTGAAAATTGAATAGCATTTGTATATCAAGTCACTAAATTGGGAAATGAACTATTTTTGAGGTAAAAAAGGTCAAAGGTCAACTTAAGGTCAAATTTTAAAAATTATAAATTTTCAACTAAAAAGCCGTCAATTCTCAACGGATTGACTTGAAAATTGAACAGCATTTGTATATCAAGTCACTAAATTGGGAAATGAACTATTTTTGAGGTAAAAAAGGTCAAAGGTCAACTTAAGGTCAAATTTTAAAAATTATCAATTTTCAACTAAAAAGCCGTCAATTCTCAACGGATTGACTTGAAAATTGAACAGCATTTGCATATCGTCACTAAATTGGGAAACATACTATTTTTAGGTCAAAAGGTCAAAGGTCAACTCAAGGTCAAACTTCCAAAATCACCATTTTTCATCCGAAAAATCGTCACTTTTCTCCCTATTGACCCGAGCTTTGATCAAGATTGTCAATTTTAATCTTGATGAAATGGACAATTTGCTGTATCAATGGAATTTTTTTTCTTGGGGAGGAGGGGGCGTATTTTGCAAGAGGGGGCGTATTTTGCAAGTATCGTGCTCTGCATGACGTCTTGTTTGTGAACAAAATATCTCAAAACGTTGTGGACGGATTCGGACAAAATTTGGCAGAGACGTAGCGTATGTGACAAGGACGAAATGATTAGATTTTGATGAAGATCCGGATTCGGATCCGGCTAGTAGAATTTTTTAGTGATTCTTCACCATTGGGAGATAGGGCTAAAACCAACATATAGCAGGATATCTCAAAACGTTATGGACGGATTTGGATGGAACTTGGTGGACAGGTTTTGTGTGTGTCAAGGACTAATGGATTCGATTTTGGTGAAGATCTGAATATGGAT
Source organism: Myxine glutinosa (assembly GCF_964187855.1). Taxonomy (NCBI): domain Eukaryota; kingdom Metazoa; phylum Chordata; class Myxini; order Myxiniformes; family Myxinidae; genus Myxine; species Myxine glutinosa. Next base: position 37,320,693 of record NC_136270.1, on the reverse strand, counting down.
TCGGATATGAGAATTATTTAATTTTACAGTGATTCTTCACCATTGAGTGACAGGGCTAAAACCGATACATAGCATGATATCTCAAAACGTTATGGACGGATTATGACCAAACTCGGTGGATGAGTTGGTTAGGTGACGAGAACAAGCTGATTCGGTTTTGGTTCAGGTCTGAATCAAGATCCGGCCCATCAGTGGGATACAAAACGTAAACTGTTCAGCCTGACGGAGGTATGCTCTCTACCGAGTGCCCTTCTAGTTCGTTCTATTTCGCCAAATGTCACTCTATAAGTGATTTCTTGTTTGTCTGTCTGTTACACATTTTTTATCAACAGTTTTGAAGGAATTGTTCAGAATTTTTTTGCGTATGTATAGGTGACCGTCAAGGACAACAGCATCCGACATTTGTGGTCAGGATATTGATGCGGATCCAGATCTTGGAGTGGTTTTAATGACTAACATTGCAAGATAGTTTGAATTAAAATTTATGCACTTATGTTCTACCCTCTATACGAATTTCTTGTTTGTTTATTTGATTGATTAGTTAATTAATTATCAAATTATCTTACTATAATTCACCAAATGTCTGTCTTCCGTCCGTCCGTTCGAAGGTACCGCAAAAACGGCTGAACCGATCAGGTTTGACAGACATGTTCCACTTGTTTGACCAGTGTGTGATTTTGTCCAGGTCTGCAGAGAGTGAGGAGGCTGCAGACTGCCGATTTGAGGGATGAGGAATGGAGCGGCAGAGAGTGGAGTCATCAGCAAAGAGACAGAGAGGATTTTCCAGAGAGTCGGAGAAATCATTGATGAAGACCAGAAAAAGCAGAAAAGCTTTTGTCTCCATTACATATTTTGTGGGTCATCCACACCTACCAGTGGTTCCCTGTTCTACCAGCTGAGCCCAAGGGCATTGCTCCTATTATTATTATTATTAGGGGACCAGAGGTACCCTTTTGAAATTGCTCAGATTATTATTATTATTATTAGGGGACCAGAGGTACCCTTTTGAAATCGTCCGGATTATTATTATTATTATTATTATTATTATTATTATTATTATTATTATTCTGATTCCATGAAATTTGTTGGCGACCTACAGGCCACACCTTTCATCGTAGGAATCTGAAACTTGGACCATGTATGGGACCCCATCTGACTTGATGCATATCCTAAGTATGACGTCATAGGTAATGTATAGCGGCGGCCATGTTGGATTTAGTGAAAATCTTAAAAAGCTATCTCCTCCTTCAGTTTTCGACCTATTGAGTTGAAACTTGGCACACATATATTACACCCCAAGGCGAAGAACGCTGAGTTCGCCGATTTTTCATTTTTTGATTAATTAGTCTATGGCGGGCCAATTAAAAAATTTCATTTGTCCAAAAAGTGCAAAAATTGGCACACATATACTACACCCCAAGGTGAAGAATGCTGTCATCTCCGATTTTTAATTTTTTGCTTAATTAGTCTGTGGCGCGCCAATTAAGAAAGTGCTGACTGTGCATTTCTTTATTTAATTAATATTGTGATGCCCTGAACTTGGTATTGGACCTACAGGTCACACCTTTCATCGTAGGAATTTGAAACTTTGACCATGTATGGGACACCATCTGACTTGATGCATATCCTAAGTATGACGTCATAGGTAATGTATAGTGGCGGCCATGTTGGATTTAGTGAAAATCTTCAAAAGCTATCTCCTCCTTCATTTTTTGACCTATTGAGTTGAAACTTGGCACACATATACTACACCCCAAGGCGAAGAACGCTGAGTTCGCCGATTTTTCATTTTTTTATTAATTAGTCTGTGGCGTGCCAATTAAAAAAGTTCATTTGTCCAAAAAGTGCAAAAATTGGCACACATATACTACACCCCAAGGTGAAGAAAGCTGTCATCTCCGATTTTTCATTTTTTGCTTAATTAGTCTGTGGCGCGCCAATTAAGAAAGTGCTGACTGTGCATTTCTTTATTTAATTAATATTGTGATGCCCTGAACTTGGTATTGGACCTACAGGTCACACCTTTCATCATAGGAATTTGAAACTTTGACCATGTATGGGACCCCATCTGAGTCTATGGTGAGCACCCGTCCAATTAGGATGGAGTTCTCTGGTCCCCGGATGATCACTGCCCGCAGTTTTAATTAGGGGACCAGAGGTACCCTTTTGAAATCGTCCGGATTATTAGGGGACCAGAGGTACCCTTTTGAAATCGTCCGGATTATTATTATTATTATTATTATTATTATTATTATTATTATTATTATTCTGATTCCATGAAATTTGTTGGCGACCTACAGGCCACACCTTTCATCGTAGGAATCTGAAACTTGGACCATGTATGGGACCCCATCTGACTTGATGCATATCCTAAGTATGACGTCATAGGTAATGTATAGCGGCGGCCATGTTGGATTTAGTGAAAATCTTAAAAAGCTATCTCCTCCTTCAGTTTTCGACCTATTGAGTTGAAACTTGGCACACATATATTACACCCCAAGGCGAAGAACGCTGAGTTCGCCGATTTTTCATTTTTTGATTAATTAGTCTATGGCGGGCCAATTAAAAAATTTCATTTGTCCAAAAAGTGCAAAAATTGGCACACATATACTACACCCCAAGGTGAAGAATGCTGTCATCTCCGATTTTTAATTTTTTGCTTAATTAGTCTGTGGCGCGCCAATTAAGAAAGTGCTGACTGTGCATTTCTTTATTTAATTAATATTGTGATGCCCTGAACTTGGTATTGGACCTACAGGTCACACCTTTCATCGTAGGAATTTGAAACTTTGACCATGTATGGGACACCATCTGACTTGATGCATATCCTAAGTATGACGTCATAGGTAATGTATAGTGGCGGCCATGTTGGATTTAGTGAAAATCTTCAAAAGCTATCTCCTCCTTCATTTTTTGACCTATTGAGTTGAAACTTGGCACACATATACTACACCCCAAGGCGAAGAACGCTGAGTTCGCCGATTTTTCATTTTTTTATTAATTAGTCTGTGGCGTGCCAATTAAAAAAGTTCATTTGTCCAAAAAGTGCAAAAATTGGCACACATATACTACACCCCAAGGTGAAGAAAGCTGTCATCTCCGATTTTTCATTTTTTGCTTAAGTAGTCTGTGGCGCGCCAATTAAGAAAGTGCTGACTGTGCATTTCTTTATTTAATTAATATTGTGATGCCATGAACGTGGTATGGACCTACAGGTCACACCTTTCATCGTAGGAATCTGAAACTTTGACCACGACTATGGCGAGCACCCGTCCAATTAGGATGGAGTTCTCTGGTCCCCGGATGATCACTGCCCGCAGTTTTAATTATTATTATTATTATTATTATTATTATTATTATTATTATTATTCTGATTCCATGAAATTTGTTGGCGACCTACAGGCCACACCTTTCATCGTAGGAATCTGAAACTTGGACCATGTATGGGACCCCATCTGACTTGATGCATATCCTAAGTATGACGTCATAGGTAATGTATAGCGGCGGCCATGTTGGATTTAGTGAAAATCTTAAAAAGCTATCTCCTCCTTCAGTTTTCGACCTATTGAGTTGAAACTTGGCACACATATATTACACCCCAAGGCGAAGAACGCTGAGTTCGCCGATTTTTCATTTTTTGATTAATTAGTCTATGGCGGGCCAATTAAAAAATTTCATTTGTCCAAAAAGTGCAAAAATTGGCACACATATACTACACCCCAAGGTGAAGAATGCTGTCATCTCCGATTTTTAATTTTTTGCTTAATTAGTCTGTGGCGCGCCAATTAAGAAAGTGCTGACTGTGCATTTCTTTATTTAATTAATATTGTGATGCCCTGAACTTGGTATTGGACCTACAGGTCACACCTTTCATCGTAGGAATTTGAAACTTTGACCATGTATGGGACACCATCTGACTTGATGCATATCCTAAGTATGACGTCATAGGTAATGTATAGTGGCGGCCATGTTGGATTTAGTGAAAATCTTCAAAAGCTATCTCCTCCTTCATTTTTTGACCTATTGAGTTGAAACTTGGCACACATATACTACACCCCAAGGCGAAGAACGCTGAGTTCGCCGATTTTTCATTTTTTTATTAATTAGTCTGTGGCGTGCCAATTAAAAAAGTTCATTTGTCCAAAAAGTGCAAAAATTGGCACACATATACTACACCCCAAGGTGAAGAAAGCTGTCATCTCCGATTTTTCATTTTTTGCTTAAGTAGTCTGTGGCGCGCCAATTAAGAAAGTGCTGACTGTGCATTTCTTTATTTAATTAATATTGTGATGCCATGAACGTGGTATGGACCTACAGGTCACACCTTTCATCGTAGGAATCTGAAACTTTGACCACGACTATGGCGAGCACCCGTCCAATTAGGATGGAGTTCTCTGGTCCCCGGATGATCACTGCCCGCAGTTTTAATTATTATTATTATTATGATTCCATGAAATTTGTTGGCGACCTACAGGCCACACCTTTCATCGTAGGAATCTGAAACTTGGACCATGTATGGGACCCCATCTGACTTGATGCATATCCTAAGTATGACGTCATAGGTAATGTATAGCGGCGGCCATGTTGGATTTAGTGAAAATCTTAAAAAGCTATCTCCTCCTTCATCTTTTGACCTATTGAGTTGAAACTTGGCACACATATACTACACCCCAAGGCGAAGAAGTCTATGTTCGCCGATTTTTCATTTTTTGCTTAATTAGTCTATGGCGCGCCAATTAAGAAAATGCTGACTCAGCATTTCTTTTATTTAATTAATATTGTGATGCCTGAACTTTGTATCGACCTACAGGCCAAACCGTTGGTCAGATGAACTTGATACCTTGACCACTTATAGTACGTCACTTGATTGTATACATATCATAAATATGACGTCATAGGTCACGTGACATGGCGGCCATATTGGATTTAATGCAAACCTTTAAAATGAATCCCCACCTTCAGTTTTCGACCGATTGAGTTGACACTTTGACCACTTATGGTATGGCACGTGATTGTATACGTATCCTAATTATGACGTCATAGGCCACGTGACATGGCGGCCATTTTGGATTTTTTGAAAACCTTTAAAATGAATCCCCACCTTCATTTTTCTACCGATTGAGTTGAAACTTTGACCACTTATGGTATGGCACGTGATTGTATACATATCACAATGATGACGTCATAGGTCATGTGCCATGGCGGCCATATTGGATTTTATGAAAACCTTTAAAATGCATCCCTGCCTTCATTTTTCGATCGATTGAGTTGAAACTTTGAACACTTTTAGTACGCCATGGTATTGTATACATATCACAATGATGACGTCATAGGTCATGTGACATGGCGGCCATATTGGATTTTATGAAAACCTTTAAAATGGATCCCTGCCTTCATTTTTCAACCGATTGAGTTGAAACTTTGACCACTTATGGTATGGCACATGATTGTATACATATCATAAATATGACGTCATAGGTCACGTGACACGGCGGCCATATTGGATTTTTTGAAAACCTTTAAAATGGATCCCTGCCTTCATTTTTCGATCGGATGCATATACCTACTTATGACGTCATAGGTCACGTGACATGGCGGCCATTTTGGATTTTTTGAAAACCTTTAAAATGCATCCCTGCCTTCATTTTTCAACCGATTGAGTTGAAACTTTGACCACTTATGGTATGGCACATGATTGTATACATATCATAAATATGACGTCATAGGTCACGTGACACGGCGGCCATATTGGATTTTTTGAAAACCTTTAAAATGGATCCCTGCCTTCATTTTTCGATCGGATGCATATACCTACTTATGACGTCATAGGTCACGTGACATGGCGGCCATTTTGGATTTTTTGTAAACCTTTAAAATGGATCCCTGCCTTCATTTTTCGATCGATTGAGTTGAAACTTTGAACAATCGGATCCGGGCTGTCGTCAACGACTCTGGCGAGCACCCGTCCAATTAGGATGGAGTTCTCTGGTCCCCGGATGATCACTGCCCGCAGTTTTAATTATTATTATTATTATAATAATTACAGTATTATAAGTAGTAGTTTGAGGCGACGCAAACTTTTGAAAAGATTCTACCCCAACTTGCCCATATGCCGTAATCTAGTTCCATCAAGTCGTGTTGACTTCTGCTGACATTCATGATAAGATTTTGCCAAACTTCCTTATCCTGCACTGCTTCCAGAGGCTGTAGCAGAGACATCTTGATTGCAGCCTTTTACCCTCATGCATCCAGCACATACAAGGTGTGCCTCTTCATCTACTTCCCTTACCCATACCCAGTATGGTTGATTTCTTCAAACTTTTGTTTTCAGTCCGCATGTGTCCAACCAAAGTTTGACAGGTTCTGTTTGAGCATCTCCACTTCTAATGTGCATCGTGGTCTCATTTATTCAAGCACCGGTTTGTTTGTTCTTTTTGCACTCCCTGGAATTTTTTACATTCTCCAACACAACATTTTAAAACTGTCAATCCTTTATTTTTTCACTGTCCATGACTCACGTCAATATGTTGAAATTGGAAATACCAGAGCATTCACCATCCTAATCTTGGTTTCTATTGTCACATATTTGTCTTTCCAGATCTTTGTTAATCCTGACATTGCTGTTCTCCCCAAATCACATCTATCAATTACTTTTCCACATTCTCCATTTCCTTCAATTTTAGAGCCCAGGAAGAAGAAACCTCACACTATTTCCACATGATCACCTCCCAATCTGAACATCGATTTTCTCATTTGACAAGACTTTAATTTTTTTTTTAGGTTTAAATAAAGACCAGATTTTTCACTGAACTTCTTCACTGTTTGTAACAGTTTCATCAAGTTATCTTTACTTCCTGCCAACAGAGTGGTATCATCAGCATACCTGAGGTTTCTCCAAACCTGAATCCAGCCTCTATATCATCCAAGTTTGACTTCTTCATGATGGACTCACCATACAGATTGAACAAGTAAGGGTAGATAGAGAATGCACCTCCTTTCTGACCCCTTTTACAATTCCAAGCTATTCTGTCTCTTCGTAGTCTGTACTTTTTTTCTTTTTTTTTGTATACTGAATCGAGGCTCGTGAAAGAGTTAACATTTACTTCACAAACAAATCAACCAGATAAACAAAATATATAAAAAGAGGGAGCGGAAGACAAGATGGGGAGAGAAGGGGAAGCACACAAACACAACATTTGAGAGCAGGGAGATGTGTGGGAGGGAGAGGGCTTGGGGGGAGGAGGCGTGGGATGGGGGGGGGGGGGGAGAGGTATAAAACACAAGGAGACCAAGGACTTCCAGGACAGAAGTTGGTATTTCAAAAAAGTGGAATTGGGGTGAAATTAGCGGGGGTAGAAAAGATCAAGGTTTTTCTGTATTGTTTATGTACAGGTGTAGCGGTTCCCGCTGAATGTACACAATCGCCTTGCACCTGCCAGGACGCGGTCAGGGCGCGATCGCCATGCCGGGCTCGTCCGGACGGGCCCAGACGCGCCTCTCCTGGGCATGCCCGGACTCGCTGTTCCCGGGCACGCACGAACCTCCCGGGCACGCCCGGTCTCGTCTTTCCCGGGCATGCCCGCTCTCGCCTTTCCAGGGCTCGCCCAGAGCGCCCGGGCACGCCCAGCCTCGACTTTCCAGGCCGCGTCCAGGACGCCCGGGCATGTCCAGACTCGCCTTTCCAGGGCTCGCCCAGAGCGTCCGGGCATGTCCGCTCTCGCCTTTCCAGGGCTCGCCCAGAGCGCTCGGGCACGCCCAGCCTCGACTTGCCAGGTCGCGTCCAGGACGCCCGGGCATGTCCAGACTCGCCTTTCCAGGGCTCGCCCAGAGCGTCCGGGCATGTCCGCTCTCGCCTTTCCAGGGCTCGCCCAGAGCGCTCGGGCATGCCAGCCTCGACTTGCCAGGCCGCGTCCAGGACGCCTGGGCATGTCCAGACTCGCCTTTCCAGGACTCGCCCTTGACACCCGGGCATGCCCGTTCTCGGTTTTCCCGGGCAAACGTCCCGGCATAAATGTGTATATATATTGCTGCCCGATAAACGGGCTTGTTAGAATACCTGAGCTGTTTTGTTTCAATAAAGCAACTCGGACGAATTCCGTCTTTGGTCGCGTCAATTCTTTCGACTCGCGTTGGAGCGCAGCTCCTTCACAGGCCTCTTATTAGACATATCAGGTGCTCCGACATCCACATTTCTCTCAGCATAATCCACATCAATTCATGGTAAACACAAATTAAAGCGTTATTATGATCTATAAAGCAGAGATATACCTCTGGGATATTTCTGCTTTTGACTTGGCCCACCTCAGATTTGAGATTTGATCTCTGGTACCTCTTCCTCTTCTGAAACCTGCTCGCTATACAGGCATTTCTTGCTTGGTGACGTCTTCTGTTTTATGTTGAATGATCTTTAGTAATATCTTGTAGAATGTGAAATCAAGACAATAGTTTAGTTATTTGAACATTCTCTTGCATCCCCTTTCTTTGGTAATGGTACCATATGTAGACTGACTTATTCCACATTTCAGGCCATACAATCCTACTCCAGATATGTGCACAGGTAGCTGTTAAAAATTTGGATTGCCTCCTCCAATTACAAGGGTTCTATTGGAAGTGCATCGGCACCTGGTGCTTTCCATTCGATAGTTCTTTCAAGTTTCTACCTACCTTACATTCTATCACTCGTGGTTCTTTCTCAGGGACCCATGATTGTCATGGGGCCCGCAATGCTAATCCCCGCTCTAGCGGGGAAAATGGCCTTTAAAAAACGATCATTCATTCATTCTCTTTCTTTGAAGGTTGCCATCATATTGCTATGTCATTTGTAAAGAGTTTCGGTATAGTCCCTCCATCTTTCTTTCACCTTCTGTTGGATCTTCTCCTGTTCTTTTCATAAAGACCCCTATCATAGAGAGTCTATTTAACTGTCTTCAGGGTGTTTTGGGTGTTTGGGGTCCATTGGGTCTTTTTGGTCTTCGGGGTATTTTGGATCTTCAGAGTCCTTGGGGGTCTTCTGAGTCCTTGGGGTCTTTTGGATCCTCTGTCATTTGGGTCCTTTGGGTCTTTTGGATCCTCGGTGTCTTTTGGGTCTTTGGGGTCCATTGGGTCTTCAGGGTCTTTTCAGTCTTTTGGGTCTTTGGGTTATTCTGGGTCCTTGGGGTCTTCTAGGTCTTCATGGTATTTTGTGTCTTTAACAGTCTACAGGGTAGTTTGGGTGTTTTGGGTCCATTGGGTTTTTTGGCTCTTTTGGGTCCCCAGAGTCTTTTAGGTCTTTTAACCGGTTGACACAGTCGTGTTCAAAGATTGCCCCTTACGTCACGTCACGTGATTACGTCACGGCTTACCAAGAGGATACAGTACACATCAGTTACAAAAGGCAGTAAAGCAATTACCCACGCACACATCTATTAATAATTAAGGAACTTGGCCTCCAGTGCCGTGTCTGTGTACATGTGCGGGGGAGGGAGGAGAGGAGGAGGGGGAGTATACATCTGTGGGTTTTGAATGGGGAGGGAGAGGAATAGGGCAAGAGTGAAGGTGTGTCTGTGTGTGTGTGTATGTTTGTGTGTGTGTGTGTGCGGTGTGTGTGCGTTCGCATGATAATGTAAAGCGCCATGAGGGTAGTTTACTCTGCTTGATGGGGCTATATAAGACTCCTTTATTATTATTATTATTATTATTATTATTATTATTATTAATCCTCCACGTGCTGCTGGAGTCAGACCCCGTGACCATCTCATCATATCCGTCCCGTTTACCATGACGTCGGTCCGTTGATATTAACCTATCATTGACTGGGTCGGACTAATCCTGCTATCCCATTACAAATCACTGCCATTTCATTTCTTTTACAGATTTTGTGACCAGAAAAGAACACTTTGTAATCACCACATTGAAACTGCCCTAAACAAGTCCATCTAAGTTCATTTACCCAGAAATTCCAGTTATCCCTCTCCATCTCCATCTCCATCTTTCTATAAAGTCTAACTTTCCCCGATTTCCATATCTTGCATTCCTGTGACTTCTGATGGGCGAAATAATCATATTCCACACCATGAAATACTTGTATTTAATCATATTCATATTTTCATTAAAACTTTGCTGCACAATGATTCCCCCGTCCCTGTGTCCCCCCGTCCCTGTGTCCCCGGTTCCTACCCCCAAGCTACGACACAACCAAAATGAAGGAAGTTCCTATTTTATTGGTTTAATATCCTGAATGACTTCAGTTTGCTCCAGCCTACGTCAATGAGAGGTCACACCGCGGCCATCAGTGGAAATTGTCATCTAGTAGATAAATAAATAAAAAAAAAACCTTTCCGTTAATTCGAGCGAAACTCTCCTGTGCTGTACAACGATGTGAGACAATGTACACATGTGCACGTGATCACATGATGGTATATTATATGTTGCTGGGACAATGTACACCTGTGCACGTGATCACATGATGGTATATTATATGTTGCTGGGACAATGTACATACGTGCCCGTGATCACATGATGGTATATTATATGTTGCTGGGACAATGTACATACGTGCCCGTGATCACATGATGGTATATTATATGTTGTTGGGACAATGTACACACATGCACGTGATCACATGATGGTATATTCTATGATGCTGTGACAATGTACACGTGTGCACGTGATCACATGATGGTATATTCCATGACGCTGGGACAATGTACACACGTGCACGTGATCACATGATGGTATGGCGCTGGGACAATATACACATGTGCACGTGATCACATGATGGTATTGTTACGGTTTTCCGCCGCCCTTCCTACCCTTACCAAGGGGAGATTAAGCCCCTTGTTCTTCTTGGGTCGGCGCAACCGAGACTTGAAACGCCCCTCCCGGGCAAACGCAAGGTAGGGTTTCAGGGCAATTCTCGCACGTACCTAAATACCTGCGCCGCTGCGGAAGCGGGGAAGCAGGCCTCGCACGAGCCACGTGTAATTTGGGTACACCGAGCGGATTGCATATCACGTGGTCCGTGCAGTTACCATTGGTATTGGAACCCGATTAGAGCAGTTCTATTCGTACCACGCTTAGTCAATGATGGAAGGGACGAGACGGTCGAATAAAGGAAGAACACGATTAAATTATTATTTACACTTATATGTACAGGTCGGTAGAAGCACAGAGACACAGAGCAGCCTTAGTCAGTCTTATATTAATCCCAGACACGGGCCCGATCACACTCACAAAGGGGAAATGCAGGCAGGATGATGTTCACGTGCTGCCTTGTCATCCAGGAATGGCCCCGCCCGGCGTGGCTCTCCACTGTCACAGCACGTCCCACGATGAAGGCAAGCAGGCGGTGGAAGGGATCCTTGTAGCGTGTCTCTCGAACAAAGGGCACAGCAGGTAGGAGGGAAATGTACACGTCTCTCGCCGGCTTGGCAGTTTTCCACAGCACGTTTAGTTACCGGCACGCTATCACTCGCATAACACAATAGAGGCTCGGCCTCAAGCTCAACCGAGCGTCCAATTTGGTAAGAGCGCTTATAGCTGGGTTCATGCGCATCTTCTCTCAGAACTCTTAACTCTCTCAACAAGCGCCTCTCCAATAACTCAACGCACAAGCTCACCTCTCCCTGAACTGCTAACTGACTGCAGCTCCCCTCTCGCAGAACTGCTGTGGGGGCTTCGCGCAACGAGTTATATGGCCATGCCCTTATCCCTCTCGAATGTTCCAACCACACCCTGTGACGCAGTGCCGCAGCCACTCCCTTCGAGCCCTGATTGGCGGCCCGCGCTTACCATCAGCTTCTCCGCCGCCCTCATTCGGTCTTGCCTTAATTTGCTAGGCCTGCCTCGTGTTAATTCGCGCCAAAAAGGCAAAGGCAGCATAAGGAGGCGTAAGGCGGCATAAGGCAATGGAGGCGGCATAAGGCAATGGAGGACAATGAAAGGACCTACTCATTATTCTACTCAACGCAAAACTAACACAGGAAAAGGACTATTCTCACACATACTAAGAAATAACTGAACTACCGCGAGGCTACATGTTGTTGTGTGACTAAACTACGAGGGGGAAATTTAACCTTTATTGTACAAACTCAAAACCGCAACAGTATATTCTATGACGCTGGGACAATGTACATGTGTGCAAGTGATCACATGATGGTATATTATATGATGCTGGGACAATGTACACGTGTGCACGTGATCACATGATGGTATATTCTATGAGGCTGGGACAATGTACATGTGTGCACGTGATCACATGATGGTATATTCTATGATGCTGGGACAATGTACACATGTGCACGTGATCACATGATGGTATATTATATGATGCTGTGACAATGTACACATGTGCACGTGATCACATGATGGTATATTCTATGACGCTGGGACAATGTACACGTGTGCACGTCATCACATGATGGTATATTCTATGACGCTGGGACAATGAACACGTGTGCACGTGATCACATGATGGAATATTCTATGACGCTGGGACAATCTACACATGTGCACGTGATCACATGATGGTATATTATATGACGCTGGGACAATGTACACGTGTGCACGTGATCACATGATGGTATATTCTATGATGCTGGGACAATGTACACGTGTGCACGTGATCACATGATGGTATATTCTATGACGCTGGGACAATGTACACGTGTGCACGTCATCACATGATGGTATATTCTATGACGCTGGGACAATGAACACGTGTGCACGTGATCACATGATGGAATATTCTATGACGCTGGGACAATCTACACATGTGCACGTGATCACATGATGGTATATTCTATGACGCTGGGACAATGTACACGTGTGCACGTGATCACATGATGGTATATTCTATGACGCTGGGACAATGTACACGTGTGCACGTGATCACATGATGGTATATTCTATGACGCTGGGACAATGTACACATGTGCACGTGATCACATGATGGTATATTCTATGACGCTGTGACAATGTACACGTTTGCACTTGATCACATAATGGTATATTCGATGATGCTGGGACAATGTACACATGTGCACCTGATCACATGATGGTATATTCTATGATGCTGGGACAATGTACACGTGTGCAGGTGATGACATCACAATATACTTGTTGAATTGAACGACTTGCACGTTGAATCGCAGCATCCAATAATGTTACAACTTCATAAAAACATGTCAAACATTGTGAAATTCTGAACGTGTCAAATATACTATATTTTACATTGGACTTGCATTTATTAACTAGCTGGAAGCCCGTGCTAAAACACCACGATAGAAAAAAAGAACGGTTTTTTATTCTTGCCCTCAACCCCCCTCCCCAGACCATCACCCCATGCTCCCAGACCCCCACATCCGCCCCCTCAAAGACCTTCCAAACCCTCCCCGACACTCATCCCCCCTCCCCAGACCATCACCCCATGCTCCCAGACCCCCACACCCACATTTCCCCCCTCCAAGAACCTCCCACCCCTCCCCGACCATTCATCCCCTCCCCGGCCCTCAACCCCCCTCCCCAGACCATCACCCGATGCTCCCAGACACCCACATCCGCCTCCTCAAAGACCTTCCCACCCCTCCCCGACCCTCAACCCCCTCCCCAGACCATCACCCCGTGCTCCCAGACCCCCACACCCACATTTTCCCCCTCCAAGAACTTTCCACCCCTCCCCGGCCCTCAACCCCCCTCCCCAGACCATCACCCGATGCTCCCAGACACCCACATCCGCCTCCTCAAAGACCTTCCCACCCCTCCCCGACCCTCAACCCCCTCCCCAGACCATCACCCCGTGCTCCCAGATCCCCACACCCACATTTTCCCCCTCCAAGAACTTTCCACCCCTCCCCGACCTTCCCACCCTTCCCTGACCCTCAACCCCTCTCCCCTCTCCCCAGACCATCACCCCATGCTCCCAGGCCCCACACCCACATCCGCCCCTTCAAGACCTTCCCTCCCCTCCTTGATCATTCATCCCCTCCCCTCCCCACAATCCCCCCCTCCAGACCATCACCCCATGCTCCCAGACACCCCACATCTGCCCCTCCAAGACCTTCCCACCCCTCCCAGACCATTCATCCCCTCCCCTCCCCTCAATCCCCCCCTCCAGACCATCACCCCATGCTCCCAGACACCCCACATCTGCCCCTCCAAGACCTTCCCACCCTTCCCTGACCCTCAACCCCTCTCCCCTCTCCCCAGACCATCACCCCATGCTCCCAGGCCCCACACCCACATCCGCCCCTTCAAGACCTTTCCTCCCCTCCTTGATCATTCATCCCCTCCCCTCCCCTCAATCCCCCTCCCCAAACCATCACCCCGTGCTCCTAGACCCCCACACCTATCCACCCCACCCCACACCTCCCAGCCCCCCCACTGACCTCTGCTGCCCCTCCCTCACATCGTGGGTCCCTTCAATTTCCCCGCGTTTTCTTCTCTCAATGTTAACAACTATCCAAACGGCTTAATCGGAACATTGTCCGCACAAATCGCACACAGCATCAGGTGCTGTGCTCACTCGGACTCGAAACGCCATTTGCGTGTTGCGAGGAAGTGCCAGAACGTCACATAGCCGGCTCAGAAGTTCCCCATTGCCCGGAGGTGCCTGCCTCATTAACTCGCTTTATACACATCGTTAAAAGTAAAAAAAAAATAAGAGGTTTTTTTCACAGTGCAGTCGCGAGATTCCCTAAATTACTCAGACAAAGACCTTATACAGTAATCATTAATGATGGGTTTTCTGGTGTGGTTCCTGTCGAGTTAAAAAAAGAAAATAGTCGGAAACAGACGGCTGCCTCTATCACTCCAAAAATAAACTGCATGGCGTTTGAAGCAAAAACATGTTCACTGCTTATAATTATATCAATCATGTCATGGTAGTTATATTATTATATAACTCTCATGTAAATGACAACATCGCATAATTATATTTGCCGTTAGTGGTTGTTAAATATAGCCTCATAATATGATACATTTTCATCTTCTTTGTACTGCAACTGGTAATGTTAAATTTGATCAACTGGGATATCTTGATTCATTTCTGACGCATTTCCTCTCATACAGTACATCGTTCATGGCGAGGACCGCATCACGACTGACGAGTTTGTGTACATACGTAATCAGGAAATAGTGCTGTATATTACCACTGATTTGTATTGATATGCTTTAGTTTGAACACCCTGTTACCACAAGATGTGTTTGTCAAGCCCAGAGTTATGCATTGGAATACTTTGTAATGTACGTGTGTGATTATTTAGACCATGTTAGAAAGAAAGTAGGCCTAACTGCCTTTATTCATTTGCCAAACGTCTTTGAACGGAAGATTGGCCGTTACATAGGCCTAAGACACGATCATTATACAGCTTGCCATTTTTTATATGTGTTTAACTGACTATTTTGAATGTAGCACAACGTTGAGTCATGTGGCCCAACCGCCATTCCGCTGTGTAAGCATGGTGTTAGTTCCTCTTTACCGTTCGCCAAATTGAGGCAGTATTATAAATTTCCCGTAAGTATGGATTAATTTGAAGCAACTTGTACGTAATTTATTGCCTCCGACCATCATTTCCGTGTTTCAGGTGGGAACAGACAGACAGTATTTGCCCATTAAATAAATTGTATAGAGTGTTGAGAAATTACAAAATCATCATATTTTTTATCTACATAATTAGCATAGCTCCACCCCACGTATGGAGACACATATACGATCTTATTCTCTACAGATTCCCTACTTATGCACATAGGCAGTTCTTCTTCTTCGCATTACACGGTCCATGCTAAACTATACATTCCTATCTCCACTACGGTATTTCATCCATACCCCCACAAACGTAATTAGTATTTTTCATATTTAGATTGCAACCATCTTGCTTTACCAGCAAATGTTAACAATCACAAATTGTGTAAATTACTTCTGACGGGATATTTGACGTCCGGTCGGTCGGTACCTCCAACCGGACACTGCACTAACCCCTTAAAAACTAGAAAGTCCGGTTGAAAACTGGAAGTCTGGCAAACCGACCCACACCTGATCACCACTCAATTACTGAAACCCGTATTCTTAAGCACGAAGTTTGCCATCCATTAATCACAGTAATGACCAACAAATTTGAAAGTTGCAGACACCATTCCTGACACTAATTTATCAGAAACCTGGGAGCTTTTGCCACTCCCAAAAGGTTTAACTACAGTACTTAAAGTGAGCTCTTCGAATACACTACTCAACGCAACAAGAGGGTGCCCCAGGGGGGCTTAATTCACTTTAAGTAGTTAACTAGGGCTGTCCCAAACTCATCAGTGAACAGGTGAACACGGGTGAGTTGAGGTGGTTGAGGTGAACATGGGTGGTGAGGGGGGGGGGGGGGGGGCAAACGTCAAAAACGCTAATGTCTGTCTTTTGATTGAACCTATCAGCGAAGCAACGATCAGGATCCGTTGGCTGCCGCAATTCTGCGGGCCAGTATGTGCAAAACAATAACATTTATATATTGAAGACTGTGCATGTGCGGTGCACGATCTCTGGCAGATCAATCGGCTATCTTACGAGAATGCAAACTGCCCTCGGGGCATATGACAAATGAAGCCCCAATGGGCCACCAAACAATAGACCTGAGGGCACTTCATAAACTGATGAAATATTCTCATATGCTGATCGAGTTTATCGTGATCTACAGACTCAATACAGAAGCAGTGAACCAATATAGCAATTTTTGGCAAACAGGATGATGAATTGGTCCATCAGCGAAGTGACAGGTAGGCTCTGCTAGTATTCTAGTCATACAGATAACTACTTGAGGACTAGCTCTGAACCTGGCTCACATGGGCCTGGCTTCAAATCACCAGTTAACTCTCGTCCGGTAAGTGTCAGTACGGCATCATGTTTCAGCAATTTCCGAGGCTTGTTTCCCAGGTAGTGAGCCTGTTGATCAAATATGAATGCTGACAGCTCAAAGTGGTCTTCGTAAACAACACAATATCTTGAATGAGCATACGTTGTGATGTTGAATTTGGTTGTTCCTAGGTTTTTCAACCACAAAGCACACAATCGTTGACGATCTTTTGGTGGACCAGGGATGCAAAAAAGATGACTTCTGCATTCTGTGGTAAAATTTCTCGATGATTGGAACCGTTAAAAGCTTGGAACATCAGCATCTTGAATGCTATAATAACTCGTGATAACTCACTAACTGAATAACTTGTGACGTAACATCCTGGGTGACTGTAACATAGATTAAACAAAATTATATTCAAATTTGTCAAACATTATGGGGTCTCCTCCATAATGCAGCACAACGCAGATTCAAGTCACAACATTCATAATTAAGCATACTGTACAAAAGGGTGTCGGATTGCTGGACCTCGTCACGTGTAGCAAACCCCATTAATGGTAATACAACAATTTCCTCAAAAGCTTTCGTTCCTTTTTGTGTAAAAAAAGTTGTACATAAAAAATATATATTGGACAGTATATTCATTTATTCCCATCATATAAAGTAATCACCTCAGGCTCACCTCTTTTTCTCCCCTTTCATAGTCGGCGTGGTTTCCACATCTTTCTCCACAACCTCATTCGGCGATTGTTGCATATCGGCTTCCTCCTCGTTGAGCTTCCTGTAGACATGATGAGCATCCTTTAACATAGGAATGGCCTCAGGATGAAGAGACTCACACGATGCCATTCAATGCCACTCAACAGGCTCAGGGTTATGCGATATGTTTGCCAAAGGGATCGAGGAGCTCTTGCTGGGCGTGGTGTTCCCACACCAACAGTGCTCCCATGCCAACCATCCCTTGGTTATGAAACAATTATTTAAAAGGCTATACAAGTGAAATCTGACATCATCATCGGTCACTCCATTCATCAGGTCAATATCAGAACAACAACAACAACTATAAACAACTGGCCAAGCCTGGCATATAACCGAGGGTGGATAGTATTTGAAAAAGAAAATTATACTGAGTCAAGGCTCATGGAAGAGATTGAACACAGAATGGATCAGAGCGCAACCGACCTGACTCAACAATGGATGGAGGTCCTCAATGCCAAACATGAATTCAGAGCTGTCTCCGTTGACATCACGTGCCTTCGATACGGTCTGGCACCCAGGTCTGCTCACCAAACTCTCCTCCTATGGTATCAATGCAAATCTCCACGTATGGCTTGCGGACTTCCTCTCTGGTCATAGTCAACGTGTGGCCCTGAATGGATTTCTCTCATCTCCCCCTTCCTGTTCTGGCTGGAGTACCCCAAGGTAGTGTTCTGGACCCTGTGCTTTTTCTGGTCTTCATCAATGATCTCTCCGACTCTCTGGAAAATCCTCTCTATCTCTTTGCTGATGACTCCACTCTCTGCCGCTCCATTCCTCTTCCCTCAGATCGGCATTGTGCAGGCTCCTCACTCTCTGCAGACCTGGACAAAATCACAGACTGGTCAAACAAGTGGAACATGTCTTTCAATCCTGACAAATCTCACACTCTTACTATGTCTCTCCGAAAAGACCGACTGGAAAACCCCCCCAGCCACTTTCTCAACAATCCTCTCCAAGAACTTCTGTCGCTCAAGCTTTTGGGTCTCACTATCTGCCATGCTCTTTCTTGGGAAAACCACATTTCCAAACTGGCCTCCAAAGCCAGTCGCCGACTGGGCATCCTCCATCGTGCAAAGTCCTTCCTTGGCACACCTGAGCTCCTCACCACATACAAGACTTTCATCCACAGCTCAATGGAATACTGTTCCCCCCTCTGGGCCGGTGCTCCTGCCTCAAACCTAGCTCGGTTTCACGCTGTTAAAACCAAAGCGTTCAGAATCATTGGAATCTCCTGCGATGAAGCTAACTCCGAGGGCCTTTCACTCACTCATCGCAGGCAGGTTGGTGGTCTTTCTGTCTTCTACAGACTCCTCTCCGGCCTTGCTTCCACAGCTCTCTCTGGGCTCTGTCCCCCAAATATTCCTACAAGTCGCACAAAATCTGCAAGCAACCCTCTTGTGGTTAAACTGCCAAAATCTAGGCTCTCTGCTCACCCTCACTCTTAATTCCCCTTTTCTACCGCCTCTGGAACAAACTCCCACACTCCCTTCAATCACACTCCTCCCTCCAGGTCTTTAAAACAGCTGTTCACCACCATCTCTTATCTTCCCACATCCAAAACCTTGATCTTTTCTACCCCCGCTAATTCACCCCAGATCCACTTTTTTGAAATTCCAACTTCTTTCCTGGAAGTAGAAGCAGTGTCCATATGTTTTATACCTCTCCCACCTCCCCCAAGCCTTCTCCCTCCCACATTTCTCCCGATGTCCCTGCTCTCAAATGTTGTGTTTGTGTCCTTCCAGCTCTCTCCCCATCTTGTCTACCGCTCCCCTTATTTTATGTTGACTACACAAAACTGCTACTGATACTGATACTGACTGACTGATAGCTGACTTTTTGTGTGATGAATGTTAGCTCTTTCATGAGCCTCGATCTTGTATACAAATATATATATTTATGTAAAAACAAAATAGAACAAAACAGTAGAGAGAGGAGGGAAACACAAACAACAGAGCTGAAGGTCCAAATAGAGGGAGATTTGGACAAACAATGGCTGTGGAGAGGAACGAGATGTGGAGGAAAATGCATGGGGTGGTCAAGATGGGTACAGAAGCAAACTCTCAGGAAGGAAAAACTGAAAATTTGTGGAATGGTGGGCTTGGGGGTGTTAGGGTTAATTGGGGTCGAAAAGATCATAGTTTTGGACTATCTGAGATAGTGGTGAATATCTGTCTTCAAGGCTTGGAGGGGAGGGGATTGAAGAGCGTGTGGAAGTTGGTTTCACAGGCAGGAAAAAGAGAAACATGAATGGAGGCAAGCAGTGCTCCTGGATTTAGGTAGTTTCACCAGAAGGGGTTAATGGCTGCCCGTACGCGTCATGCAGAAACCTGGGAGGGGTGGGGTGATGAGGGAGGATAGACCACGGAAAGGGCAGAGGATGCAAGACGAGAAAGTAGGCGGTAGAAGACAGAGTGACCACCGACCTGTCTGCAATGGCAGAGTGATAGGCCCAAAGACTCGGCATCAGCACGGCAGATTCCAAAAAACTTGAAGGCCTTGGTTTCCATGGCGTCAAGCTAAACAAGGTGTGAGGCAGGGGTGCCAGCCCAGAGAGGAGAGCAGTACTCTATAAAGCATTCGTATGAAGTGGATTGGAGTTCAAGTATGCCAAGGAAGACTTTGTACCAGGCAAGATTCCTAGTCGATAACGAGCTTTGGAAGCCAACGAAGGATCATGGCTGATAAAATGAGAGCCAGGAGATTATGTGACTGGACGTCCTCAAGAAGATTGTCAAGAAAGTAGATGGGAGGGTTTGCCATACTGTCCTTTCAGAGAGAGAGAGAGAGAGAGAGAGAGAGAGAAAAAAAGAGTGAGTGTGAGAGATTCAGGATTGAAAGACATATTCCACATGTTTGACCAGTCTGAAGAGAGGGAAGAGGATGCATCCTGCCTGTCTGAAGGATGATGGATGTCAGAGGAGAGGGTGGAGTCGTCAACAAATAGATAAATGGGATTTTATAGATATATAGATAAAGTTTGGAGACCAAGGCAGGCAGGATGCCAGACTATCAAATGCTCGCAATATGATGAAAGAAACGGCACTGATCTCGTGTCTGACATTGAGGCCCTACATCCATTTTTTGGAGAGTAGGAGCTGCATCTCCAAGGTAGAATGACGTGGTCTGAATCTGAATTGGTGCTCTGAGTTAAGGACATTGACTGTCATGATGGATTCCATGATCTTCCTGATGATTGGAAGGTTAAAGGTAGGAGGGCTGTAGTTAAGGGGATTGGTTTATGCACGTTTTTAATGTAATGCAGTGATGGTCGCTGATTTCCAAGCAGATGGAAGATGACCTATGGCAAATGACAGTGTGAAAAAGGAGAAAGAGGATCACATTTAATCAAAATCATCCGTCCACACCTTTTTGAGGTATCTTTTGTATCGTTTTTGGCCCCATCTCCCAATGGTGAAGAATCACTTTAAAAATTCAACTAGCTGGATCTGGATCTTCACCAAAATCGAATCGATTCTTCCTTGTCACACACACAACCTCTCCACCAAGTTCCGTCCAAATCCGTCCATAACTTTTTGAGATATCCTGCTATATGTTGGTTTTAGCCCTATCACTCAATGGTGAAGAATCACTTAAAAATTAAATAATAATCATATCCGAATCCATATTCAGATCTTCACCAAAATCGAATCCATTCGTCCTTGTCACACACACACAACATGTCCAGCAAATTCCGTCCAAATCCATCCATAACTTTTTGAGATATCCTGCTACATGTTGGTTTTAGCCCAATCACTCAATGGTGAAGAATCACTTAGGGCAAATAGAGAAGGGCAAAATAGGGCAAAATGGAGAAGGGCAAAATAGGGCAAATAGAGAAGGGCAAAATAGGGCAAAATGGAGAAGATTGTCATGGGGACTGCAAGGCTAACCCCCGCTCTAGCAGGGAAAATGTCCTTAAAATGCCTGTTGTGTTGTTGTAAACCTGGACCCAATTTGATCCCCCATAGACCCCCTCAGACTTCGATTTTCTTAATGCCGTGAACAATCTTCGGTACATCACAGGTGATGAAGGTTGTGATCAAAATGCATCGAAACATTATGTGTAGTTTCAGAGGAAATTGCAAATTCCTATTTTGGTGGGGGAGGGGGGGGGGGGGCAAGCCTGGTCCTACTTTGACCCCGATTTTTTTTAATGCCGTGAACAAACTTTAGTACATCACGGGTGGTGAAGGTTGTGGTCAAGTTTCATCAACATTGTGTGTGTAGTTTCAGAGAAGAAAGCAAACACCTATTTTGGGGAATCAAACCTGGATCCACTTTGACCCCGGTAAACCCCCTTAGACCCCGACTTTTTTCTAAATGCCATGAACAAACTTTAGTCACAACACAACAAATATAATTTGTCCAAAATTTGGTCGCAATCCCATCAGCGGTTTCGGAGAAGAAGTTTCACGTGTTTATGGACGGACGACGCGCCATCGCATAAGCTCCCCTGAACTTCGTTCCAGGTGAGCTAAAAACAAGACCAAACGTCTAACAGCAGCTTAGCCGGGCTTGTAAAATATTATAGCCGGTGAAGCCGGTGTTGTGAATGAACGCGTACGTATTATGTGGAAAAGCCAGATGTTGCTGGATCCTTTGAGAATTTCGAAGCTTTGACGCACCAAATCGCTCAATGGAGGCCGCCATCTTGCGGATGCGGAAGTATGCATAAACAATTGCGAAAAAGTTCAATAGGAGTTTGTTTCACCCGTCTTTTTTTGATTCACAATCTTATGTTGAAAAGCCAGATGTTGCTGGATTCTTTGAGAATTTCGAAGCTTTGACGCACCAAATCGCTCAATGGAAGCCGCCATCTTGCGGATGCGGAGGTATGCATAAAAAATTGCGAAAAAGTTCAATAGGAGTTTGTTTCGAAATTTTCGAAATTTTTCTCTTCTTTAGTGGTAGACCTAAAAAGCCGAATTAGGCTTCAATCCCATGCTCCCATGCTCAGTAGGTTTGTCTGATTTATGATGTTGTCCTGCACCTACCGGTCTAAGCGGTTTACATAAAGAAAGAAAGCTCGGTTTGATTAACGACAGACACACATTGCCGTTGAAACGGCGCTATCGTCTGATCTGTCGGCACTGATCTTACTGCAAGCTAACTTCTTCTGGTGGAGGAAGCCGCAGTGCCCGGAGAGAACCAGCCCTGACAGCGACTGAAGTTAGAAGACTACACACATACTGTGAAAACGTATGTTAAGCCCAGTTAAAATTTCTTAAAATAGGCCTTAAGCTAGCACATCGTATAGTTACTTCCTTAAGCTTATTGTGACATTTATTGTATGTAGGTATTGGGGAGGACTGTCTGCTCTTCTCTTTTACCAAGTCTTACCAGGTAGGGCAAAGGGGGGCATTAAGCTCCAGGGGGCATTAGGCTCCACTACATTGTAAATGCATTATATTTACCTTCAAGATTTACAATGTAGTGGAGCCTAATGCCCCCTGGAGCTTAATGCCCCCCTTTGCCCTACAGTACCTACTACACCAACCTACTCCCAACTACCCAACCTACTTATGCCATAGTGATGGGTAAAATAGTGGCAAGAGGCTTTGGCTTCGCCGGCTCATTGCGGCTTTGCAGTCGGGTACTAGTAAACCACAAACACATATGATTAGCTTTTGAAACAGTCGCTAATGCTGATAATAACATTAAACAAATAAATTTGGAGGAATCCGGACATCCGTGAGATAAGTTGGTCTTTCAGAACTGAGCGAAGATCTACTATAATCTATATACCCCACAAGCGTTTTTCACAGCAGCCTTTTGAACCCCACCATTTAAGGTTTTGTTTTGAAAACCACCAACGAAACCCACTTTTCCTGCTGTTTAACACGAAACTGAAAGGGAGGAAGCCTGGGGTGTGCTCATTTACCAAGGAGCTAGCTAGCGCCTGCCAAGCCAGCTGTTCCTTAACGGTTTTGAATTGAGTGCTTGCTCGAATGCTTAAACCACTTGGCGATCTCTCCACAAGAAACTTGGCAAATGAACACACACCCAATGTTCTTCATCTTCAGACCCGACCATAGATCGACTGTAATCTATATACCCCAAAGAGGAATGACACTTCCTGCCGCTCCCATAGTGAGCGGGTGTACTAGTAAATTAAAATGTCGGTCGGTGTAATTGGCCGTCGTAATGACATCATAGACATAATGACGTAACAGACACAAAACTGCCACTACTTTAATATATAGAAGATGATATATTTTAACCCCCAGTAACTTTGCAGTCAGTACGAAGGGATTAGTGTTCCTATTAGATTTACTATAATATTAACGTTACGTTATCATTATTACGAAAATGATATTACTCTCAAAAAACCGAGGCGAATTCCATACTTCCACGGTTATTAGTACAGTACACTGATCATTGATTTATCATTGATCATGAACCATACACCGCTTCAATCCATGAACTTTCCATTCACGACATTGGGATTAAAGTATTATGGTTATATTTACTGCATTATTTATACTTTTACAAAAATGATACTACTGAAACGATACTACTGTATTAAGAAACCTGGGCTTAATTTGTCTGAAGCGGCCTGAAGGTGAAGCATGAAGCATGAAGCCTAAGGCCTACACCTACTGTGTCGTTGGAAGATCCGTAACGTCTATGCTTTTGATATTTGATGATCATTTTAACAATAGGTTTGTTTGTGTTTGACACACAATGAAAAACGTAAAGGTGGAGCATGGCAATTGTGATATATGACAGGTTTGACAAAATGTTTGGCCTGAAAAAAATTGGAATCAAAATGGTGGTGTGCAGAGTCAGCCGCCGAACCGCCGTAATGGCATCAGACGTAATCACATCACCCTGTCATGTGACCAGATCCCCAGCTCTGATTGGAATATGTTTCAAGGGACATACATACATACATACATACGAACAAACACTGTTCTAGACGGCTTTGCCTTGTGGGCTACGCCATAAAAAGCAAGCCCACCCTTTCATCTATTTAATTATTTTTCATTTCTTTCACTTTCAGTCGTGATGAAACCAGCAGGACAAATTCTTAGTTAAATCCTCAAAATACGCATTGACTTGATATAATACATCTTTACAAAGCAAACAGTGGTCGCCCCCTGGTGCTTGATCAGTAAATTGCAGGATGCACTCAAGCTGAAGTATCCCACTTACCTTTGTGCTATGTCGTCCTGGTTCCTTTGGTGTTTCGCAGGAATCAATGACAGTGCGTCATCCATCAGAAGGGATGTTAAGCTGGAGTCTTGTTTACTGCAATTGGTTGCTGGTGTTAGTGCAAGTTTTACCTGATGGTAGAACATCCTTCCTTCTGCTCCCCCTATCCCCACTCTCACATCCTTGTACAAGTGCCAAAAGTAACATGGAAGACACTCGTATAAACCAAGTACATTGAGCTGTCTGGTTAAGCATTAGTCTCTGATTGGGTCAGAGGTAACCAAACAAGGCCATTTTAGTACAATTGAATAAGTGGTGCTGCACAGCAGAGTATGCGACGCCACTGCAGGCGTAGATGGCAAGCCAGCTGGCCATTTTGCATTTAGGTTGTGGATTTTAACTCAGGTCCATACCTGAGCAAACAATTCATTCTGCCATTAGTAAATGGTTTGGTTCTCAACATCTGAGAAAATAGTTTGGCAACAGGATTTCCCTATTAAAAACGTTTTACCCTCGTCAGAGGAGAGGGTATTGCATTAGAGTCCGTTTTTTTGTCTGTTTGTCCACACAGAATAAATATGATTTTCTCTGCAACCGTTGACCCGATTGTTGACCCGATGACAGGAATTTTTCACCATATGTACAACTCCACCTGTAGAATGTTTTAATGATAATTATGACGCCAGAGGTCACGTGGTTCGGCCGCCATCTTGGAAAAACCGAAAAGCTTTGCACCTCCATATCTCCAAAAGTGCTGAATAGAAAAATTGAGATATGGCTCATTGTAAAGAACTCTCCATGGGGAATAACATATGTTGATGATGTCATAGGTGCCTCCATTATGACGTCATAATTCGACAAGTGCAAAACCATCCTATCAAGATGAAATTTATTGAGCGTCATGTAGGCATAAATTAGTGGAGAAAAAATGATGACGTTATCTGTCACGTGGTTCGGCCGCCATATTTGTTTTAACACAAAAGCCTTAAAAACCACTGAAAATACATCCTGGCGAGAGTTTGCAATCTCTGATTGCTCTTTTTCTTGTTTATTATGTAATTGCAGGGAACCTGGTAATGCTGTCGGTTCTTGAGAATGAGGCATTAATATGGTGCTTTCTGCACCTATGGCATGCTGCACCATCTTCCTGCAGGACATATACCAGCAAGGTATTTTGGAGTATGAAACACGTTCACTGCAGGAAGATGATGAAGCCACCATATATCAAGAACCACCAATGCCTTGAAGAAGTCGGAATGGACTACGCAGATCCTTCCCGAGGCACCATAGAGTCCGGACATGAATGCCATGGAGCACATCTGCGGAAAAGCCAACTTATGCCAAGGAACACGCAATAGTTGGTAACAAAAAAAAAGAAGAAGAAGAAAAAAAAAGAGTACTCTGGATCAGGATTTCAATCTTTTCAAACAGGCTCAAGCACTCACTGCGTTATGCTAAAGAATATGCCAGTAGATACCAGTACTTGGAGTCCATTTGATTTTGTTCGAATCACAGATTATTAAAATAAAAGTTTGCTTACAATCAGGGATGTTTACTTTATTCTGGCATTATTTATTGCCAATGGGCATGGTAAGAACTAGGCATAAAATGGACACACAAATAGGTATGACAGTATAACCTGCACATTGGCATGAAAGATAACATGAGATTGGTTTTGAACAGATAACTTACAAGACTGGAGGTCTTCCCAGATACTCGTTCCACCCTCTCCTATCATCCCGTTGTCTTGCTCCCTTCCATCTCCCCCCCCCCCCCCTCCTCCCCAATCCCACCCTCCACCTGACTGAATCTTATGGCAAGGCAGTTGCTCTGAAAGAACTTGCCTTCTCTTCCTGGAAGGCAAATCTAACCGAAGGCAGTTTTTGTACATTAACCAAATCCCTCAACAATTGTGGCCACTCACAAGAGCCTTGGAACAACATCTGTCCAACTTCTCTCCCTCCTCTAAAACATGGTGGCTCCTTGTATATGCTCCCCTTTCATCCCTTCCCTCACTTCAAATGGCACCACAACGAATTTCGCTCGTGAGAAGGCTGAATGTCTCAATTCTGTGATTGCTTCCAAACAATCTCGATCTCTCTCCAAAGGAACTGTCTGGCAACTCCCCCTCCCCGCCTCCCACCCCATCTACCTTCTTCACAATTCTCTTGAGGAAGTTCAGTCATTCAAACGCCTGGGCATCACTATCAGCCATGCTCTTTCTTGGGTCAACCACATTTCAACGTTGGTCTTCAATGCCAGTCATTGACTGGGCATCCTCCATCATACAAAGTCATTCCTTGGCACACCTTAACTCCTATTCAAGGCCTTTATCTGCAGCTTGATGGAGTACTGCTCTCCCCTCTGGGCTGGATCCCCTGTCTCACATCTTGTTCAGATTTACTCCACGAAAACAAAAGCCCTCAAGATTATTGGAATCTCCTGCGATGAAGCTGAGTCTATGGGTCAATCACTTTCCCGTCGCAAACAGATCGGTGGCATCCGTCTTCTACCACCTACTTTCTGGTCTTATACACTATTACTCTTTTTCACCATCTGCAGAACCAACTTCACATCCTCTTCAATGTCATTCTTCCCTCCAGGTCTTAAATACAGCTGTTCACCCCCATATCAGATAATCCTCAATCCAAAACCAGAATCTTGTATATCCTTGTGAACCCATTCGCCCCAACCCCACCCCGAGCCCTCCTCCTTCCAAATTTTCATTGTTTCCATCCTGCGCTTCCTTCTTTATCAATCCTGTCCATCCCGTGCATCCTTTCCTGTCCCTCATTCCTCCACACACCCATTGTTTGTCCAAGTCTCCCTCCATCTTGCTCTTCAACTCCGCTGTTGGGGTCCCCCACCTCGTACCGCCTCACATTCTCTCTGCTGTTCCTTTTGTCCTGTTACATCCTGATCCGTTCAGTGTCCTAGCTCCTCCATGAGTCTTGACTGCACACACAAAAAAAACACCTTGTAGAGCAGATAACTTGTAGAACAAAAATTAATGGAGATTCTTGTCGAGTGAATGTTATTCCATAAGTACGAGAAAGGGGAGGGGGGAGTGGAGGTGAGTAAGAGGCATTTCCTGAGAAAAAAAAAAAAAGCTTGTACCTACATACAACTAGCAGGAACATTAAACGGCTTTCACACAAATGAGTGCTAGTTGAGGAAAACAAAAATCAATGTCGAATGCTCCGCTTTGCATTCCTATGGAAACTCTTAGCTCATGCTACTGGGATCCAAGGTTCAAATGTCCAATACAGGGTGTCCATAAAGTGCTTGTGCAACTTTGAACTTTAAAAATTTTGATGTACACCTGATAGAAACAAACTATAAATGGTGCATGAAAGCATAATTATGAAAATTTTTACTCAATACAGTTTAAATATTTAGTCTTTAACATCACCGCCATCTTTCGTAACACGTAATACATCGATCAACACGATTTTCCAACTTGTTGAAAACATTTTCCGATTGCTGTCGAGTAATTTCACGAATTGCATTTATGATCGTAGCATTAAGTTCATCCAAAGAATGTGATTTTGATGAGTAAACAACAGTTTTACAAAGCCCCATAAAATGTAGTCCAACACATTCGTGGCCAAAATTATTGATATCCTTGCACTTCTTACTATAATTCACCAAATATCCGCCCGTCTGTCTGTCCGTCCGTCCGTCTGTCTGTCTGTCCGTTCAAAAGTACCATAAAAACTGCTGAACCGATCGCAACGATATTTTGGGTGGGTAATCCTGGGATCTCCAGGAATAAAATAGGTTATTTAGTTTTCCCAATTTCAGCTTTAGTCTCCAGCATTATCAGGTTTGGACTCCTGCATAACATCCGCGTTCGCATAACGTTCATTGTGACGATATTTTCATTGTGACGATGTTGTTTTCCCGGGTGGCGCACAAACGGCTGCACCGATCGTTGCACGGCTGCACCGATCGGACTCGGTGACCTCGGACAAAGACCTTTTATAAGGACATGGGTTGAATCCCTGATTGAGAGAATTCGAACCCCCTCCCCGCCATCACGGCCGTCTCTCCAACTCACAATCCCACGAGATATGCGGACAGGATGACCCAGAACCAATATAAACATCATTAAACATCATTCGTATATAAACATCATTAAAAGTAAATAATGACCTCGGCCAAAGTTCAAACTACGTTTAATCTCAACATGGGAGAATTCCACATAGCTATTTGGGCGGTGTATACGCTAACAGATCGCGATCACGATTTGAAACACGATGGAATAATATTTACCGATATGAACAGTGATGTGGCTTTTATTGAAATTATACGAATACCGTTTAGATTTTGATGATTTGCGTGTGATATGATTTCATGGATGTTTATATAAATCGTTTAAAATAAAATAAAACCTTCAATTTCTGATATTTTGCCTTTTTGAATTGGGCCTCACAATTGAAGCCCCGCCCGTAGGGCGGGTACCGTTGCTAGTTCAAATAATGCACCATTCCAGAAATTCTTCCAGAAAATTGTTGAAATAAAAAATCTTTTGGAATCCACATATGTATTTCTTTGGTTTGCAGTGGAACAAAACAACAAAAGCTGAAATCTTTTTTTTACTAAATCTTTGCTTATTCCACACAGAAATGCTAAAAAATCCCAGACAATATTATTGGCACCTTTTAAAAGTTGTTAGAAATAATTAGATTTAAAGTAGGTGATTCTCCTTTATTTTGAATTTAACTCACCTGTGGTGAGTTGCAGGTGCCTGCAATAGAAAAATCACTTATTCAACCAATTTGAATGGAGAAAAAGAGTCATTCTGCTGTTCTGTGTCACTGTGTGTAACGCAATGAGCATGGAGAAAATAAATAAAACCAGAGAATTGTCTGAGGAGGTCGGACACAAGATTGTAGCCAAGCATGGACAATCTCAAGGCTACAAGTACATCTCCAGAGACCTTAATGTTCCTGTGTCCACCGTACACAATGTTATCAAGATGTTGAATGCCCATGACAATGTAGCCAAACTCCCTGGACGTGGCCGCAAAAGAAAACTTGATCGAAGATTGCAGCAAAGGATTGTTCGAATGGTGGAGAAAGCACCTCAATCAACTGCCAAACGGATTCAAGACCTTCAGACACAAGGTACGACAGTTTCAACCCGCACCATCCGTCGTCAACTCAATGAAAGGGGGTTCTATGGTAGGAGACCCAGGAGGACCCCAATGCTGAGAGAGATACATAAGAAAGCCCGACTGAAGGTTTTCCAAAACACACCTGAACAAGCCAAAATCCTTCTGGGAGAATGTCCTGTGGACAGATGAGACCAATTTAGAGCTTTTCGGTAAAGCACATCATCTCTATGTTAAAAAAACCAAAAAAAAAAAACACCTTTAGAGGCCATTTTTCCCCGCAAAGCGGGGCTTGGCCTTTTTCGGGCACCGTGGTTGTTGTCGTTTTTGTGGGTCCCCTTTTTGAAGCAATGTTTTACGGCCGGATGCCCTTCCTGCCGCCAACCCTGTTTGTCACCTTTTACGACAAACAGGGAATTACCAGTGAACTGGTACTCAATTAGCCGACCTCGGAAGGATGACAGGCTGAGTCAACCCCCCTGGCGTTAATTCAGCGATCGACCAGGATTCAAACCCAGGATCCTAGGATCCTAAGCTGGCGCCCTAGCCGCTAACCCAACACCAGGGTTCAAGCCAAAATCCTTCTGGGAGAATGTCCTGTGGACAGATGAGACCAATTTAGAGCTTTTCGGTAAAGCACATCATCTCTATGTTTACAGAAAACAAAATGAATCCTTCAAAGAAAAGTACACCTTCCCTACAGTTTAACAATGAGGAGGTTCAGTGATGTTTTGGGGATGCTGTGCTGCCTCTGGCACTGGGTGCCTTGAATGTGTGCATGGCATCATGAAATCAGGAGATTACAAAGGCATTTTGTAGTGCAATGTTCAACCCAGTGTCAGAAAGCTGGGTCTCCGTCGAAAGTCATGGGTCTTGCAGCAGGACAATTACCCCCAAACACTTCAAAAAGCACCCAGGAATAGTTCAAGACAAAAGGTGGACTGTTCTGAAGTGGCCAGCAATGAGTCCAGATCTAAATCCCATTGAACACCTGTGGGGAGATCTGAAAACAGCAGTTGGGAGAAGGCACCCTTCAAATCTGGGAGAACTGGAGCAGTTTGCACAAGAATAGTGGGCCAAACTGCCAGTAGAGAGATGTAGGAAGCTCATTCATGGCTATAGGAAGTGCTTGACTGTACTTATTTTGTCCAACGTCCGTGCTACCAAATATTAAGTCTCGGGTGTCAATAATTTTGCCAATGCAATTTCTTTTTATTTTCAGATTTAAAAGGATATATTAAGTTCTGAATCAAAAACAAAGGTTCTGTAATATTAACAGTGAAATAAAGAATTGTGGAGACCAAATACCTATGAGAATTTCAACTTATTTTTCGAAATAATTGTGAGTATCTTTCAAAAATTGAATTTCAAAAAAGTGCAAGGGTGCCAATATTTTTGGCCACGACTGTAGGGACAGGTCAGGCGATCGTGGGGGGCCAATCATTTGGTCCACGTCTTCCGAACTACTTATCTTGGAGGAAATCATTCAAGGACCGTCGCACATTTGAAGAATAGTGACAGGGAGCTTAGTCTGGCTGGTGCAAGGTGACACTGTATGTGAAATATTTAATCGTCGTAGTTCGGGACACAAATGCGGTAATCGCCATCGTGGTTGACATAATCACTGACTAGCAGGAGTACCCGGTGTTGAATGGTCTAATTTTTTTCGTGGCGGCCAAAAACACTTTCCTACACGTAGTCAGGAATGGGGTCTCACCACAATTCCCTATATCCACGATAGAGTGTGTAAAAATATATCCCAAAAATCCAACTTATTTTGAAAAACCTTAACTCTCCCTCTCTGTGCCCACCTTACCTAGTCGAACCCAGCTGCTCCTGGACTCTGTGTCCTCTCCTGAGAAGGTGGAGAAGTTTCTGTCAAACCTCGATTCTGATTCTGCAACTGGACCAGACGGCATCAGCCCACGGATCCTAAAATCCTGCTCTGTAGCTCTTTTACACCCTCTCTCTGTTCTCTTCACCCTCCCTTTTGCTCAAGGTCATCTGCCATCAGCTTGGAAATCAGCCAACATTACCGCTTTACAGAAAAAAGGTGCAAAAACAGATCCTTGCAACTACAGACCAATCATCCTCCTCCCAATCATCAGCAAGGTCATGGATTTCCATCATCGCTTCTGATATTAAATTCTTCCTCTTCCCCAATGGCGTGATCTCAGATCATCAATTTGAATTCAGACCAGGTCACTCCACTCTGGACATGCTGCTTCTGCTGTCTCAACAATGGATGGAGGTCCTCAACACCAAACAGGAAATCAGAGCTGTCTCCCTTGACATATCACGTGCCTTCAATACGGTCTGGCACCCCGCCCTGCTCACCAAAATCTCCCCCTATAGTATCCATGGAAATCACCACGCATGACTTGTGGACTTCCTTTCCGGTCACAGTGAACGTGCGGCCGTGAATGGATTTCTCTCATTCCCCTTCCTGTTCAGGCTGTAGCTCCTCAAGGTAGTGTTCTGGGCCCTGTGCTTTTTTTGGTCTTCATCAATGATCTTTCCGACAGGCAGCAGCCTCTTCACTCTGCAGACCTGGACAAAATGACAAACTGTTCAAACAAGTGGAACATGTCTTTCAATCCTGACAAATCTCACACTCTTACTATGTCCCTCTGAAAAGACCGTCTGGAAAACACTCCCATCTACTTTGTCAACAATCCTCTCCATCTCCAAAGGTGCAATTTTGCACCTTCTGTCATGTAAGCTTTTGGGTCTCACTATCTGCCATGATCTTTCCTGGGAAAACCACCTTACCAAGCTGGCCTCCAAAGCCAGTCGCCAATTGGGCATCCTCCGTCGTGCGAAGTCCTTCCAAGGCACACCTGAGCTCCTCACCACATACAAGGCTTTCATCCGCAGCTCAATGGAATACTGCTCTCCCCTCTGGGCTGGTGCTCCTGCCTCACACCTGGCTCGGCTTCACGCTGTTGAAACCAAAGCGTTCAGAATCATTGGAATCTCCTGCGATGAAGCTGATTCTGAGGGCCTTTCACTCTCTCACTACAGGCAGGTAGGTGGTCTTTCTGTCTTCTACAGACTTCTCTCCGGACTAGCTCCCCCAGCTCTCGCTGTGCTCTGTCCCCCAAATATTCTTGCAGGACGCACAAGAACTGCCAGCAACCCTCTTATGGTTAAACTGCCAAAATCAAGACTCTCTGCTCACCTTCACTCCTTCATTCCTCTTTTCTCCTGCCTCTGGAACAAACTCCCTCACTCTCTTCAATCCCACTCCTCCTTCCAGGTCTTTAAAACAGCTGTTCACCACCATCTCTTATCTTCCCCCATTCAAAACCTTGATCTTTTCTACCCCCGTTAATACACCCCAAAACCACATCTTTCAATCCCCAACTTCATTCCTGAAATTCCTTGTAGTGTCAATTCGTTTTGTACCGTGTACCCCTCCCCCCTCCCCCCCCACCCCCAGCCCTCTCCCTTCGAACAGATCTCCCGTTGTCCCTGTTCTCTACTGTTGTGCTTGTGTGCTTCCCTCTATCTCCCCATCTTGTCTCCCCCTCCCTTTATCATTTTATGTGTCAGTTTGTTTTTTGTGTTTCATGTGCCAATATGTGTTCGATGTGCTAGCTCTTAAACGAGCCTCGATGTTGTATACAAAAAAAACAGAAGATGTTGCACAGGCACTTTATGGAGACCCTGTGTTATGTTGATTTGTCCATTCTTTCCTCGTGTCTTTGTCATTCATGTGAAAATACTCCTAATGCTCTAATATGTGTGCAGGCCCCACCACAACCCGACAAATCAAGATTTAAAAAAATTATTTAAGTTCAATGCAAACAGTTCAAGGCTAAGTTCAAGACACTATCAAGATTAAAAAGGTGAGTTAACTTACGAGTCAATTAAACATTGACTGAATGGCAGTACTATTTACTTTACAAGGGCACAGGTAAAATTTATAGTTTATCTCAACAGTAGAACATATGAAGGTAACTATTGATAACACTACTGTACATGCAACCTTCGTTGTAGTCAAAAATAAAGGCAGCACCAACTAGCACGGTGGACTTCAGCACAGCAGGCGAAGCTCAGGTCCAACATTTCGACCTCTGAGTAATTTTCATAGAGGTATGTGTGGACTTTGTGTGCTCGGAGACAAGTTTCATCCCAATGTGGAGAGGGCATCACGTGATAGCAATACGCAGACAGTGAGACCTAACATCGTTTTTATTATCGACTTGTGTGTAGCATCTGATGTGGTCAGCCATGTATCAAAATAAATAAATAAATAAATAAAAAAGAAGGTTCACCACGGAACGTAAACGTTAACATGAATTAAACTTACTCTATTCTTGCTGTACGACCTTGTGCTGAAGTATGTTATGCCAGACAGCACTAACCTGCAACATGCTGACTTAACTGAGACGTTGTTGTACTGACATGCAATATGAACTTGTATTATCATCTCCAATATGCTGCATTATCTGTGCTGCACACTCCAGTAAAGCAGGCTACCACATATTGTCCCATACTCTCTCACACACGTATATTCGGCTGTCGGTATAGCCGAGACTAGAGGTATATGTGCTCAAATCTTGACCAAGCTATAAGCTCTCACCTTGGTGTGTTACAGGCAAAACACACACACACACACACACACACACACACACACACAACTCATGTCAGAACAGCTGTACACTCAAAGACGCAACAAGGTATGTAGAGTAATCCACTGGAACATCTGCACAAATTTCAGCATCCCAGTTCCACAAAACTCATGGAAACATGAACAAAAAGCAATCACTGAAAACAAGGACGTGATTCTCACGTACGACCTGATGATCCCATGCAGCATGAACATAGAAAACAAAGCACTGCATCCAGACATTGTAAACAGGAACAAAAAGGAAAAGAGGCATTGTTAATTGACGTTTCAGTATACCTAGTAATTTTGGTCTAAATAATGCAGAAATCAAGAAAATGACCAAATATTAAGATCTCAAGACAACACCAACAACAACAACAACAACAACAACAACAACATGCATTTTAAGGCCATTTTCCCTGCTAGAGTGGGGGTTAGCCTTGCGGTCCCCATGACAATCTTCTCCATTTTGCTCTATTTTCTGCATCTCTCCTTGTTAACCCCCTTGCCCGCATTTCTTCTTCCACCATCTTTAGCCAAGTCTTTCTCGGTCTTCCCCGTCCTCTACTTCCTTCTACATTCATTTCCATCACTCTTCTCAACGAGTCACTTTCATCCTTCCTCAACACATGACCAAACCATCTCAACCTGTTCCTCTTCACAGCATCAATCACAGGCTCAATTCCCATCATCTTTCGCAAATATTAAGATCTCAAGAATGAAGTGAAAATATATTGGAAGCTGAAGAGCACCGAAATTGTACCAGTGATAATTGGAGCAACCAGAATGATAAAGATGAACCTTACAGAGATCTTAAAAACCACCCCTGGGAACAATACCACAAATGAACTACAGTTGGAGACTGGACGGGGCTTAGTGATGATCCTGAAAAGAGCCATTGGAACAAAACTCTAAGAACCAATCAATCAATCAAAATGGTTCAATGAAAGCATGTCTGGCAGCCAAAGGCTGAATTACACATGCATGCATATTCATAATTTGCAATCAAAGATGGCTTTCAAGATATATATATATATATATATATATATATATATATATATATATATATATATATATATAGTCAAAAAAGGTTCAAATAGTGACTGTGTCCATTCAAATAGTGAACAACACAACTTAGCCCATGATTCGCAATCCTTCACTGAAAGGAAGGTGGAATGTCTTCTAAAATCTGAATTATCGAGATAGCAATAAACGACACACACACACACACACACACACACACACACACACACACACACACACACACACACACACACACACACACACACACACACACACACACACACATACACACACTTCAGGTGTGTGACAAGGTTGAACTGATTACATTTTGATTGATTGATTAAATTGATTACATTCAGATCTGGATCAGGAGACTATAATTTTTTAAAAGTCATTCCTCACAATTTAGAGGTCGGGCCAAAAACTATACATAGCACGATGTCTCAAAATGCTATGGGCAAATTTAGAAGAAACTTGGAGGATGACTGACATCGGTAGGTGACAAGGACAGGCCGATTAGATTTTGGTTCAGGTCCGAATCCAGATCCGGCCCATCAGTGGGATACAAAATGTAAACTATTCAACGTGGCTGAGGTATGCTCTCTACAGACTGCCGTTCTAGTTACCCTGCACACCGAAGCAAAAAGCGTGGATAAGCAATTGGGTCATGTACGTCTGTCCATCCGTCTGTCCGTCTTAACAGTTTATGTTAACAGCTTATTTACATTGAATGGCATTTTTACGGCGTAGCCAATCGGGCAAAGCCATCTAGAACAGTGTTTGTCCATCTGTATGTATGTATGTATGTATGTATGTATGTTCCCTCAAACATATACCAATCACAGCTGAGAATCTGGTCACATGACAGGGTGATGTGATTACGTCTGATGTCATTACGGCGGTGCTGCGGCTGACTCTTTACGCAACGCCATTTTGATTTATATGCCGTTCATGCCAAACATATTGTAGAATCTGTCAGACATCACAATCGCCATGTTCTACCTTTATGTTTTTCATTCAGTGTGAAATACAAACAAACCGATTGTTAAAATGACCATGAAATATCGAAAGCATCGGCGTCACGTCTCTTGCAACAGTATCGTTTCAGGATTATCGTTTTCATAGTAATAATAATATTACAGCAAATATAACCATAACACTTTAATCCCAATGTCGTGAATGGAAAGTTGATGGATTGAAGCGGTGTAACCGCGGAAGTAAGGAATTCACCTCGGTTTAAAAAATATATACATATAATTTTAGTAATAATAACATAACGTTATTATTATAGTAAATCTAATCATAACATTAATCCCTTTGTAGTGACTACAACGTTACTGGAGGTTAAATATATATATCTTACATATATTAAAGTAGCGGAAGTTTTGTGTCCGGCCGTGTCATTACGGCGTAAACACCCGCTCACTCCGAGTTCGGGAAGGGTCATTCTTCTTTGGGGTATATAGATTACAGTCGATCTATGGTCGGGTCTCAAGAACATTGGGTGTGTGTTCATTTACCAAGGTTCTTGTGGAGAGATCGCCAAGTGGTTTAAACATTCGAGCAAGCGCTCCATTCAAAACCCTTAAGGAACGGCTGGCTTGGCAAGCGCTAGCTAGCTGCTCGGTAAATGAGCACATCTCCAACCTTTGTGTGGTACATAGATTACAGTAGATCTTCGCTGAGTTCTGTAAGTAAAACTTGGATGTCGGGATTCCTCCAAATTTCTTTGTTTAATGTTATAAATACCATTCGCGACTGTTTAAAAAGCTAATCATGCACGTTTGTGGTTTATAATTTTTGACAAGCCCGGCTACGCCGCTGTTAGACTTTTGGTCTTGTTTGAACACGAATTAGAACATGAATAGAAAGACAAGTCTTTCGTTTTACCATACTTTCGCTCTGAATTTCACCCAATCCAAATGCGCAGAGAGGAGTGAGATAATAATTTTACTCTGTCTGCCTGTCTAGCAGTCAAACAAAAATGAAAATCTTTCTGAACAGGAAACTTGCTGTTTTAAGGACGCCATAAAGCACACATATGACAGGCACAAATAACTCATGCAATGGGATAGATAGGGTGGTGTAATAGATGCTGCGTAAAATGGCTGTAAAACCCAGAATCAATTTATTTATACATCTTTTATACCTTTATTTAAATTGAATTAAATGTTTGAAGACAGTGTAAAACATGTATCATGCATAATACTTCCAAGAAGCATGCAATATATCGACATATTATATTATATATACTAGCATCGGTAACCGCCCTGTGGGCGGGGCTTCAATTGGGAAGCCCAAATAAAAAGGCAAAATATCAGAAATTGAAGGCTTTTTTTTATTTTAAACGATTCATACAAACATCTGTTGAATCATATCACACGCAAATCATCAAAATCTAAACAGTACATGGCGCCCATTTTGAAAAAAGATTGAATTCTGCAAAACGGAAGCGGCCGCTACATGTCTTCCTCAGTCGCACATTTGTGTGTGAAGAGTGCGTGCCGAATCTGCAAAACGGAAACGGCCGCTACACCTGTTACTCAGTCGCTTTGCACATGTTGCCATGTTACTTCGGAGCCGCAAGTTTATATCGAAAGAGTTCGTCAGGAGTCGATCTACTCTCTCCTGGTACGTAGAATAAACAGTATTTGTAGAATTTCAACAAAGCCACATCACTGTTCATATCGGTAAATATTATTCCATCGTGTTTGGAAAAACTGGGAAATTGGAAAAACAATTTAGCCTATTTTACTACCAGGGGTCCCAGGAATACCCACCCAAAATATCGTTGCAATCAGTTGACCCGTTTTTGGGGTACCTTCAAACGGGCATTTGGGGAATTATAGTAAGATATATACATGTATACAGTCACGTGAAAAAGTAAGTACACCCCATGTAAGGTTTTGACTTTTTCAACATATTTCAACATACAGCTATTTGATCTTCATTTCAACAATATTGATAGATAAAGGTGATATAATATAACAAATATCATGAAACATTTACATTTTGTAGTCCATTGTATAATTTAAGTAAACATAAATGCAAATTTCGCATGTGCAAAAAGTAAGTACACCCTTGGCTCTAATAGGTGGTATTGCCCCCTTTGGCAGAAACAACCTCAAGTAGGCGTTTCTTGTAACTGTCTACCAGTCTCTGGCATTGACTGGGAGAAATTTTTGCCCACTCCTCCATGCAGAATTCTTTCAGCTGTGCGATGTTTGAGGGGTTTCTTGCATGCACAGCTCGTTTCAAATCCCCCGACAACATCTCGATGGGATTTAGATCCGGGCTTTGACTTGGCCATTCCAGAACCCTCCATTTCTTTCTTTTCAGCCATTCCTTGGAGGATTTACTGGTATGTTTAGGGTCATTGTCATGTTGCAAGGTCCACCTTCGGTTGAGCTTCAACTTGCCGACAGATGGCCTCACATTAACCTCAAGCACCCTCTGGTACAATGAAGAATTCATACTGGATTCTATGATGGTGCGCTGCCCAGGCCCTGATGCAGCAAAGCTGCCCCAAACCGTAATATTTCCACCAACATGCTTTACAGTTGGTATCAGGTTCTTGTGGTCAAATGCTGTCTTTGGTTTTCGTTCAATAAGTAATGCTGGCAGACCGGACGCCATTTAACGACCAACCGAGGGACGGAACACACATTGATGAATCGCCAGGTTGGCAGTTTACTGCTTGGTCGGGATTCAAAGAGCATAGACAGCTTTGAGGAGTGTGTGCGTACCTCTAGGTCATCCTATGAATACCTGGGAGATATGAATTTGCACAGAAACTATATCCTGGGATATCGCTGCTGGTTGAGTCATTTTCTGGGGGCAGGGCTGTGCCGCTGATGCAGTGCCCCCCATCGCCAGTCATCTGGTACTCATTTTGAAAACCTCGGAAAGATGACAGGCTGAGTCAACCGACCTGGTGTTAATTCAACGTCATGTGAGGGGCTCAAACTTAGGACCCTAACATCTCAAGCCTGCCACCTTAACTGTTAGGCCAACACCATTATTATATACTCTGAGATACGAAGCAGTGTTACCAGGTGTCAAGGAATATCCAAAGATTAAAAAATATATCTTCAACATAACTCATGGTGTGAAATGAATATTATTAAAAACAAGATTACATCACATAAGGTTAAAAAGTCGCAAAAGCTTGCAACAAAACATGTGCAAGGAAAGGTAAGCACAATGAGGAGGCCATTTGGCCCATTACAGGTATCCACACCCAGGACGCTCACCAATACTGCAGGTTGTGTCGAACTACTCACTGGAAGTGGCAAATCTGGGTCTGGTTATTGGAACATGATCAATGACCTATTCAGTATTCGAAACAAGTTGGGCCATAAACCCACAAAGAAATTCGGAAAGAAATTCCTTAATGAGATTTTAATTCCACCAAGTAACAAAACAAACAAATAACCACTTATGCACGAGGTGACAATTTGTGATAACCTCAGATGATTGAAGGTGCTTTATATAGCGGGATCCAATGATTGTACGGCACATTGAATTCGCCGAGATCGACTTACCTGCCCAGGATGAGCGCGCGAGATCCTCTCGTTCAGGTTCAACACCTGCGTGCACGCGATACACCTGTCACAGGACTTTAGAAACACGTCCGTTGCACGCGAGCAGGTACACTACAGCAATCAAACCATCAGCGATCGTAAACACAGCGAGCTCACCCTTTACGGTTGCCACAGTATTAATGCGAATGGACTTTCAACGTGCAAAGGTCAAACGCGACAGATAAAAAAAACCGAATGATCTTTTAATGAGTCAATGGGCGTCACCAAAGAGGCCCCGCCCCCTATCCCCACCTGATTGTAGTGGAGTGTCTTGTCTTGAATAGACATTCTGTTTGATAAACATTTTAATTTATGGGGATTTCTGCTCCTTAACAGGCAAACTAATAAAAAACCTAATCCTAAACAAAACCTAAACCTCTAAACCTAAACTTAACAAAAACTTAAACCTAAACTTAACCCCGACCTAATAAAAAACTATGTCTCACCTACCACTCCACTGGATAAAGAAAACTCGACGACAGTCATTAGCTTTTTGCGAAACTTTTCTCCCTCTGTCTTGTTAAATAATAATTCTATCAATCAATTTATTTTGAGGGAAAAGCTGCCAGGTGACTGATAAAATCGGTAAAAACTAGAGAGTTCATAGAACACCTTCCCCCACGCAACCTTGAGAGAAAAAGGACATGGGAAGGGTCTTTTAAACTCTTGCTTTGCATTTCCGAGCACGATCGATATTATCTTACGAGCTGCGATTTTGTCCAATCTCGACATTCCACAACTCTGAGAGCGCGAGTGGAAAAGCTGATTGGTCGAGAAGGTATAAAATGTTGTGATATTTTATCCAAGTACTGCTAAACTGGAGGATTTTTGAAGTGCTAACAAGGTGATATGTGTTCTGCAGTGTTCAATTACAGGGTGTTTCAAAAAGAGTGATACAACTTTAAACGTTTATTTACAAAGAAACAGAAACCTCAGGAACGTGAACCAAACATTTCTTGAAAGCGTATGAAATGGTATTTTATACAACTGATTGCTATTGCAGTAAATCACCGATAGAGTTAGTGAGAGGCCAAGGTCTGAAATTGGCCTTTACGCGAAATCCTTGTAATTGACATGTTCCTTCTGCTGTCTCAACAATGGATGGAGGTCCTCAATGCCAAACAGAAACTTAGAGCTGTCTCCCTTGACATATCACGTGCCTTCGATATGGTCTGGCACCCCGCTCTGCTCACCAAACTCTCCTCCTATGGTATCCATGGAAATCTCCACGCATGGCTTGCGGACTTCCTCTCTGGTCGTAGTCAACGTGTAGCCCGGAATGGGTTTCTCTCATGTCCTCTTCTTGTTCAGGCTGGAGTTCCTCAAGACAGTGTTCTTGGCCCTATGCTTTTTCTGGTCTTCATCAATGATCTCTCTGACTATCTTGAAAAACCTCTCTATCTCTTTGCTGATGACTCCACTCTCTGCTGCTCCATTCCTCATATCTCAGCTCATCAGTCTGCAGCCTCCTCACTCTCTGCAAACCTGGACAAAATCACAGACTGGTCAAACAAGTGGAACATGTCTTTCAATCCTGACAAATCTCACACTCTTACTATGTCCCTCTGAAAAGACCGACTGGACAAACTTCCCATCTACTTTCTGAACAATCCTCTCCAAGAAGTTCTGTCACTCAATCTTTTGGGTCTCACTATCTGCCATGATCTTTCCTGGGAAAACCACATTTCCAAGCTGGCCTCCAAAACCAGTTGCCGACTGGGCATCCTCGGTCGTGCGAGGTCCTTCCTTGGCACACCTGAGCTCCTCACCACATACAAGGCTTTCATCCACAGCTCAAAGGAATACTGTTCTCCCCTCTGGGTTGGTGCTCCTGCCTCACACCTAGCTCGGCTTCACGCTGTTGAAACCAAAGCTTTCAGAATCATTGGAATCTCCCGCAAAGAAGCTAACTCCGAGGGCCTTTCACTCACTCACCACAAGCAGGTAGGTGGTCTTTCTGTCTTCTTCCGACTCCTATCCGGCCTAGCTCCCCCAGCTCTGTCTGTGCTCTGTTCCCCAAATATTCCTACAGGTCGCGCAAGATCTGCCAGTAACCCTCTTATGGTGAAATTGCCAAAATCAAGACTCTCTGCTCACCTTCACTCCTTCATTCCTCTTTACTCCCACCTCTGGAACAAACTCCCTCACTCTCTTCAATCCCACTCCTCCCTCCAGGTCTTTAAAACAGCTGTTCACCACCATCTCTTATCTTCCCCCATCAAAAACCTTGATCTCTTCAACCCCCGTTAATTCACCACAAATCCACTTTTTTCCCCTTGAAATACCGACGATTTTCTTTCCTGGAAGTTCCAGCAGTGTCCATGTGTTTTATACTTTCCAACCCCCCGGCCTTCCCCTGCCCCCTCCCCCCAAGCCCCCCTGTCCCACAGATCTTCAGTTGTCCCTGTTCTCTGCTGTTGTACTTGGGTGCTTCTCTCTCTCTCCATCTTGTCTCTTGCTCCCTTTTTTGTATGTTTTGTGTGTCCGTTTGTTGTTTTTTGTGGTTGATGTTAGCTCTTCCACGAGCCTCGATCTTGTATTAAAAAAAAAATAAAAAAAATAAAAAAATAGAGCCTGTGATGGATGTTGTGAAGAGAAACAGGTTGAGATGGTTTCGGTCATGTGTTGAGGAAGGATGAAAGTGACTGGTTGAGA
This sequence comes from Myxine glutinosa, assembly GCF_964187855.1. Lineage (NCBI taxonomy): Eukaryota > Metazoa > Chordata > Myxini > Myxiniformes > Myxinidae > Myxine > Myxine glutinosa. The sequence goes on along the minus strand of NC_136270.1, from coordinate 37,277,976 downwards.
AGAGTGATGGAAATGAATGTAGAAGGAAGTAGAGGATGGGGAAGACCGAGAAAGACTTGGCTAAAGGTGGTGCAAGAAGAAATATGGGCAAGGGGGTTCACAAGGGGAGATGCAGAAAATAGGGCAAAATGGAGAAGATTGTCATGGGGCCCGATCATGGAAGGGACATTTGAAATGACAACATGAAATTTTGTTCCCAAGGGAATGGGGAATGACAGTGAAATTTTGAATGGATTTACATATACATGCAATTGTCATAGAGGTTCGCTTACGAAGCCCTCTATTAAAAAAGCGATCCTTATTTTGCGAGGGCTGCGTACTCGCTGCGTTGATTTGTAACACTCAGTTCCAGAAAGGGGATAATAAGCTTGTTAAATACACGTCAGGTGGGTCGACGACAACCGTTGACTACCTGATGGTGCGTAGGCGAGATAGGGGGCACCTCCGGGACACAAACGTGATCCCGAGGGAGGAGGCTGTTTCACAGCACCACTTGGTTGTCTGCGACATAAGGGTGAAAGGTGCGAGGAGAGCTCGGCGGGTGAAGTACCAACCGAGAATGAAGGTGTGGAGGTTGAAAGAGGTGACAGTGAGGGAGGCATTAAAAGAGAGGCTGAGTAGGGCAGAGGATGATGTGGTTGAGCTTGAACGTGGTTGGATGTCAATGAAAGCTAGTCTGTTGGGAGCCGTTGGTGAGGTATGTGGATGGACAAAAGGACCACCGAGGCACTCGGAAACATGGTGGTGGGATGATGAAGTTGGAAAGAGGATTGACGAGAAGAGGAGGAAGTTCAAGGAGTGGCAGAAGGTGAAGGGTACGGGAGCAGAAACAGCAGAGCATGAAAGTTATAAGGCAGCCAGGAAGGCTGCAAAGAAAGAGGTAGCAAAGGCGCAGGAGACATGTAGGAAAATGTTCCGAGAACGCTTGGATCCGGAAAAGGGTCAGAGAGTGGTATTCAGGATTGCAAAGCACATAGCGAAAGAGAGGTGTGATGTGATGGGGGTGAGTTGCTTGAAGGATGAAGTGGGACAAATCGTTGTGGACCCAGATGGAATTAAAGGAAGATGGAAAAGATATATGGAAATGCTGTTGAATACAGAGAATGAATAGGATGGCAACATAGAGGGTAACCCAGTTTTAGGACCGCCAGAGAAGATAACTGAGGAGGAAGTTGAGGAAGCGATAAAAGCAATGAGGAGTAGAAAAGCGGGAGGGCCGACGGGAGTTGTGGGAGATACAGACTTGGCATTTAATATGGAATATATTTTTTCTTTCTTGCCTTGGGTTTACTTTCTTAACTCAGTATATCAATCTGGTGAGTTTCTTTTACACTTTGGTGATTTATTTGTTAAAAGAACCATGTCACTGATTGTCTGTCGCAGCAAGAAGTCAACAACAGGATTATATCACAGGTGGCGTGGCAAAATGTACGGACAGGTGCATTTGATGATTGGCTTCACAGTCGGGTATACAAGGGTTGTTGCGTTCTGTATTATAGTAAGGGCATTTTATGAGATATTTCACAAATCTGTTAACTAAATTGTTACCAAAACATTTCTTCACCAATATGTTTGTAAAGGTGTGTAATAACATGTGTTAAAATGTTGAAGTTCAACTCCCGTGGGAAACCCAGAAAAAAAGCTGTTGAATTCGGGTACCGAAAAATTATTTTCGAGAATTTTTTTTTTTTAATCGGCCCTTAAGTAACTTATGAGGGGTCAAATAAGGGTTTTTCATGATTCTGAGTTGATTGTTAACATTTATCCAAGATATTAACATTGATCCAAGATAAGACTTCAGCAGGTGAAAACCACCCAACCTTGGAATGACGGGTAGATTTGCCTGCTTTATTATATTCACAGCCTTCAGCCAAATCGGAAGATCAAAGGTCACTATAGCGACCCCAGCGCGCCGTATGCACTCTTTCAGAGTGGTGAAGATGGTGTTGAGGTCATTAGGGTCTCCTTCAATAACTGGGAGGAACTCGATCTGTGTGCTCTGCTTTGCATCATTAGCATGGATTCTCTTCATCCAGCCATTCCAGTTGGAGTGTGGGAACTCAGGATCGTTGGCTTTGATCACCCACCCCGCTGCCCAGAGTGTGTCACCTGGAGTGAGGAGTGGCTGATCATGAGCCAGGGAGGAGGAAAGCTCAGCGAGGGGGAGAAACATGATCGCGTTCGTTCCTATCTGTTTCCTGTTCGTAAATGGAATAATCTTTACTTCAGTTCCTCTCAGGATCTTAGCTTTGTCGAGTGCCTTCAACTTCACCCGGGGGAAAGCTGCTGTTGTCTGTGGATCTGGCAAAGGTGGTGCCGGAGAGGTGACTTCGATCCAACCCATTGAGTGAAGGGAGTGTTTCCGTGAATAGAGACAATGTTTAAATCTATATTGTCTCCAACAAACTGAGTGACTGCATTGTTTGTTTCCCCACCCTCCATAAAGACCACCTGATCATTACTTGACAATTCACTTTCACTGGCTGGCACTTTGGCTGTCATCACTGATTGATCCTCAAGCGCAGCATCAACCACAACCTCATCATTGATCTGTTCATCGGTTTCCTCCACAATGGTGTCAAGAGTGCCAGAAGTATCTGGAACATCATCTCCACTCCTACTATTAAGGAAGCAGTATTTGTAGTTTTGTGTCTCCGTGTAAGACTCAGTGTATCCCAGCCGGTGGAACTTGTTGAGCATCCATTTTGACCCAAATCTATGATCAAGTTGTATGGCAAGCCCCATTTGGTGTGGCAATACTCCAGACCGAGGTCGACAGGCCTTAATAAAATTCTGCCCCCAAACGGCAACTCTTTCGTCTGTCTTGACAATCGGTCTCAAGAACATCTGAAGGCTTGCAGGAACAAGTGTCAGCTGACTATCGATGTCAATCATACTGTGTGTGGTGGGGTATGACTTTGGACCTAAATCAATCAAGGCAATATCATTGGATATGAACTTGAGTGCCGTCTTTATGATCTGAGTCTTCTCATCTCCATGGTCAAGATTAGCATGATGCCCTCGCAGAATATTGTCGGTGCCATCTTTGAGACAGAGTACATCTGCCCTTCTTTCCTGTGTTGTGAAATACAAGGTGTCTTCGTATTTCTCTAGAAGTTTTATCTTTAGCCAATGCTTTGTATAAGAAAGGCTCTTCTCTGGTGACTGATCAAACTCCTGCAGCTTTTCATGGACTTGGTCCATGTTCATTACCCCATGCTCTAATTCTGAGTCTAACCATTCGCAGAATTCAATAAAAACTGCCTCTCGCTCCTCATCAATACTCCTCTGTCCTCTCTTCCTTTTTCCTTCCTCATCAGTCTTGGACAAACTGTCACCTATCGCAAACATAAGTTTGCATCGCAAATGGTACAGTGTTTCTTCTGCTACCAAGTCGTTGATCCCTTCCAGGCGTCCAGTGACTTCAGTGCCCCAGTCATCCCCGCGACTCCGTGCTGTCTTCAGCAAGCTTGCCTTCAGTGTATCTGCAGTCAAATTATCTGGCACTCTGTATTTCTTTCTAGCTTGTGCTGGATTATTTTTGTAGAGCTGGGCTGGTTGTTTGCAAAGAATGCATACGTCCTTATACAGGAGGTCAACTGACTGTGATCTTCTAGAACTGCAGCCAGTTGATGAACTGAACTCACAAGTAGTGCGTCTTCTCTTCAACTTTGATGACTCTTTCTCTGCCTTTGATGCTTGAGCTGACTTCTTGGTGGTTGCAACAAAGTTGTTGTACAGATCATTTTTACACTTCTGGTGGTACCTCAGTTTTCCTTCCTTTTGAGCCTCCTTCATACTGTTGCGAATATGGCATTTGGCCTCCATATCCGCTTGTAAATATTCCCCTATTTCCCCAATACTCCCCAACTATCCCCAATCCCCCATTCCCTAGTCCCATTGCCTGTAAATAACACTCTGTAGAACCGACCTTCCCCTTTTTCCCCCATTAAATGTCGTGCCCAGGTCCACCGCATCTCACGTAGACAACTTTCGGACATCTTGCTAGTTATTCTTAGTCTATGTCAGTTAAGGACTCGTTTCCATTAATTCTGACTCTTCGTTGCACCAGAATGTGATTATATGGCACCAGTAGTGAGTTTAGGACCTTCCCATACCTCCTCCCATCTTCTTCCCCAAACAACAACAACAACAACAACTACAACAACAACTACAACAACAGAGGGGTGCGGCGCGGCGTGCGGGGAGTGTGCGTCCTCACTCCGGCTCGGTTAGCCGCCATTACCCATGTGCGCCGACGGGGTTACCAAGAAGGGGCTGCCTGTCGGCCCCTCGTCAAGGGCGGAGCCGGTAACCCCCCCGCACGCACCCAATGAGAAGCAACGGGCCGATTCCATCTGGGGCGGAGCTAACGAGCCGAGGGCGTGTCACTCCCCGCCGGATATACGCGGCCACGTACCGGATGTGACGTGAGATGCGCCCCCAGCTTGAGAAGAGAATCACCACATCCGAGCGCTGCGACCTCCCCGCATCTCTAGACCGGACCGGGTCGATCCGGCCCTGAGCCCAGGTGCACCTGGAGCCATCGATTCTGCCTTTCCTTGCCATCAATCCCCGTGTGAGTCAGTTTTTGTCCCGTTTATCTGTCGTCTGTTGGGGTTAATATAAGAGTATGTCTAAGTGCCTATCTTCCTATGCTGTCCCTCTCATTCCTGTAATCTGACCTTCCGCCCTAATATAACCTCCTCCGGAGGTCTTGAGAACTGAACCCTTGGTGTCGTGTCATTTTAATCCAGCCGTTGTGTCCTTTTCCTTCATTGATCTAGCGTAGCGCGACTAGTCAACGTTCGAGCATAATCGGGTAAACTGTGCAGACGTGGTCATACCAAACCGCTCGGTGAACCAACATCCACCACCGCGTCTGTAACAATTGGTGTCGAGGAGTGGAATTCGGACCCGGGACTAAATTTATTAGGCCCAAATTTTGGAACACCAATTGTACCACTAGGGTAACAATTGGTGTTGGATCTAAGTCGTGTCCGTAACAACATCTAAGTCGTGTCCGTAACAATATATATAGTCAAAAAAGGTTCAAATAGTGACTGTGTCCATTCAAATAGTGAACAACACAACTTAGCCCATGATTCGCAAACCTTCACTGAAAGGAAGGTGGAATGTCTTCTAAAATCTGAATTATCGAGATAGCAATAAACGACACACACACACACACACACACACACACACACACACACACACACACACACACACACACACACATACACACACTTCAGGTGTGTGACAAGGTTGAACTGATTACATTTTGATTGATTGATTAAATTGATTACATTCAGATCTGGATCAGGAGACTATAATTTTTTAAAAGTCATTCCTCACAATTTAGAGGTCGGGCCAAAAACTATACATAGCACGATGTCTCAAAATGCTATGGGCAAATTTAGAAGAAACTTGGAGGATGACTGACATCGGTAGGTGACAAGGACAGGCCGATTAGATTTTGGTTCAGGTCCGAATCCAGATCCGGCCCATCAGTGGGATACAAAATGTAAACTATTCAACGTGGCTGAGGTATGCTCTCTACAGAGTGCCGTTCTAGTTACCCTGCACACCGAAGCAAAAAGCATGGATAAGCAATTGGGTCATGTACGTCTGTCCATCCGTCTGTCCATCTTAACAGTTTATGTTAACAGCTTATTTACATTGAATGGCATTTTTACGGCGTAGCCAATCGGGCAGAGCCATCTAGAACAGTGTTTGTCCATCTGTATGTATGTATGTATGTATGTATGTATGTATGTATGTATGTATGTATGTTCCCTCAAACATATACCAATCACAGCTGAGAATCTGGTCACATGACAGGGTGATGTGATTACGTCTGATGTCATTACGGCGGTGCTGCGGCTGACTCTTTACGCAACGCCATTTTGATTTATATGCCGTTCATGCCAAACATCTATCTATAATTCCAGTAATCTCTGTCTGTCTGTCTGTACGTCTGTACGTTTGTTTGTTTGTCTGTGACCGCTGTTTCTCGACAACCACGGGTCCGATATACTTTTAACTTGCCAGGTATATTGCTGGGGACCCGAGGATGTGCCTTTTCAAGGTTTCATATTAATCGGACAATTACTTACCGAGCTATGTCCAAAAAACGATTCAACCAATCAGAGAGCAGCGAACGATCGCGTGTGCCGCCGTTGCGAATGGACCAAACCATTCCATGTAAATAGAGGGGGGGGGGGGTTCTGTGGTCGTTGCGAATGGACGAAACCATTTCATGTAAATAGAGGGGGGGGGGGATTGTCACTGTACTCGCAAGCCGTTCGCCGTTCGCTTTGGCGTTGCGAATGGACCAAACCATTTCATGTAAATAGAGGGGGGGGATATAATTTTAGATAGATATATAGTACGGGCATATATATAGTACGGGCATGCCCTAGTATTGTAAAATCTGTCAGACATCACAATCGCCATGTTCTACCTTTATGTTTTTCATTCAGTGTGAAATACAAACAAACCGATTGTTAAAATGACCATGAAATATCGAAAGCATCGGCGTCACGTCTCTTGCAACAGTATCGTTTCAGGATTATCGTTTTCGTAGTAATAATAATATTACAGCAAATATAACCATAACACTTTAATCCCAATGTCGTGAATGGAAAGTTGATGGATTGAAGCGGTGTAACCGCGGAAGTAAGGAATTCACCTCGGTTTAAAAAATATATACATATAATTTTAGTAATAATAACATAACGTTATTATTATAGTAAATCTAATCATAACATTAATCCCTTTGTAGTGACTACAACGTTACTGGAGGTTAAATATATATATCTTACATATATTAAAGTAGCGGAAGTTTTGTGTCCGGCCGTGTCATTACGGCGTAAACACCCGCTCACTCCGAGTTCGGGAAGGGTCATTCTTCTTTGGGGTATATAGATTACAGTCGATCTATGGTCGGGTCTCAAGAACATTGGGTGTGTGTTCATTTACCAAGGTTCTTGTGGAGAGATCGCCAAGTGGTTTAAACATTCGAGCAAGCGCTCCATTCAAAACCCTTAAGGAACGGCTGGCTTGGCAAGCGCTAGCTAGCTGCTTGGTAAATGAGCACATCTCCAACCTTTGTGTGGTACATAGATTACAGTAGATCTTCGCTCAGTTCTGTAAGTAAAACTTGGATGTCGGGATTCCTCCAAATTTCTTTGTTTAATGTTATAAATACCATTCGCGACTGTTTAAAAAGCTAATCATGCACGTTTGTGGTTTATAATTTTTGACAAGCCCGGCTACGCCGCTGTTAGACTTTTGGTCTTGTTTGAACACGAATTAGAACATGAATAGAAAGACAAGTCTTTCGTTTTACCATACTTTCGCTCTGAATTTCACCCAAACCAAATGCGCAGAGAGGAGTGAGATAATAATTTTACTCTGTCTGCCTGCCTAGCAGTCAAACAAAAATGAAAATCTTTCTGAACAGGAAACTTGCTGTTTTAAGGACGCCATAAAGCACACATATGACAGGCACAAATAACTCATGCAATGGGATAGATAGGGTGGTGTAATAGATGCTGCGTAAAATGGCTGTAAAACCCAGAATCAATTTATTTATACATCTTTTATACCTTTATTTAAATTGAATTAAATGTTTGAAGACAGTGTAAAACATGTATCATGCATAATACTTCCAAGAAGCATGCAATATATCGACATATTATATTATATATACTAGCATCGGTAACCGCCCTGTGGGCGGGGCTTCAATTGGGAAGCCCAAATAAAAAGGCAAAATATCAGAAATTGAAGGCTTTTTTTTATTTTAAACGATTCATACAAACATCTGTTGAATCATATCACACGCAAATCATCAAAATCTAAACAGTACATGGCGCCCATTTTGAAAAAAGATTGAATTCTGCAAAACGGAAGCGGCCGCTACATGTCTTCCTCAGTCGCACATTTGTGTGTGAAGAGTGCGTGCCGAATCTGCAAAACGGAAACGGCCGCTACACCTGTTACTCAGTCGCTTTGCACATGTTGCCATGTTACTTCGGAGCCGCAAGTTTATATCGAAAGAGTTCGTCAAGAGTCGATCTACTCTCTCCTGGTACGTAGATTTAACAGTATTTGTAGAATTTCAACAAAGCCACATCACTGTTCATATCGGTAAATATTATTCCATCGTGTTTGGAAAAACTGGGAAATTGGAAAAACAATTTAGCCTATTTTACTACCAGGGGTCCCAGGAATACCCACCCAAAATATCGTTGCAATCAGTTGACCCGTTTTTGGGGTACCTTCAAACGGGCATTTGGGGAATTATAGTAAGATATATACATGTATACAGTCACGTGAAAAAGTAACTTCACCCCATGTAAGGTTTTGACTTTTTCAACATATTTCAACATACAGCTATTTGATCTTCATTTCAACAATATTGATAGATAAAGGTGATATAAAACAACAAATATCATGAAACATTTACATTTTGTAGTCCATTGTATAATTTAAGTAAACATAAATGCAAATTTCGCATGTGCAAAAAGTAAGTACACCCTTGGCTCTAATAGGTGGTATTGCCCCCTTTGGCAGAAAAAACCTCAAGTAGGCGTTTCTTGTAACTGTCTACCAGTCTCTGACATTGACTGGGAGAAATTTTTGACGACTCCTCCATGCAGAATTCTTTCAGCTGAGCGATGTTTGAGGGGTTTCTTGCATGCACAGCTCGTTTCAAATCCCCCCACAACATCTCGATGGGATTTAGATCCGGGCTTTGACTTGGCCATTCCAGAACCCTCCATTTCTTTCTTTTCAGCCATTCCTCGGTGGATTTACTGGTATGTTTAGGGTCATTGTCATGTTGCAAGGTCCACCTTCGGTTGAGCTTCAACTTTCCGACAGATGGCCTCACATTATCCTCAAGCACCCTCTGGTACAATGAAGAATTCATAGTGGATTCTATGATGATGAGCTGCCCAGGCCCTGATGCAGCAAAGCTGCCCCAAACCGTAATATTTCCACCAACATGCTTTACAGTTGGTATCAGGTTCTTGTGGTCAAATGCTGTCTTTGGTTTTCGTTCAATAAGTAATGCTGGCAGACCGGACGCCATTTAACGACCAACCGAGGGACGGAACACACATTGATGAATCGCCAGGTTGGCAGTTTACTGCTTGGTCGGGATTCAAAGAGCATACACAGCTTTGAGGAGTGTGTGCGTACCTCTAGGTCATCCTATGAATACCTGGGAGATATGAATTTGCACAGAAACTATATCCTGGGATATCGCTGCTGGTTGAGTCATTTTCTGGGGGCAGGGCTGTGCCGCTGATGCAGTGCCCCCCATCGCCAGTCATCTGGTACTCATTTTGAAAACCTCGGAAAGATGACAGGCTGAGTCAACCGACCTGGTGTTAATTCAACGTCATGTGAGGGGCTCAAACTTAGGACCCTAACATCTCAAGCCTGCCACCTTAACTGTTAGGCCAACACCATTATTATATACTCTGAGATACGAAGCAGTGTTACCAGGTGTCAAGGAATATCCAAAGATTAAAAAATATATCTTCAACATAACTCATGGTGTGAAATGAATATTATTAAAAACAAGATTACATCACATAAGGTTAAAAAGTCGCAAAAGCTTGCAACAAAACATGTGCAAGGAAAGGTAAGCACAATGAGGAGGCCATTTGGCCCATTACAGGTATCCACACCCAGGACGCTCACCAATACTGCAGGTTGTGTCGAACTACTCACTGGAAGTGGCAAATCTGGGTCTGGTTATTGGAACATGATCAATGACCTATTCAGTATTCGAAACAAGTTGGGCCATAAACCCACAAAGAAATTCGGAAAGAAATTCCTTAATGAGATTTTAATTCCACCAAGTAACAAAACAAACAAATAACCACTTATACACGAGGTGACAATTTGTGATAACCTCAGATGATTGAAGGTGCTTTATATAGCGGGATCCAATGATTGTACGGCACATTGAATTCGCCGAGATCGACTTACCTGCCCAGGATGAGCGCGCGAGATCCTCTCGTTCAGGTTCAACACCTGCGTGCACGCGATACACCTGTCACAGGACTTTAGAAACACGTCCGTTGCACGCGAGCAGGTACACTACAGCAATCAAACCATCAGCGATCGTAAACACAGCGAGCTCACCCTTTACGGTTGCCACAGTATTAATGCGAATGGACTTTCAACGTGCAAAGGTCAAACGCGACAGATAAAAAAAACCGAATGATCTTTTAATGAGTCAATGGGCGTCACCAAAGAGACCCCGCCCCCTATCCCCACCTGATTGTAGTGGAGTGTCTTGTCTTGAATAGACATTCTGTTTGATAAACATTTTAATTTATGGGGATTTCTGCTCCTTAACAGGCAAACTAATAAAAAACCTAATCCTAAACAAAACCTAAACCTCTAAACCTAAACTTAACAAAAACTTAAACCTAAACTTAACCCCGACCGAATAAAAAACTATGTCTCACCTACCACTCCACTGGATAAAGAAAACTCGACGACAGTCATTAGCTTTTTGCGAAACTTTTCTCCCTCTGTCTTGTTAAATAATAATTCTATCAATCAATTTATTTTGAGGGAAAACCTGCCAGGTGACTGATAAAATCGGTAAAAACTAGAGAGTTCATAGAACACCTTCCCCCACGCAACCTTGAGAGAAAAAGGACATGGGAAGGGTCTTTTAAACTCTTGCTTTGCATTTCCGAGCACGATCGATATTATCTTACGAGCTGCGATTTTGTCCAATCTCGACATTCCACAACTCTGAGAGCGCGAGCGGAAAAGCTGATTGGTCGAGAAGGTATAAAATGTTGTGATATTTTATCCAAGTACTGCTAAACTGGAGGATTTTTGAAGTGCTAACAAGGTGATATGTGTTCTGCAGTGTTCAATTACAGGGTGTTTCAAAAAGAGTGATACAACTTTAAACGTTTATTTACAAAGAAACAGAAACCTCAGGAACGTGAACCAAACATTTCTTGAAAGCGTATGAAATGGTATTTTATACAACTGATTGCTATTGCAGTAAATCACCGATAGAGTTAGTGAGAGGCCAAGGTCTGAAATTGGCCTTTACGCAAAATCCTTGTAATTGACATGTTCCTTCTGCTGTCTCAACAATGGATGGAGGTCCCCAATGCCAAACAGAAACTTAGAGCTGTCTCCCTTGACATATCACGTGCCTTCGATATGGTCTGGCACCCCGCTCTGCTCACCAAACTCTCCTCCTATGGTATCCATGGAAATCTCCACGCATGGCTTGCGGACTTCCTCTCTGGTCGTAGTCAACGTGTAGCCCGGAATTGGTTTCTCTCATGTCCTCTTCTTGTTCAGGCTGGAGTTCCTCAAGACAGTGTTCTGGGCCCTATGCTTTTTCTAGTCTTCATCAATGATCTCTCTGACTATCTTGAAAAACCTCTCTATCTCTTTGCTGATGACTCCACTCTCTGCCGCTCCATTCCTCATATCTCAGCTCATCAGTCTGCAGCCTCCTCACTCTCTGCAAACCTGGACAAAATCACAGACTGGTCAAACAAGTGGAACATGTCTTTCAATCCTGACAAATCTCACACTCTTACTATGTCCCTCTGAAAAGACCGACTGGACAAACTTCCCATCTACTTTCTGAACAATCCTCTCCAAGAAGTTCTGTCACTCAATCTTTTGGGTCTCACTATCTGCCATGATCTTTCCTGGGAAAACCACATTTCCAAGCTGGCCTCCAAAACCAGTTGCCGACTGGGCATCCTCCGTCGTGCGAGGTCCTTCCTTGGCACACCTGAGCTCCTCACCACATACAAGGCTTTCATCCACAGCTCAAAGGAATACTGTTCTCCCCTCTGGGTTGGTGCTCCTGCCTCACACCTAGCTCGGGTTCACACTGTTGAAACCAAAGCTTTCAGAATCATTGGAATCTCCCGCAAAGAAGCTAACTCCGAGGGCCTTTCACTCACTCACCGCAAGCAGGTAGGTGGTCTTTCTGTCTTCTTCCGACTCCTATCCGGCCTAGCTCCCCCAGCTCTGTCTGTGCTCTGTTCCCCAAATATTCCTACAGGTCGCGCAAGATCTGCCAGTAACCCTCTTATGGTGAAATTGCCAAAATCAAGACTCTCTGCTCACCTTCACTCCTTCATTCCTCTTTACTCCCACCTCTGGAACAAACTCCCTCACTCTCTTCAATCCCACTCCTCCCTCCAGGTCTTTAAAACAGCTGTTCACCACCATCTCTTATCTTCCCCCATCAAAAACCTTGATCTCTTCAACCCCCGTTAATTCACCACAAATCCACTTTTTTTTCCCTTGAAATACCGACGATTTTCTTTCCTGGAAGTTCCAGCAGTGTCCATGTGTTTTATACTTTCCAACCCCCCGGCCTTCCCCTGCCCCCTCCCCCCAAGCCCCCCTGTCCCACAGATCTTCAGTTGTCCCTGTTCTCTGCTGTTGTACTTGGGTGCTTCTCTCTCTCTCCATCTTGTCTCCTGCTCCCTTTTTTGTATGTTTTGTGTGTCCGTTTGTTGTTGTTTTTTGTGGTTGATGTTAGCTCTTACACGAGCCTCGATCTTGTATTCAAAAATAAAAAATAAAAAATATAAAAATAGAGCCTGTGATGGATGTTGTGAAGAGAAACAGGTTGAGATGGTTGGGTCATGTGTTGAGGAAGGATGAAAGTGACTGGTTGAGAAGAGTGATGGAAATGAATGTAGAAGGAAGTGGATGACGGGGAAGACCGAGAAAGACTTGGCTAAAGATGGTGCAAGAAGAAATATGGGCAAGGGGGTTAACAAGGGGAGATGCAGAAAATAGGGCAAAATGGAGAAGATTGTCATGGGGCCCGATCATGGAAGGGACATTTGAAATGACAACATGAAATTTTGTTCCCAAGGGAATGGGGAATGACAGTGAAATTTTGAATGGATTTACATATACATGCAATTGTCATAGAGGTTCGCTTACGAAGCCCTCTATTAAAAAAGCGATCCTTATTTTGCGAGGGCTGCGTACTCGCTGCATTGATTTGTAACACTCAGTTCCAGAAAGGGGATAATAAGCTTGTTAAATACACGTCAGGTGGGTCGACGACAACCGTTGACTACCTGATGGTGCGTAGGCGAGATAGGGGGCACCTCTGGGACACAAAGGTGATCCCGGGGGAGGAGGTTGTTTCACAGCACCACTTGGTTGTCTGCGCCATAAGGGTGAAAGGTGCGAGGAGAGCTCGGCGGGTGAAGTACCAACCGAGAATGAAGGTGTGGAGGTTGAAAGAGGTGACAGTAAGGGAGGCATTAAAAGAGAGGCTGAGTAGGGCAGAGGATGATGTGGTTGAGCTTGAACGTGGTTGGATGTCAATGAAAGATAGTCTGTTTGGAGCCGTTGGTGAGGTATGTGGATGGAAAAAAGGACCACCGAGGCACTCGGAAACATGGTGGTAGGATGATGAAGTTGGAAAGAGGATTGACGAGAAGAGGAAGAAGTTCAAGGAGTGGCAGAAGGTGAAGGGTACGGGAGCAGAAACAGCAGAGCATGAAAGTTATAAGGCAGCCAGGAAGGCTGCAAAGAAAGAGGTAGCAAAGGCGCAGGAGGCATGTAGGAAAATGTTCGGAGAACGCTTGGATTCGGAAGAGGGTCAGAGAGCGGTATTCAGGATTGCAAAGCAGATAGCGAAAGAGAGGTGTGATGTGATGGGGGTGAGTTGCTTGAAGGATGAAGTGGGACAAATCGTTGTCGACCCAGATGGAATTAAAGGAAGATGGAAAAGATATATGGAAATGCTGTTGAATACAGAGAATGAATAGGATGGCAACATAGAGAGTAACCCAGTTTTAGGACCGCCAGAGAAGATAACTGAGGAGGAAGTTGAGGAAGCGATAAAAGCAATGAGGAGTAGAAAAGCGGGAGGGCCGACGGGAGTTGTGGGAGATACAGACTTGGCATTTAATATGGAATATATTTTTTTTCTTGCCTTGGGTTTACTTTCTTAACTCAGTATATCAATCTGGTGAGTTTCTTTTACACTTTGGTGATTTATTTGTTAAAAGAACCATGTCACTGATTGTCTGTCGCAGCAAGAAGTCAACAACAGGATTATATCACAGGTGGCGTGGCAAAATGTACGGACAGGTGCATTTGATGATTGGCTTCACAGTCGGGTATACAAGGGTTGTTGCGTTCTGTATTATAGTAAGGGCATTTTATGAGATATTTCACAAATCTGTTAACTAAATTGTTACCAAAAAATTTCTTCACCAATATGTTTGTAAAGGTGTGTAATAACATGTGTTAAAATGTTGAAGTTCAACTCCTGTGGGAAACCCAGAAAAAAAGCTGTTGAATTCGGGTACCGAAAAATTATTTTCGAGAATTTTTTTTTTTAATCGGCCCTTAAGTAACTTATGAGGGGTCAAATAAGGGTTTTTCATGATTCTGAGTTGATTGTTGATCACCCGGGGGAAAGCTGCTGTTGTCTGTGGATCTGGCAAAGGTGGTGCCGGAGAGGTGACTTCGATCCAACCCATTGAGTGAAAGGGAGTGTTTCCGTGAATAGAGACAATGTTTAAATCTATATTGTCTCCAACAAACTGAGTGACTGCATTGTTTGTTTCCCCAACCTCCATAAAGACCACCTGATCATTACTTGACAATTCACTTTCACTGGCTGGCACTTTGGCTGTCATCACTGATTGATCCTCAAGCGCAGCATCAACCGCTGTCATGTATGCAGTGCAAATGTTCACCGTTGTATCCCTACACCGGGACCGGGTTGTATCCCTACGCCAGAGCTCGGATGGCGCTGCTGTGAATCGGGCCTTGATCGGGAGAGTGAATAAACGCGTACGTCAATTGATCGCAGTTTGTCGAGATACTTTACAACCGCAACCTCATCATTGATCTGTTCATCGGTTTCCTCCACAATGGTGTCAAGAGTGCCAGAAGTATCTGGAACATCATCTCCACTCCTACTATTAAGGAAGCAGTATTTGTAGTTTTGTGTCTCCGTGTAAGACTCGGTGTATCCCAGCCGGTGGAACTTGTTGAGCATCCATTTTGACCCAAATCTATGATCAAGTTGTATGGCAAGCCCCATTTGGTGTGGCAATACTCCAGACCGAGGTCGACAGGCCTTAATAAAATTCTGCCCCCAAACGGCAACTCTTTCGTCTGTCTTGACAATCGGTCTCAAGAACATCTGAAGGCTTGCAGGAACAAGTGTCAGCTGACTATCGATGTCAGTCATACTGTGTGTGGTGGGGTATGACTTTGGACCTAAATCAATCAAGGCAATATCATTGGATATGAACTTGAGTGCCGTCTTTATGATCTGAGTCTTCTCATCTCCATGGTCAAGATTAGCATGATGCGCTCGCAGAATATTGTCGGTGCCATCTTTGAGACAGAGTACATCTGCCCTTCTTTCCTGTGTTGTGAAATACAAGGTGTCTTCGTATTTCTCTAGAAGTTTTATCTTTAGCCAATGCTTTGAATAAGAAAGGCTCTTCTCTGGTGACTGATCAAACTCCTGCAGCTTTTCATGGACTTGGTCCATGTTCATTACCCCATGCTCTAATTCTGAGTCTAACCATTCGCAGAATTCAATAAAAACTGCCTCTCGCTCCTCATCAATACTCCTCTGCCCTCTCTTCCTTTTTCCTTCCTCATCAGTCTTGGACAAACTGTCACCTATCGCAAACATAAGTTTGCATCGCAAATGGTACAGTGTTTCTTCTGCTACCAAGTCGTTGATCCCTTCCAGGCGTCCAGTGACTTCAGTGCCCCAGTCATCCCCGCGACTCCGTGCTGTCTTCAGCAAGCTTGCCTTCAGTGTATCTGCAGTCAAATTATCTGGCCCTCTGTATTTCTTTCTAGCTTGTGCTGGATTATTTTTGTAGAGCTGGGCTGGTTGGTTGCAAAGAATGCATACATCCTTATACAGGAGGTCAACTGACTGTGATCTTCTAGAACTGCAGCCAGTTGATGAACTGAACTCACAAGTAGTGCGTCTTCTCTTCAACTTTGATGACTCTTTCTCTGCCTTTGATGCTTGAGCTGACTTCTTGGTGGTTGCAACAAAGTTGTTGTACAGATCATTTTTACACTTCTGGTGGTACCTCAGTTTTCCTTCCTTTTGAGCCTCCTTCATACGTTCCACAACAGTAACATTTTCGACAGTTTCTGCTTGTTTCAATAAAGTTGAGTATCCCTTTGGAGTTGCCTGTATGAGCCTTTCAGCTGGTGTATCCGAGCGTGCACAGATGAAGCAATTGAGCACAGGTGGAGTAACGTCTTCATCCATATTGCTAGACTCCATGTCCTGCAAAGTAGAAAATGAGATATATTTAGAAATTATTTTTCCACAAAGGAGTGTCTGTGGTGAAATATAAATGTTAACAATCAACTCAGAATCATGAAAAACCCTTATTTGACCCCTCATAAGTTATTTAAGGGCCGATTAAAAAAAATAAAAATTCTCGAAAATAATTTTTCGGTACCCGAATTCAACAGCTTTTTTTCTGGGTTTCCCACGGGAGTTGACCTTCAACATTTTAACACATGTTATTACACACCTTTACAAACATATTGGTGAAGAAATTTTTTGGTAACAATTTAGTTAACAGATTTTCATATGTTTCCCTTACTATTAGTGGAAAACAACTGCTGCACGTCTCCAAAAGTTATTGCCGCTTCCTCTGGAGATGGTCTGTCAACCCGACAATGCTGTTTGTCATGGAGTGGTGGCTTTACGAAATTATGGCATGAAACAGCGTGCTATTGCTCGGCAGTATGGCATCACTCAAGGTCAGGTGTCAAAGATCCTGAAACGAAATGCTCAGAGGGGTGTCCATACTCCAATACCGAGGCCAGGACGTCCCCGCAGAACCATAAGGAGGGATGATCGCCAGCTGCACCGGTTAGTCCGCAATGGCCATACCAAGTCAGCTAATCGGCTTAGGGCTGAATGGCAGCAACTGACAAATGTGCCTGTATCCAGAAGGCTAGTCAACCAACGACTGGTTCAAGCAAGCTATCGTGCCAGGCGTCCCCTGAGAAAGCCACGCCTGTCCAGACAACAGCGCCAGCGCCGATTGCAGTGGGCCAGAGAGCACCGTCAGTGGCAGCCAGGACACTGGAATCACGTGATCTTCAGTGACGAGTCTAGATTTCTGGTCTATCGTCAAGATGGCTGCGTCCGAGTGCGCAGACAAGTGCATGAAGCTGACAACAAAGATTGTATAGTGCCAAGAGTCCAGGCTGGAGGTGGTGGGGTGACCGTTTGGGCTGCTTTTCATGCAGGGGGCAAAACTGACCTGGTTGTTCTGAATGGAAACCTGAACCAGTTCAAGTACAGGGCCATTCTGGAAGAAACATTGCTTCCATTTTCTCGTGCAGCCTTTCGAGGAAACTTTGTCTTCCAAGATGACAATGCACGGCCTCATCGTGCTTGCATGATCCAACACTTTCTTGCTGACCGTGGTGTAGAGCATATGGAGTGGCCTGCCATGTCCCCGGATATGAATCCGATAGAGAACTTGTGGGCAGAATTAACGCGTCAAATCGACCACTTGGACCAGCAGCCGACCTCTGTGAGTGAATTGCAGCAGGCTATTGTCACTGCATGGCAAGCGATTCCTGTCCATACCTTGGCAAATCTCGTGAACAGCATGCCTCAACGTGTACATGCTCTCCTGAATGCTCGTGGGGGTTACACGAAGTACTGAACTGAAATTTTACTGTCCGTAATCCCAGTCGTAATTTAACTTTTGTTTTTGTTAAAAATTTTTTGGCTAATATGCAAAATAAAGAGATACTTCTGGAAAACATACAGAAGTTTAACACAGTACTGTCCATGAATTGAGTTCGATATCAGTTTACATCACTTTCAAGGATCAATTTATTTGTTTTGAAATGTCAAATGTGGTTTTTGTTTCTTCTAAAGGTCACATTAACCAAATCTAGAATAATTTCAACATAATTCCAATGAACTTTTGGTTCTAAGTCATCTTGAAAAGTAAGTTCACCCGCACAAAAAAAAATTCCATATTAAATGCCAAGTCTGTATATTGAAGGCAGCAGGAAGTTGGGGTGTGAAGAGAATGACAGAGATCTGTAATCTGGTGGTGAAAGAAGGCTGCATTCCGGTGGATTGGGAACTGAGTACCCTCGTCCCTCTATACAAGGGGAAAGGTGACCCTCTGGAGTGTGGCTCGTACCGAGCGATAAAGTTATTGGAGGATGGAATGAAGGTATTGGAAAGGGTGTTAGAGAGGAGGAAAAGGAAGAAGGTGAACATCGACGAAATGCAGTTTGGATTTATGCCAGGAAGAGGTACGACAGATGCACTTTTTATTGTGAAGCAGTTGCAGGAGAAGTATGTGGAGAAGAGGAAGAAGTTGTTTCTTGGGTTTGCTGATCTGGAGAAAGTATTCGATCGGGTTCCACGCGAAGTATTGACATGGGCATTGAGGAAGTTAGAAGTGGAGGAATGGTTGATCAGAGTAGTGATGGCAATGTACAAAAGAGCGTACACAGCTGTAAGGACTAAGGACGGGAACAGTGGTGAGTTTGAGGTGAAGGTGGGAGTGCATCAGGGGTCGGTACTAAGTCCACTACTATTTGTAGCTGTGTTGGAGGTGCTGGCTCAGAACGTAAAGGAGGGTTTACCGTGGGAGTTGTTGTATGCAGATGATCTGGTGTTGATGGCGGAAAGTATGGATGGACTGAAGGAAAAGATGAACAAGTGGAAGGAATGTATGGAGACAAAAGGTCTGAATGTGAATATAGGAAAGATGAAGGTGATGGCAAGTGGTAAAGCATGTGGTGAGGTGGAAAGAACTGGGAAGTTGCCATGTGCTGTGTGCAGGAAGGGTGTCGGAGTGAACTCCATTCAATGTACAATGCTGCGCTGAGTGGGTTCATCAAAAATGTAGTGGTCTGAGAGGGTCATTAACCAGTGTGGCAGCTACATTCAAATGTAAGGTGTGCACAGAGGGAGCTGCAGATGGAGGAAATGTTGAGTTGGATCTTGGAGACGGCGTGAAGCTGGAAGGTGTGAAAAGATTTTGCTACCTCGGAGACATGCTGAATGGAGAAGGTGGATCAGACACGGCAACGGTTGCTAGAGTGAGATGTGCATGGAAGAAGTTTCAGGAACTGAGTGGCATGCTGATGAGGAGGGGAGTGTCGTTGAAGCTGAAGGGAAAGGTGTATGCTGCATGTGTGAGAAGTGTTATGATTTATGGGAGCGAGACATGGGTCATGAATGTAGAGCAGCAACGAAGGCTGGAAAGGGTGGAAATGCGAATGGTTCGGTGGATGTGCGGAGTATCGTTGAGAGAGAGGAAGACAAATGATGAATTGCGAAAGATGATGGGAATAGAGCCTGTGATTGATGCTGTGAAGAGGAACAGGTTGAGATGGTTTGGTCATGTGTTGAGGAAGGATGAAAGTGACTGGTTGAGAAGAGTGATGAAAATGAATGTACAAGGAAGTAGAGGACGGGGAAGACCGAGAAAGACTTGGCTAAAGATGGTGGAAGAAGAAATGTGGGCAAGGGGGTTAACAAGGAGAGATGCAGAAAATAGGGCAAAATGGAGAAGATTGTCATGGGGACCGCAAGGCTAACCCCCGCTCTAGCAGGGAAAATGGCCGTAAAATGCATGTTGTTGTTGTTGTTGTTGCATACTCGATCGACTGACCATTGTCGACGAAGCTCTCACTCTACGCAATGCGTATTACATGATTGGCTTTGGCATGTTTTGTTTTGCGTGACATCATTTGCTGTATATTGCACATTGCATTGTATTGTAGCGGTTACCGGAAGCATTACACAATTACCTTGCACCGGCCGATGACGCAACCGGTGAGCGGTCACTTGTCCGGACTCGCCCGGGCGTGTCCAGACTTGCCTTTCCCAGGCGAACACTTGGCTTACCTATTTGCATACCACGCCCCGCCTGAGAGGCGTGGCTTTTGTGTGTTGAGCTTTACTTATAAATTGCTGCCCGTTCGATGGGCTGATTCAGTGCTTTTGAGGTCTTTGGAGTGAGCTGGAAATAAATAGCTCAGTGAAACTTCATTCCTGGCGTCGTTCATTTTGTCCGGTTTTTATCGTGCGAGCATAGCTCCCACAATTGGTGACCCCTTTTCAAGAACAAGGCGATGGAGTCATCTGTAGCTTTGAAGCTCCCGGGCTTTTGGGAATCGCATGCGGCTGTCTGGTTCGCCCAAGCGGCTTCTCAATTCGCCCTGCGGAACATTACGGAGGACACAACGCGCTACCACCATGTGGTCTCCATGCTCAACGCCTCCACCGCAGCCCGGGTCCTGAGCTTCCTACATAACCCGCCGAACGCCGACAAATACGGCGCGTTCAAAGGCCTACTCCTTGGTGCGTTTGGACTCATGTAGACCGAACGCGCGTGACAACTACTCGACCTCCCGGAGCTGGGTGAGGCCCGTCCATCCGAGCACATGGACCACATGCTGGCTCTACTCGGCGACCACAGCCCGGATTTCCTCTTCCGCGAACTGTTCCTCCGGCAGCTACCCGGGCAGGTACGGTTAGCTTTGGCTAACTCGCCCATCATGGACCCTCGCGCCCTGGCCAAGAGGCCGATAAATTTTTCTCGGGCAGGCGACACGTCGGAGCGGCCACCTGGAACCCTGGGCCAACCGAGGCAACGCCCGCGCCACGCCCGGCGCCACCACCGGCCGAGTCAGCGCCACTGGCGGCAGCGGCCACCGCGACGCCCCTTCGACCGAACCCGACGCGACCGCCGGAGCCTCCACCAGAGCGGACCATGTGCTATTACCACGCCGGGTTCGGGCAGAAGGCCAGAACGTGCCGCCCACCGTGCACTTTCGGCAGGTTGGGAAACGACCAGGCCGGCGCTCGCTGCCTGCCATGAGCGTCGGCCATTCAGGCAGCCTTCTGTTTATCACGGATACGGCATCCGGGCAGCGTTTTTTGTGCAACACCGGTGCTCAGCTGAGCATGATACCTGCCTCGGTGCAGGACAAACAGGCCGCGCTTTGCGGCCCCGCCTTGTTCGCCGCAAACGGCTCCTCCATCCGCACCTTCGGTTTGCGCAGCATCGCATTCTGCTTCGGGGGCCAGCGCTTCAGGTCGGACCTCATCACGGCGAACGTGCCCATGGCCTTGCTGGGTGCAGATTTTCTTTGCGCGCATGGGCTTTTGGTCGACGTCAAATGGCGTCGGCTCATCAATGCGGAGACCTTCAGCTCACTCGCTTGCTCATTGAGCTGCTCCGCTCCGACCAAGCTAGCCTGCGCGCTCCCGGCCGTGGACGATTTCACCCACCTACTCGCCGAGTTTCCCGCCCTCACGCAGCCGACGTTTTCGGCCGTCGCCGTCAAGCACGGCATCGAACACCACATCCCGACCACAGGTCCACCGGTCTACGCCAGGGCTCGCCACATCGACCCGGCCAAACTCGCCGTGGCGAAGGCGGAATTCGACGTGCTGGAGCGATTGGGCATTGTGCGGCGCTCGAATAGCGTGTGAGCCTCACCTCTGCACATCGTGCCCAAACCAGGTGGCTGATGGCGACCATGCGGCGATTACCGCCGCCTCAACGACGCCACCACCCCCGATCGGTACCCGATACCGCACATACAGGACTTTTCCACCCGTTTGGCGGGGCGGTGATCTTTTCCAAGGTCGACCTCATTCGGGGCTACCACCAGGTACCCGTCCAGCCGGCGACGTGCCGAAGACGGCGGTAATTACACCTTTTGGCCTCTTCGAGTTCCTTCACATGCCGTTCGGCCTTAAGAACGTGGCCCAGGCCTTCCAGCGGCTGATGCACAGCGTGCTGCGCAACCTCACCTTCCTTTTCGTCTACTTGGACGACATTCTCGTTGCCAGCACTTCCCGGGCGGAGCACCTCATCCACCTGCGCACGCATTTTGAGCGCCTTGGCCAGTGTAGGGGAATTTGTAGCGGGGGACTCAAGACTCCAATGACCGGACACAGGTTTCATAAAAGGTCTCAACTTTATTAACTGGTTATTCACTTTATTCCATTTACCAAATAATACCGCATAATTCAATGGACCAGGTTAACTCTTTTCGCATGGTCCTTCTCGTTCGGCCGATGTTCCTCCGCCACTCCCGTCCGGCAGAGGTCCTGGTGACAAGTCCTGTCGACTCCACGTTTGCTCTCGTTTATATGGACAAACTGGACTTAATCCCCTGTCCGCTGACCGTTAATCCTTTCTCCGCTAATGCCCCGAGGTCATGCATGTACCAAGTCCTGGCATCAGCTCGCTCCCCTCCTGCTGTGAGTTCCGTTTACCAAACGATAGGGGGGTGTTCCAGCCAGGGGCTGTGACCAGGTGGACAAGAGATTATCATGTTCGGGCACATTCCTGACCTCATTTACGAACTCGACTTTCACAGAGTTTGCAGGTAAAATGTATCTGCTTCGTTACCAGTGTTAATTAATAAGTTACCAGTGCCAATTAATAAGTTACACTGAGTTACACTTCCACAATTCCCTCATCTTTTTGTTTTTGTTTATATTAACCATTAATCTAAACATCAATATAAGTAAACAATCAATCACTACAAGTAAACATCATTACAAGTATAAGTAAATAATCAATCACTTTGGTAATCAAATTCCCTTGGGCATACACCGTCATCCTGCAAGAATCACAAAACATTTCATTGGTCATTGACTCCTTCCATATCGTTCAATCTATTGCATTTGCATCACAAATATATTTTCAAAACAACACTTCACCATCACCAAGATACAACAATTTCACTTCATTTTCAAGTTTTGTAAAGCATCTGCACCATCTGGCAAAAACGTTTGCCTCCACACAAATGTTGACTTTGTTTGAAAGGAAGGGCTGATCACTTGTGTTTGAATCCTGGTATGAAACATTTTCTCCTAATGTCTTCATAGCTCCTGCACTACTTCGTGTAGGATTTCGCTGTTGTGATAACATTGCGGAGTCATAGTCTGACCCTGCTCTCCTTGTAGCATTCTTGCCACTTTTTTTGCTGTAATTCCTGAACAAGGCCTTCACCCAGTTGTAGTCGACTTGCCTCCTCCCTCATTGTGAGTGGGCAGCAAGTATTGGTGTGACGTTGATTGGCCAGCAAGATGTGGAACAGGGATGCCGGATGCATCCACAATGATGTTGGGACCATGGTGTTCAGGTCATTCATGGTCCTTACCAGGAGCAACCAGCAGAATCGTGCACAGCTGTTGTGACAAGGGCACAGCCGTTTTTTGCAGCTCCATGCTGGTTCCCCGGACGTTGGTGAAGTAATAACATATGTCCCCGCATTTCACAGAGGTTGCAGGTAAAATGTCGTTGTCCTGCAACTTCTGATGTGGTGAATGTTCGAAGCCTTCGAACAAGAGTAAGTGATCGCCTTTCTTTCATATGTTGCAGTGTGATCCAGGCAAATGGTCACATTAATTTCCTTGGTGAAGGTAAGCATTCATCTCCAAGTTACACGGGAGAATGTCTTCATCATTCTTTGAGAAAGAGGGTGTATGCCATGATTAACTTCATTTTTTTTTTAGCCACAAATTTTCTTTCTCGAACTTCTTCCCAATTCCGTTAGCAATCCCTCCAAAATGTGATCTCGTCTTATCCTTATGCTCAGTCACATCTGAATCTGCTTTCCGCACACACTGAATCAGATAGGGTACATCTTACCATGAAATCAGCATAATCATGTATATCTTCCGACAGTTTCACATTCAACAATTTGTTGTTTTTCCTTAACACAAAAGTTATATTCATTTATATGCGTCACACAAATAATATTCAATCAGGTATGTATTTTATTACTAAACTAAGAATAGCATTGTATATGATTACAATCACAAACGGGAATACCTAATTCCCAACAACAATTTTTTCAAACCAACAAATTAAACATAATGTATTATTACCATAATTCCTCTCCACTTTTTATTTTCCCTCTTTTTCCTAACAGTGTGTCACTCGTGGTGATATGAGTTCACTGATATTGTAATTGACACAACTCATAACATTGTCGTTATGCCATTATCTTAATTCTACTGTTTCATTTGCAACATCACTTGATTTAATCTTGTAATCTCAGTATTTATTCATATCATCATAACAATCTTTCTATTTTAGGTCCATATTTGTTTCTATTCTTATCAACCTCCTACGGTTTATCAATTTGTTCCAAAACACTGCAACCAAATGTTTTAACCAAAGCTCTACCAAACTATTTCCAATTTGAACTCAAAATGCTAATTAAACAACAATTCAAAGAATTAACTTCAATGGGTCAACAAACTCATTTTATAAACAGATCTAATTTTCCCATCCAATAATTTTCCTTGCCAAATGTCATATTGCAACACTTTAATAAACCTTCGAAAAATGTCTCCCAAATCAATAAATTCCCTTTTTACTTCCCAAATACTCATCTGTAAATTACATATTCAATTACAGTTTTTCCCTATTTGTTCGGCCTAAATGGCCACTGAAGTGGCTGCCAACATGCAGTACCGTTTTTATCTACCAAGCAAGTATTCGTCCACATAAGATCTCTACCAAAATGTTGTTTGTAAAAAACAAATCTGGGATTTCTGATTACATGGATGCACACTCTCAGGACATTTCAGGCTGCTTGTTAACAATCCACTACGATAAATTAATTCCTTTACCCACAATCAAATAATTAGTACAAATTGAGGATATTATCCCTATCACATTCATTTATAGATTCATTATGTTGGATCTAAATTTTCTCCCACTGCTGCAAGGAAGAACAATAGCTCTAATAAGTCTTTGTAATATCTCACTTCATTTACCCAGCATCGAAGAATTTATTTACTATCCATTCCCATCTGTTAACCAGTGACTTTGTTTGAACTCCAAAACTTAATTTGATGAATCCCATGTGTATGGTACCACTTATTGAAACCCCTACTTTTGTAGAAAATATCCAAGTAAGTGTTTTTTTTACACCCCCTTAACTGTTGCTCATCCATTTCTATGCACCCAGTGAGTACTACTGACACCAGTATGCCAATATAGGTGTGCGAGATTAACAAATATGTTGCAGGTACACGTAACAGCGCGTTCTGAGTATAAATAACGTAACAGCGCATTCATGTCTGCCCCTTGGTTTAAGATGCACAATGCATTCCGTTTTAAAACTCACAATAGTTCAAATCAGCAAGATTTTCTTTACTATTTTCCCATATCATCTATGCCTAATACACATCCATACATGCAGCACAATTTATATGCTGATAAAATTCAAGTTTATATATATATATATAAATCCATGAGCAGAGTATTCTGGGAAGTCAGTGTAAGACCTCTCCCAAATTTGGATAATTTTGTACTCCCTCATTTCTTTTTATGAAGCTCATATCCATAAATAGCTGTTATTCTCATATAAATTCTATCAAAAATGGAATCCCCAAATTACTCACAATTTTACTATTAATTAATGGCTGCTCATAACCCAGCACATCAAATCTTTATATTCCATCTCCCTTGACAAAAGAGATAATGTTCATAATCAAATTATATTTCTATTTTATTTTACGGATTCTCTGCATATTCAATCCCATCCACATAAAACTATCCATTTCCAGACAGGCACACTGTCGGTGTCAACAATCTTGTAAGATTGATACACAAAACAATAAAAAACACTAACATTGACACACAAAAAAATACACACACACATGCATTATGCGTATTTGTTTGCGTTGGAACTATTATTTACAGATCAAGATGGGTGTCAATTTTATTTCAATTTCATAAAATTTGTCCTTCAATTTTAGAAATGCTAATACACAAATGGACCAAAAAGTTTATTCTTAGAAAACCCCTATGATGTCACATTGAAATTACCCTTTCAGTTCCCACAATAATTTATCCAAATTTGACTACACACCCATTTACATGTCAGTCGACCACTGACTTATCAATCGTGTGGAACAATAGTCCGAAATTCCCACCTGATCATCATGTGACCCTTGTCCCTTGGTTTAAAATTTGCAAAGCAATTGTTCCAACTTTGTAAATTTAAAATTGTGTGCCCAACATAAAAGATCCAATTTCGGCATGTGATCAATTAATTACTAATTTGCTTACAAGCAAAAGAAAAAATGAATAATTCTTGCTCCGAAAACTTTTCAGACCCAAGAATCATCGACAGTTATTCATGTTTGTCCAGTAATCTAATTTGTTGAGGCCAATCGTCATTTGGGATTTGTCGCAATGAAGGCCTAATCATTGTCTGAGGTATCGGTCAGCACTGGTACCCTTGATCTTGGTTTCTTTGTCCTTGGTTTCTTTGTCCTTGGTTTCCCTGTCGAAATTGTCTTCTGCTCAGATATGGGCATCTCCTTATCCAGTGTCCCATCTCTCCACAGTTGAAGCACCAGCTTCTGTCGTTACCTGCTCTGTCCACTTGTTGACTTGTCTTTCTGGGCTGCATGTCTGGGTCTTTGGGTTGCCATTCTGACCTCTGGTTATCTCCTGATTCATAGTTGTTGTCTGTTGCATTGTTACGTTGTTGCATAGAAAACCTATTGCGTTGGTTCGTAGTCATCAGGGCTTGTGTCTGTAGTTGCATCAATTTTTCGGCATTTATAGCACTGTTCCTGGCCTGAATTCGCTGATGATGCAAAGCATAATTCAATATTTCTTGCATCGGCTTGCCTTCCCAAGCAATACACTGTCTTTCCACTTCACTCTTCAATTTCGGCAACAGACCATTAATAAAAAGGGGTTTTAGGGCATTGTCGATTTGTGCCCGGTCTATTCCCGAATATAGTCGAAAAACATCTCGCAATCTGTCTAAATAATCACTAGCATCCTCTCCTGTTTTCTGTTTGCACGTAACCACTTTATTCCAATCAGTCACGGGCGGCAATTTTTGTATGGCCTCTATTAATTTATTTATCTGTGTCATTTTAGCCTCCGTGGGTATGTCTAATTCTCCATTTACTGCATGTACCCAGTTTGCCTCACTCATTAATGTCTTCAAAGTGGTGGTATTAGGAATTACCCACTTTAAGAGTATTTCTATGTCTCTTATAGTCGGCAATTGCGTTTCCACAATCAATCGTAGCTCTTCTGCGAATTGAAGTGGATCTGTTTTGATTGATGGCATATCGCTCTGTAATGCCTTCAATTGGTGTATTTGCCAAGGTCTATACATCAAATCTGGGCGTTCCTCATTTGCCCCTGGAAATTGCCGTTGCGGGAAATTCATAACGCCACATTGTTCAAAACCTCCCTGTGGGAGAGTCAAGTTTTGAATGTTCATTGGCAGATCATATTGATCGTTGGATAGATTGGCATTCATCACAGAACCCTTACTCCTTGTATGGTGGTATGGGACGTATGTTGAAGTTGTTGCAGCTGGTTGTATTGCTTGCCCACTTTGAGTCGGTTCCTGTCCTCCAGTTGCACCCTCTGGGGTAGTCACCTCAACTGGGGCACTGCTTTCACCTGTCTTCTGTCGGCTAGAGCCAATCGTTTCACTCTGTACTGGCCCTTCGGCAGGTAGAGGTACAGGTACCTGTACTTCCTGTGGCTGATATACACTATTTCGCCGATAGGGTGGAGGAGTTTCCTCTTCTAGTTCATTTATCTCATATGACCTTGCGTCTGGGTACAATCTGAACTGGGATCGCTTTCCATTGCTAACTTCAAGAGGCATTTGGGTGGATACCTTTTCCAACCTATGTTGTATCTGCTTCATTTCTTTCTTCACACCCCCCATTTTCGTTTTGGTCTCCCTGTCTCTAGACTCGATGTCCCAGTAATAAAATGGTTTCCAATCCACCTTCAACTTCTGTCTGTCTCTTGCTTCTAATTCTTCTCTGAGTGTTTCCAATGTGTTCCTGTCAAACGTGCCATCCTTGGGGAATTCCTTCTTTCTCCCTTTTGTCCATTCATGCCAAGATTCCAAATCTTTAAGTGAATGTGGACCATATTGCTGATACATGTGGTTGACGCAAGCGCCTCTTTGGGACAAGTCTAGCTGACCTTGTTTACCCTTGCAGACTCCATTTCCCATTTTGCCTGTATGTGAATAACACTCAATATTCCCTCAATGTACCAGGTAGATTACTAGGATCTGCGCTTTGGAATGCACCTGTACACACCTGTACTATATGTCCTATAAATAAAATCTACTGGAGTTTGTTCCACCTTTTATCAAAGTAACGTTGGATGCGTTGTAGCTTGTTCCAGGTTCCTCTAAAGCTTCACTCGTACCTCCAGGAAGGATCTCTCCACCTGTTCACACGGTGATTTCCAGAAAATCTCCCTCAGCTGTGGCTTTGCACAATCCAATCTCACAGATCAGTATTTGCAGATGAGCCGGAGGGTCAGTATGAAATGGGTGAATCCTCAGGTGTCCGCTCTGTTGACGGGGAAATCACACAATGGTAACCGCACATATATATCTGTATATAAACTCACCACCTTGCTCAATTTTCCCAGGTTGTCTCCACATTGATAATATCTCGCAAAGATATCAAAGCTTCTTTCTTGAGACCGCATTTTCATCAATCAAACAATCAATATATTCAATTCAATTTATTCAGTTAAATTTTTTCAATTAAATTCAATCAATTAGATTCAATCAATTAACAATTCAATCAATTATTCAATTTCAATTAATTCATCAATATTCATCAATAAATCAAATTAATCTTTTTTTTTTTTTTGGATGACCCCTTGCATAAGCCCTTTCCCCAATGATGTCAGGACAGGTCCATCCATTGACCGTCACCTCTGGTTTGTACCTCATGTTAATTGATGAATCACCGTCCTGTCCTAGGGTCATATCTGACATATTTCCCCATTTTGCCTGGTCTCCACAAATTTTCTTTGCAACCACTAAAGGCAACTCATCCTTCATTCGTGAGACAGCCAAAATGGATGGCAGATATTAAAGTTCTTTGGGAAAAATATCTCATCATTTTTCTTTTAATAGTACCCAAATCTCTTGGCAATATAAATTTCGTAAAAGTCCTGAAATGGGACTGTCAAATTCCTTCAATCATGCTAAATTTTGAAACTCCATCGCTTGTAATACCCAATTTATCCCATAGGGCTTGAAAGTTCTTTCCCAAGTTCATGCAGCATTCTGCATTTGAACCCTATGATATCATTCATAATAATCATCATGATTTTATAGTCATGGTCATATCATAATCATCTATTTAAAACGAACATTTCCTTTATCACCACAGCTATGTGGTATAATCAACAATAGAATAAAACTGTACATAGCAACAGGCTACCACATGGCCACTTAGTATACCTATTGACAATAAGTCATAACAATATCGAATAATCATTGAACAATTCAAAAATCGCTTCCACTGCTCCAGCCGCAGCATTCGTTATTTTGTTTGCTCATTCACTATTCCTGATTCGTCATCAAGGATCTCCATCATCACACAGCGTACTTAATTCCGCATTTTAATGAGAATTCAACAGGAATTTACGACTCAAAGGAAAAAAGAATGAGCAGACCTTTTGCAGGATGATCGTTACAAAAATCGTTACATATATTAAAGTATTTATAATGTCGACAAATCATATCTTAATTCTTACAAAAATTTGGTTCTTTGAATAAATCACAGCACCGGGAGAACCAGCTCCAAAAAATGGATCTTTGTGTTTATTCAGCACCCTAGTAATTGGCTCTTTGTGTACTAATTACACAGCACCCAGGCCCCGCTCATATGGATCTTTGTGCAGCACTGCACAGCACCTGAGCAAAAGGGGTTTCATCTACATTTTCCCTATCCGGTGTACCATCCGTGATATTTGTTTGCTCATTCACTATTCCTGATTCGTCATCAAGGATCTCCATCATCACACAGCGTACTTAATTCCGCATTTTAATGAGAGTTCAACAGGAATTTACGACTCAAAGGAAAAGAACAAGCAGACATTTTGCAGGACGATAACTGGAATTAGTCGTGAAAATATATCGAAAATACACAAAAATACACACCCACACAAATAAACAACATTTATTCCGTTTAACAGAACAAACATTTCCTCTATCATGACATGCATGTCTTCAAAATTATATGACCAAGAGAAAAAGTAAAATTAATTAAAAACTGCGGGCAGTGATGATCCGGGGACCATACCGCTCCATCCTGATTGGACGAGTGCGTGCTAGAGTCATTAACAGCGACAGTCCAGATCCGATTGTTCAAAATTTCAACTCAATCGATCGAAAAATGAACGCAGGGATGCATTTTAAAGGTGCAGTGGCACTAACTGAGTTGCCACGAATATGGCCACGAAATTGCCAATATGGCCATCACAAAATATTTTCCTTAATCAATTGGCTCATAGCATAACCAATCTGCAAGTATTTCATCCGAAGATGTATTTCTGAGGACTTTTAATTAAATAAGTCATTTATAAATCAACGAGTTAATTTATTAAATGATTAATCAATAAATCAATATTTTCCTTGACAGCCACATCACTTGGTCAGTGTCATGTCCAAATATCAGCTTCCTTACTCAAAAGGTGCCTGAGTTAATGTAATGTAATTACTGTAATAAGATTACTGCAATTACTGTAATGATTACTGTAATTACTGTAATTACCGGAACTGTAATTACTGTAATTACCTCAGGTAATTACTGCAATGTAATTACTGTAATTTAATAAGAAATGTAATTAATTAAATAAGTACTTCATTAATCGCTCATAATTAAATAACTCGTGAATTCTTATCCGGTTTATTTAACATTTGAGTGTCCCCAAAACGTTGGAGCAAAACGTTGCAACAACGAAAGTGAAACGTTGTAGCGACGTTATGGAAACGTTAGCAAAACCCAACATTTAAATGTTCACAAAACGTTGGAGCAAAACGTTGCAACAACGAAAGTGAAACGTTGTGGCGACGTTGTGGAAACGTCAGCAAAACCCAACATTTAAATGTTCACAAAACGTTGGAGCAAAACGTTGCAACAACGAAAGTGAAACGTTGTGGCGACGTTGTGGAAACGTCAGCAAAACCCAACATTTAAATGTTCACAAAACGTTGGAGCAAAACGTTGCAACAACGAAAGTGAAACGTTGTGGCGACGTTGTGGAAACGTCAGCAAAACCCAACATTTAAATGTTCACAAAACGTTGGAGCAAAACGTTGCAACAACGAAAGTGAAACGTTGTGGCGACGTTGTGGAAACGTCAGCAAAACCCAACATTTAAATGTTCACAAAACGTTGGAGCAAAACGTTGCAACAACGAAAGTGAAACGTTGTGGCGACGTTGTGGAAACGTCAGCAAAACCCAACATTTAAATGTTCACAAAACGTTGGAGCAAAACGTTGCAACAACGAAAGTGAAACGTTGTGGCGACGTTGTGGAAACGTCAGCAAAACCCAACATTTAAATGTTCACAAAACGTTGGAGCAAAACGTTGCAACAACGAAAGTGAAACGTTGTGGCGACGTTGTGGAAACGTCAGCAAAACCCAACATTTAAATGTTCACAAAACGTTGGAGCAAAACGTTGCAACAACGAATGATCACAAGTAATTATCACATTGCAATGACCTCTAAACATTCCTAAACCAATATCCCATTAAAATCCCATTAAAATCCCATTAAAATCCCATATCTTGTCACCCTTTGCATTGTTGAAAGCAATTAATTCCATAACTCAATATTACCTCTATTTATATATACTAGGGCGTGCCCGCACGTACGTGCTTGCCCGTACGTGCTTGCAAAAAGAACATGCGTGCAAACAACAACAAAAACTTTGAAACCACGTGGCAGTAACGACCACAGAACCCCCCCTCTATTTACATGAAATGGTTTGGTCCATTCGCAAAGCCAAAGCAAACGACCACAGAACCCCCCCCTCTATTTACATGAAATGGTTTGGTCCATTCGCAGAGCCAAAGCGAACGGCTTGCGAGTCCGGTGACCATACCTTGGGACCCACTTGTCCGATTAATTTCAAACCTTGAAAAGGCACATCCTCGGGTCTCCAGCAATATACCTGGCAAGTTTCAAGTATATCGGACCGGTAGTTTGTCGAGAAACAGCAGTCGCATTCAGACAGACCGACACACACACAACTAGAACGACGCTCAGTAGAGAGCATATCTCTGCCTTGGTGAACAGTTTATGTTTTGTATCCCACTGATAGGCCGGATCTGTATTCGGACCTGAACCAAAATGGAATCGGCGTGTTTTTGTCACTTTTTTTAATATATGAATAATATTAAAATAATAACATTAATAAGTATATTATGTTAAATATCATGTATATCGCTTTTCACCCGATCTCTTTATGGTGAAGAATCACTTTAAACAATTCTCGTAGCCGGATTCGCACCTGGGTCTTCACCAAAATCCAATCATTTTGTCCGTGTCACCCATGCTATTTATCTGGCAAATTTCGTCAAAAAAAACAACAGCACTGGTTTTGTTTCCTGGAAGCTTCCTGCAAAACGCTTTGCTTCTCGCAAAACGTCCGCCAATGGGAAGTAAAGGGAGGGAGAAGGAGCGGGAGCAAGAGACAGGGTGCCGGAATGGACATGAGGGACAATGAGGGACAGTGAGGGAGTGTTGGTATGCAATTTTTATCCAATCGCCATCTTTCACAATAATTCTGGACCGGCATGAGGTGGGATTGTCTGTCATGAATTTATTTGTTGATCGAACGAGTTTTAATTTGTCTAAATCCGACCAGTCGTTCCAAAGATATAAGCCGTTTTGTCGCAATACCATAAATTGGAATGAGGTAAAATATATATATATAAATATTATTCCCTTTCCCGGTTCCCTGTCGCTCGCCGAGCAAGTCGCGTGCTTTGAGCAAGTGCAAAAAAAAAAAAAAAATACTTTACACGTGTACGGGTGTGTAAACGAGTGTACCGGCCCTACACGACCTGGAAGCAGATGTTCTCATGGTGCACTCACGGGCCATCCGCTCCCAGTTCACAGCCAGGCCCTTAATAACCAGCGTATTCACGTGACTATGCACTTAATCTTCGCAAAGACGCAGTCTCAATCACACAGGCGAATGCAGGCAGACATTCGTTCGCTTCGCGCACATCAGTGGCGCGTGTCAGAAGAATTACGCAGCGCAGGAAAAATACGTATTTTACAGAAATCATGAGAAAAACACGAATAATAGCTACAATCGTTTAAAACGTTTCATCCTTGGATTACCTATGGACAATCACAAGTCCCACACAAATCCTCCATGTATATACAACATAACTATTCCCAAGTTCGTAAATCATACTGGACAAAAACAAGACACACTCACCTTTTAAAGACTTGTTTGTGTCCAGTTGATCCCAGTGGTGCCTCCAGATTGTAGGGGAATTTGTAGCGGGGGACTCAAGACTCCAATGACCGGACACAGGTTTCATAAAAGGTCTCAACTTTATTAACTGGTTATTCACTTCATTCCATTTACCAAATAATACCGCATAATTCAATGGACCAGGTTAACTCTTTTCGCATGGTCCTTCTCGTTCGGCCGATGTTCCTCCGCCACTCCCGTCCGGCAGAGGTCCTGGTGACAAGTCCTGTCGACTCCACGTTTGCTCTCGTTTATATGGACAAACTGGACTTAATCCCCTGTCCGCTGACCGTTAATCCTTTCTCTGCTAATGCCCCGAGGTCATGCATGTACCAAGTCCTGGCATCAGCTCGCTCCCCTCCTGCTGTGAGTTCCGTTTACCAAACGATAGGGGGGTGTTCCAGCCAGGGGCTGTGACCAGGTGGACAAGAGATTATCATGTTCGGGCACATTCCTGACCTCATGTACGAACTCGTCTTTCACAGAGTTTGCAGGTAAAATGTATCTGCTTCGTTACCAGTGTTAATTAATAAGTTACCAGTGCCAATTAATAAGTTACACTGAGTTACACTTCCACACCAGCATGGCCTCATCATCAACCCGGCGAAATGCCAGCTTGGTGTAACGGCCGTCGACTTCCTGGGGCACCACGAAGCGTGGGGCCATCCCGCTGCCTACCAAGGTGGAGGCAGTCACAAGTTTCCCGCGCCCCCGCTCCATCAAGCCCCTACAGGAATTTTTGGGGATGGTAAATTTCTACCACCGGTTCGTGCCTCGTGCCGCCCAATTGATGCGCCCCCTGTACGAAGCCCTCCGGGGCAAGCCGGTCAAGCACGACATCGCCTGGACCACAGAGATGGACGCGGCGTTCACGGGCGCTAAGCTGGCCCTCGCCAACGCGACCATGCTGGCGCACCCGGCGCTCGACACACCCATCGCCCTCATCACGGACGCTTCTGACTACGCGGTGGACGCCGTGCATGAACAGTGGGTGAACGGGGCTTGGCAACCGCTGGCCTTCTTCAGCCGGCAGCTTCGCCCTAACGAGCGCAAGTATAGCGCTTTCGACCGCGAGCTCCTCGGCCTTTACCTGGCCGTTCGCCACTTCCGCCATCTTTTAGAGGGCCGCCCATTCACGGCGTTTGTGGACCACAAACCCCTGGTCTTCGCCATGGCCAAGGTTACGGAGCCGTAGTCGGCCCGCCAGCAGCGCCACCTCTCCGCCGTGTTCGAATTTACGATGGACATCCGGCACGTTGCGGGCAAGGACAACGCTGTGGCCGATTGCCTTTCCCGGTCCGGTGCGAACGCTGTCCACCTGGGTGTACACCTGGGTGTCCACCTGGGTTTATGCTGAAGGAGCATGTCCAGACTTGCCTTTCCTGAGCGAACACTTGGCTTACCTCTTTGCATACCACGCCCCGCCTGAGAGGCGTGTGGACTTCGCCCACATGGCGGCCGACCAGACCGCCGACCCCACGGTGCAAGCCCTCCGGACAGCGGACACAGGCCTGCGGTTGGCCGAAGTCCCCTTCGAGGACACAGGCACGGTTCTCCTGTGCGACGTTTCCCTGGGCCAACCTCGCCCCATCGTGCCCACCGGATGGCAGCGGCACATTTTTGACGCCCTCCACGGCCTTTCCCACCCAGACCGGAAAGCATCACAGAAGCTCGTGGCAGCAAAGTTCGTCTGGCACGAGCTCCGTAAGGACGTCCGTGACTGGGCCAATGCCTGTGTCGCCTGCCAGCGCGCGAAGGTGCGCGAAGGCGCGCGAAGGCCGATTGCCTTTCCCGGTCCGGTGCGAACGCTGTCCACCTGGCTGTCCACCTGGGTGTCCACCTGGGTTTATGCTGAAGGAGCGTGTCCAGACTTGCCTTTCCTGATCGAACACTTGGCTTACCTCTTTGCATACCACGCCCCGCCTGAGAGGCGTGTGGACTTCGCCCACATGGCGGCCGACCAGACCGCCGACCCCACGGTGCAAGCCCTCCGGACAGCGGACACAGGCCTGCGGTTGGCCGAAGTCCCCTTCGAGGACACAGGCACGGTTCTCCTGTGCGACGTTTCCCTGGGCCAACCTCGCCCGATCGTGCCCACCGGATGGCAGCGGCACATTTTGACGCCCTCCACGGCCTTTCCCACCCGGACCGGAAAGCATCACAGAAGCTCGTGGCAGCAAAGTTCGTCTGGCATGAGCTCCGTAAGGACGTCCGCGACTGGGC
The DNA here is from genome assembly GCF_964187855.1 of Myxine glutinosa. Lineage (NCBI taxonomy): Eukaryota > Metazoa > Chordata > Myxini > Myxiniformes > Myxinidae > Myxine > Myxine glutinosa. The sequence goes on along the minus strand of NC_136270.1, from coordinate 37,242,373 downwards.
CAACGCCTGTGTCGCCTGCCAGCACGCGAAGGTCCACCGGCACACCAGGCCCCGTTGGCACCATTCGACGTGCCCGTGCGGTGCTTCGACCACGTCAATGTGGACCTGGTGGGACCCCTTCCCTCCTCGCGGGGCTTCACCCACCTCCTCACGATGGTGGACAGGACCACCAGGTGGCCGGAGGCTGTCCTGCTGGCATCAACAACATCCGCCGACATGGTGCAGGCCTTCATTGGCACCTGGATTGCCCGTTTGGGCGCGCCCTTGGACCTCTCCTCCAACAGAGGCCCGCAATTCGCCTCCAAGCTTTGGGGCGCGGTCGCCCAGGCCTTGGGGGTCAAGCTACACCACACCACGGCCTACCACCCCCAAGCCAACGGCTTGTGTGAGCGGTTCCACCGCTCGATGAAGGCCACTCTCAGGGCCAGCCTCCAGGACGACGGTTGGGCCGACAGGCTCCCGTGGGTCATATTGGGCCTCCGAACGGCCCCTAAAGAGGACCTCCAGGCTTCCACCGCCGAGCTGGTCTACGGCCAGCCACTGAGTGTGCCGGGCGAATTCATCCCTGATGCCACCGGCCCCTGGTCCGCGGCTCGCCAACGCTCGGTCCTCCAGGAGGCCGCCAGGGGATTTGCCCCCATGCCCACGTCCCACCACGGCTGCCCCCAACCCCACGTCCCCCCAGCACTTCGCACTGTGGAGTACGTTTTTATCCGGCACGACACACACCGGGGACCGCTCCGGCCGCCGTACGATGGACCTTTCCGGGTCCTGAAGAGGGACGACAAGTCGTTCATCATCGACATCGGCGGCAAGCCGGACCGCATCTTCGTGGACCGCCTCAAGCCGGCCCAGTTGGACCTCGACCAACCTCCACGGTTGGCCCTTCCTCCACTACGGGGCCGTCCCCCGTCAACCAAGCCCCCCGCCCGACCATCCACCGCCACGCCACCTACCACCCCCACACGAATCGCCAGGGGTCGTTTCGGCCGGGTTATCAAGACCCCCCTCAAACTGACTCTCCCGGTGCATGTTAATTCTGGGGGGGCGCATGTAGCGGTTACCGGAAGCATTACACAATTACCTTGCACCGGCCGATGACGCAACCGGCGAGTGGTCACTTGTCCGGACTCGCCCGGGCGTGTCCAGACTTGCCTTTCCTGAGCGAACACTTGGCTTACCTCTTTGCATACCACGCCCCGCCTGAGAGGCGTGGCTTTTGTGTGTTGAGCTTTACTTATAAATTGCCGCCCGTTCGATGGGCTGATTCAGTGCTTTCGAGTTCTTTCGAGTGAGCTGGAAATAAATAGCTCAGTGAAACTTCATTCCTGGCGTCGTTCATTTTGTCCAGTTTTTATCGTGCGAGCATAGCTCCCACAGTACAATATGCACACATTATGTTTATGCTGAAGGAGCTGTGCTCCAACTCGAATCGAAAGAATGGACGCGACAAAAAGCTGGAATTCGTCCGAGTTTCTTTATTGCATCAAATCAACTCTTAGCTCTTTCACGAGCCTCGATTCAGTATACAACAAAAAAAAAAAAAAAAAAAAAAAAAAAAAACTCGGGTACTCTGAAAAGCCCGTTTATCGGGCAGCATTATATTATAATAATAATAATAATTCATTTATTTTGTATAGCGCTTTTCATGAAGCCCAAAGGCGCTTTGACAGAGTGCAAAACATCATGCATAACAAAACATGAAAACAACAATTGCAAAAAGACGAATCAATAGGGAAATATTTAAAGCAAAAGGAGGGAGAAGGAGAAGTGATAGTCAGGGGTTAAATGCTGTGGGTTGAATGTTGAATGCAGTGCTGAACAGGTGGGTCTTGAGTGATGTTTTGAATGTGGTGAGTGAGGAGGAGTCTCTGATGGTGTGAGGTAGTGAGTTCCAGAGGGTGGGAGCAGCGATGGAGAAGGCCCTGTCCCCCCAGGATCTGAATTTGGTCCGGATGGGGGGGGGGTCAGGAGGTTGGTACCAGCAGAGCGGAGGTTGTGGGTGGGAGTGTGTCTGGAGAGGAGGTCAGCCAGGTAGGATGGGGCCAGGTTATGGAGGGCTTTGTAGGTCAAGAGGAGGATTTTGTACTGGATTCTCTGGGAGATGGGGAGCCAGTGAAGCTTGTAAAGGACGGGGGTGATGTGGTCACGGGTCCGGGAATGGGTGGGTAGACGGGCTCACTCGAATATACAAGCACTCGAATATCTCATGCCGGAGCGTTTGCCCTTAAAAGGCGCAACTGGGCATGTCCGGGAGACCTGGGCGAGTCTGGACATGCCCGGGAACGGCGAGACTGGGTGTCACCGGACGGGCCGGGCGTGCCTGGGCATGCCCGGGAAAGGCGAGACTGAGCGTCTCCGGGCGGTCTGGGCGAGCCCGGCACAGCGATCGCTCCGTGGTTGCGTCCTCGGCAGGTGTAAGGCGATTGTGTATGTTCAGCGGCAACCACTACACACGCCCCCCCAGAATCGACTTGCACCGGCAGGGTCAATTTAAGGGGGGTCCTGATGACCCGGCCGAAGCGACCCCTGGAGGGTCGTGGGGGGGGGGGTCCGGTGTGGGGGTGGGTGGTCGAGCGGGAGGCACCGTGGACGGGGGGTGGCCTCGCCGCGGAGGAAGGGCCAACCGAGGTGGTTGGTCGATGTCCACGTGCGCCGGCTTGAGGCGGTCCACCGAAATCCGGTCCAACCTGCCGCCGACGTCGATGACGAAGGACTTGTCGTCCCGTCGCAGGACCCGGAAGGGTCCGTCGTACGGCGGCCTGAGTGGCCCGCGGTGTGCGTCATGATGCACGAAAACGTACTCCGCTGTGCGAAGCGCTGGGGGGACGTTGGCCTGGGGGTCACCGTGGTGGGACGTTGGCATGGGGGCAAACCGTCGGGCGGTCTCCTGGAGGTCCGAGCGCTGGCGAGCTGCGGACCAGGGACTGGTGGCGTCGGGCACGAATTCGCCCGGGATGCGTAGCGGCTGGCCGTAGACCAGCTCGGCGGTGGATGCCCGGAGGTCCTCCTTGGGGGCCGTGCGGAGGCCCAAAAGGACCCACGGTAGCCGGTCGGTCCAGCCGCCGTCCTGAAGGCCGGCCATGAGCGCGGCCTTCATGGAGCGGTGGAACCGCTCGCACAACCCGTTGGCTTGGGGGTGGTAGGCCGTGGTACGGTGGAGCCTGACCCCCAGGTTGCGGGTGACCGCGCCCCACAGCTCGGAGGTGAACTGCGGCACGCGGTCCGAAGAGATGTCCGCCGATGCGCCGAAACAGGCGACCCAGGTGGTGATGAAAGCCTGCGCCACGTCGGCGGTGGTGGTGGAGACGAGGGGAACGGCCTCCGGCCACCTGGTGGTCCTGTCCACCATTGTGAGCAGGTGTGTGAAACCCCGTGATGGGGGGAGGGGGCCCACCAGGTCCATGTTGACATGGTCGAAACGCCGTTCGGGCACGGTGAAAGGTGCCAGCGGGGCCTGGGTATGTCGGTGGACCTTGGCCTGTTGGTAGGCCGTGCAGGTACTGGTCCAATCGCGCACATCCCGTCGAAGGCCATGCCAGATGAATCGCGCCGACACCAGCTTCTGGGAAGCTTTCCAGCCCGGGTGGTGTGGAAGTGTAACTCAGTGTAACTTATTAATTGGCACTGGTAACTTATTAATTAACACTGGTAACGAAGCAGATACATTTTACCTGCAAACTCTGTGAAAGTCGAGTTCGTAAATGAGTGTCAGGAATGTGCCCGAACATGATAATCTCTTGTCCACCTGGTCACAGCCCCTGGCTGGAACACCCCCCTGTCGTTTGGTAAACGGAACTCACAGCAGGAGGGGAGCGAGCTGATGCCAGGACTTGGAACATGCATGACCTCGGGGCATTAGCGGAGAAAGGATTAACGGTCAGCGGACAGGGGATTAAGTCCAGTTTGTCCATAAAAACGAGAGCAAACGTTGAGTCGAGAGGACTTGTTACCAGGAGCTCTGACCGACGGGAGTGGCGGAGGAACATCGGCCGAACGAGAAGAACCACATGCGAAAAGAGTTAACTTGGTCCATTGAATTAAGCGGTATTATTTGGTAAATGGAATGAAGTGAATAACCAGTTAATAAACCAGACCTTTTGTAAAACCTGTGCCCGGTCATTGGAGTCTTGAGTCCCCCGCTACAAATTCCCCTACAATCTGGAGGCACCGCTGGAATTTCGAGTGGACGTCGTCAACGTAAGCATGACGTCTTGGGGATCTGTCCATTATGAAATATGAATTCTGAAGATGGAGGATTTGGTGTGTGGGACTTGCGATTGTCCATAGGTAATACAAGGATGAAACGTGTTAAATGATTCTATTTATTCGTGTTTTCCTAAATGATTTCTGTAAATACGTATTTTTGCGCTGTCTAAATACAAATGCACAAGGTCGGCGCTGGTAATTGAAGGCCTTACTGTGACCTGGGAGCAAACGGAGCATGCGTGCACCTTGCGACCATTTGCTTCCAAGACGTGTAAGGCCGGTAAAGTAGTTTTTTTTTTTTGCACTTGTTCAAAGCACTCGACTTGCTCGGCGAGCGACAGGGAACCGGGAAAGGGAATAATATTTATATATATATATTTTACCTCATTCCAATTTATGGTATTGCGACAAAACTGCTTATATCTTTGGAACGACTGGTCGGATTTAGACAAATTAAAACTCGTTCGATCAACAAATAAATTCATGACAGACAATCCCACCTCATGCCGGTCCAGAATTATTGTGAAAGATGGCGATTGGATAAAAATTGCATAACACTCCCTCACTGTCCCTCATTGTCCCTCATGTCCATTCCGGCACCCTGTCTCTTGCTCCCGCTCCTTCTCCCTCCCTTTACTTCCCATTGGCGGACGTTTTGCGAGAAGCAAAGCGTTTTGCAGGAAGCTTCCAGGAAACAAAACCAGTGCTGTTGTTTTTTTGACGAAATTTGCCAGACAGATAGCATGGGTGACACGGACGAAATGATTGGATTTTGGTGAAGACCCAGGTGCGAATCCGGCTACGAGAATTGTTTAAAGTGATTCTTCACCATCAAGAGATCGGGTGAAAAGCGATATACATTATATTTAACATAATATACTTATTAATGTTATTATTTGAATATTATTCATATATTAAAAAAAAAAAAAAAAAAAAGTTATGGATGAGTGAATGAACCTGGTGGATGAGTTGGGGAGGTGACAAAAAACACGCCGATTCCATTTTGGTTCAGGTCCGAATCCAGATCCGGCCTATCAGTGGGATACAAAACATAAACTGTTCACCAAGGCGGAGATATGCTCTCTACTGAGCGTCGTTCTAGTTGTGTGTGTGTCGGTCTGTCTGTATGCGACCGCTGTTTCTCGACAAACTACCGGTCCGATATACTTGAAACTTGCCAGGTATATTGCTGGGGACCCGAGGATGTGCCTTTTCAAGGTTTGAAATTAATCGGACAAGTGGGTCCCAAGGTATGGTCACCGTACTCGCAAGTCGTTCGCTTTGGCTTTGCGAATGGACCAAACCATTTCATGTAAATAGAGGGGGGGGGGGGGGGGTTCTGTGGTCGTTCGCTTTGGCTTTGCAAATGGACCAAACCATTTCATGTAAATAGAGGGGGGGGTTCTGTGGTCGTTCGCTTTGGCTTTGCGAATGGACCAAACCATTTCATGTAAATAGAGGGGGGGGGGGGGGGGGTTCTGTGGTCGTTCGCTTTGGCTTTGCGAATGGACCAAACCATTTCATGTAAATAGAGGGGGGGGGGGGGGTTCTGTGGTCGTTCGCTTTGGCTTTGCGAATGGACCAAACCATTTCATGTAAATAGAGGGGGGGGGGGGTTCTGTGGTCGTTACTGCCACGTGGTTTCAAAGTTTTTTGTTGTTGTTGTTCGCACGCATGTTTTTTTGCAAGCACGTACGGGCAAGCACGTACGTGCGGGCACGCCCTAGTATATATAAATTGAGGTAATATTGAGTTATGGAATTAATTGCTTTCAACAATGCAAAGGGTGACAAGATATGGGATTTAATGGGATTTTAATGGGATTTTAATGGGATATTGGTTTAGGAATGTTTAGAGGTCATTGCAATGTGATAATTACTTGTGATCATTTGTTGTTGCAACGTTTTGTGAACATTTAAATGTTGGGTTTTGCTGACGTTTCCACAACGTCGCCACAACGTTTCACTTTCGTTGTTGCAACGTTTTGCTCCAACGTTTTGTGAACATTTAAATGTTGGGTTTTGCTGACGTTTCCACAACGTCGCCACAACGTTTCACTTTCATTGTTGCAACGTTTTGCTCCAACGTTTTGTGAACATTTAAATGTTGGGTTTTGCTGACGTTTCCACAACGTCGCTACAACGTTTCACTTTCGTTGTTGCAACGTTTTGCTCCAACGTTTTGGGAACATTCAAATGTTGAGTTTTGCTAACGTTTCCACAACGTCGCTACAGCTACAACGTTTCACTTTCGTTGTTGCAACGTTTTGCTCCAACGTTTTGGGAACATTCAAATGTTGGGTTGTGCTAACGTTTCCACAACGTCGCTACAACGTTTCACTTTCGTTGTTGCAACGTTTTGCTCCAACGTTTTGGGGACACTCAAATGTTAAATAAATCGGATAAGAATTCACGAGTTATTTAATTATGAGCGATTAATGAAGTACTTATTTAATTAATTACATTTCTTATTAAATTACAGTAATTACATTACAGTAATTACCTGAGGTAATTACAGTAATTACAGTTCCGGTAATTACAGTAATTACAGTAATCATTACAGTAATTGCAGTAATCTTATTACAGTAATTACATTACATTAACTCAGGCACCTTTTGAGTAAGGAAGCTGATATTTGGACATGACACTGACCAAGTGATGTGGCTGTCAAGGAAAATTTTGATTTATTGATTAATCATTTAATAAATTAACTCGTTGATTTATAAATGACTTATTTAATTAAAAGTCCTCAGAGATACATCTTCGGATGAAATACTTGCAGATTGGTTATGCTATGAGCCAATTGATTAAGGAAAATATTTTGTGGCTGTCATATTGGCCATATTGGCAATTTCGTGGCCATATTCGTGGCAACTCAGTTAGTGCCACTGCACCTTTAAAATGCATCCCTGCGTTCATTTTTCGATCGATTGAGTTGAAATTTTGAACAATCGGATCTGGACTGTCGCTGTTAACGACTCTAGCACGCACTCGTCCAATCAGGATGGAGCGGTATGGTCCCCGGATCATCACTGCCCGCAGTTTTTAATTAATTTTACTTTTTCTCTTGGTCATATAATTTTGAAGACATTACATTGTCATTGTCATGATAGAGGAAATGTTTGTTCTGTTAAACGGAATAAATGTTGTTTATTTGTGTGGGTGTGTATTTTTGTGTATTTTGGATATATTTTCACGACTAATTCCAGTTATCGTCCTGCAAAATGTCTGCTCGTTCTTTTTCCTTTGAGTCGTAAATTCCTGTTGAACTCTCATTAAAATGCGGAATTAAGTACGCTGTGTGATGATGGAGATCCTTGATGACGAATCAGGAATAGTGAATGAGCAAACAAATATCACGGATGGTACACCGGATAAGGAAAATGTAGATGAAACCCCTTTTGCTCAGGTGCTGTGCAGCGCTGCACAAAGATCCATATGAGCGGGGCCTGGGTGCTGTGTAATTAGTACACAAAGAACCAATTACTAGGGTGCTGAATAAACACAAAGATCCATTTTTGGAGCTGGTTCTCCCGGTGCTGTGATTTATTCAAAGAACCAAATTTTTGTAAGAATTAAGATATGATTTGTCGACATTATAAATACTTTAATATATGTAACGATTTTTGTAACGATCATCCTGCAAAAGGTCTGCTCGTTCTTTTTCCTTTGAGTCGTAAATTCCTGTTGAATTCTCATTAAAATGCGGAATTAAGTACGCTGTGTGATGATGGAGATCCTTGATGACGAATCAGGAATAGTGAATGAGCAAACAAAATAACGAATGCTGCGGCTGGAGCAGTGGAAGCGATTTTTGAATTGTTCAATGATTATTCGATATTGTTATGACTTATTGTCAATAGGTATACTAAGTGGCCATGAGGTAGCCTGTTGCTATGTACAGTTTTATTCTATTGTTGATTATACCACATAGCTGTGGTGATAAAGGAAATGTTCGTTTTAAATAGATGATTATGATAGGACCATGACTATAAAATCATGATGATTATTATGAATGATATCATAGGGTTCAAATGCAGAATGCTGCATGAACTTGTGAAAGAACTTTCAAGCCCTATGGGATAAATTGGGTGTTACAAGCGATGGAGTTTTAAAATTTAGCATGATTGAAGGAATTTTACAGTCTTATTTCAGGAGTTTTACGAAATTTATATTGCCAAGAGATTTGGGTACTATTAAAAGAAAAATGATGAGATATTTTTCCCAAAGAACTTTAATATCTGCCATCCATTTTGGCTGTCTCACGAATGAAGGATGAGTTGCCTTTAGTGGTTGCAAAGAAAATTTGTGGAGACCAGGCAAAATGGGGAAATATGTCAGATATGACCCTAGGACAGGACGGTGATTCATCAATTAACATGAGGTACGAACCAGAGGTGACGGTCAATGGATGGACCTGTCCTGACATCATTGGGGAAAGGGCTTATGCAAGGAGTCATCCAAAATGATTAATTTGATTTATTGATGAATATTGATGAATTAATTGAAATTGAATAATTGATTGAATTGTTAATTGATTGAATCTAATTGATTGAATTTAATTGAATAAATTTAACTGAATAAATTGAACTGAATAAATTGAATTGAATATATTGATTGTTTGATTGATGAAAATGCGGTCTCAAGAAAGAAGCTTTGATATCTTTGCGAGATATTAACAATGTGGAGACAACCTGGGAAAATTGAGCAAGGTGGTGAGTTTATATACAGATTTTTATGTGCGGTTACCATTGTGTGATTTCCCCGTCAACAGAGCGGACACCTGAGGATTCACCCATTTCATACTGACCCTCCGGCTCATCTGCAAATACTGATCTGTGAGATTGGATTGTGCAAAAGCCACGGCTGAGGGAGATTCTCTGGAAATCACCATGTGAACAGGTGGAGAGACCCTTCCTGGAGGTACGAGTGAAGCTTTAGACTTTAGAGGAACAAACTACAACACATCCAACGCTACTTTGATAAAAGGCAGAATGGGAAATGGAGCCTGCAAGAATACACAAGGACAACCAGAGATTCCACAAAAAGGTACTTGTACACATCATATGTACGACCGTTATGGTGCAGAAGCTATAAGGCAGGTCGAGAATTGGTATTTGTGGACAAAGGGACATGATGAGGAGTTTCCAAGAGATGGTACATTTGAGCGAAGTCGATTGGAAAGATTGGAACAAAGATTGAAAGCCAGGAAGAGACAGAATCTAACGGTAGACTGGCTTGCATTCCATCTTTGGGATGGTGAATCCAGACAACGGGAACAGCAAGAACGGATAACGGATCTAGAACTTAAAATAAAAAGGATACAGGATACAGTGGAGGAGACAAATGCAAAACTGCCCTCGAAATTAGGAATGAAAGTGACGGTTGTCCCATCTGATTTCCAGTTGTCTCCCCAAAAAGGACGGTACAGAGAATTTTTTCGTGTTTCAGGAGACAACGAGAGATTGCAGTGGCAACTCAGGGATGTAGAGATGCAGCCCAGCAATACAAATGCACAGGTGCACAGACCAGGAAACGACAGAAACCGGTGTTTTGAGTGTGGAAAGATGGGACATTGGAGAAGAAGATGTCCGTATGTCAACAGGAGGACAAGGTCATGGGGCAAACCAAGATCAAGGGTACCAGTGCGTACCGGTACCTCAGACAATGATTAGGCCTTCATTGCTGCAAATCCCAAATGATGATTGGCCTCAACAGATTCGATTACTGGACAAACATGAATAACTGTCGATGATTCTTGGGTCTGAAAAGTTTTCGGAGCAAGAATTATTCATTTTTTCTTTTGCTTGTAAGCAAATTAGTAATTAATTGATCACATGCCGAAATTGGATCTTTTATGTTGGGCACACAATTTTAAATTTACAAAGTTGGAACAATTGCTTTGCAAATTTGAAACCAAGGGACAAGGGTCACATGATGATCAGGTGGGAATTTCGGACTATTGTTTCGCATGATTGATAGGTCAGTGGTCGACTGACATGTAAATGGGTGTGTAGTCAAATTTGGATAAATTATGGTGGGAACTGAAAGGGTAATTTCAATGTGACATCATAGGGCAAGGCAAACTGTGGCAAGGCAAACTATTGGATGGGAAAATTAGATCTGGCTATAGAATAAATTTATTGACCCCTTGAAGTTAATTCTTCGAATCATCGTTTCACTGGCATTTTTGTTCAAATTGGAAATAGTTTGGTAGAGCTTTGGTTAAAAACCTTTGGTTGCGGTATCTTGGAACGAAATGACAAACCATAGGATATTGATAAGAATAGGAAAAATATGGACCCAAAATAGAAAGTTGGATTCATGCCCCTCATTGCAAACAAGCACATGGGGCTAAGGTGGACGATCCCACAGAAAATGAGGCTGCACCTAGCAGCCCAGCAGAACATTCAGTGGCAGATAAATGATAGTTGTGATTTACAGTCATTTGAATTACATTTTAACACCCCTTGCATTGATAAACATTACATTTTCAACATGTGATATTCCTACTTGGGATAGTGACATTTATTTGCCTACATGACATACAATTACCGGCTGATATTAATACAACATGAGTAAAAAAATTGTATCACAACTACACTCATGACCAAGGGGATTGAGTTCAACCCCGGGAGATAGGGGGATCAGGGTAAGACAAATAATCTGATTTATGCTACATATTAAGGGATTTTTTATTTACCTGTTAGGAAGCTTACAAAGGTTAGGAAGTTTGGTATATAATGTTGAATGTCATGGACATATAATTATGTTAGAGGTGTGAACATATACAAGGGGTAGCTCACATGTTTTACAGATGGTTACAGGTGGGACAAAGGGAAAGACCTTATCAAGACAAGCCGACAAATCAGGGGAAAACAGAGACTTCTACTTCGGATACTCCTTGAAAATGGTGATATTCATCCTAGGAATGAGTTCTCTTGTAGTGGGGACTATGTGTTGCATACATTGTTTCGGGGTAATAAGAGAACAAAACGCAACATTGGTGGCCGACATACAGATATATGATTATGCGGGACGACATAAGCAAAAAAGAAGTTTAATGGAAGAAAGGGACACACCTTTAGAACCCGATGGATTACACGGGATTAATACTTTTTTACATTTAGCCCACACAAGGGCTGATATAGCAAATGAAAGTAATTGTTGGATATGCACACAAATGCCGCATTCTAGTGAGAACGGAGTACCATTGGAGGCAGTTCCTTTTGGTTGGGATGAATTATGTAGTCGCTTCCCACAGAGGTTGGTAGCAACAATACGACCTGATTTACCAATGTCGATGATGCTAGGGGATGCTAGTTGGGAAAAAGGGGGATATCAATGTGAGGAATTTGAAGACAGTTATAGGCCTAAATATGACAATGAAGTTATGCCCCCTTACGTAACTATTCAACAACAAATAAAAGGGCTCCTATGTTTCATCCGACATCGAACCACAGAGAATAATAAGTTGATGGGAAACTCCACCTGCCACCATTATAGTTACGAGTTGGGCTATATGAGATTGCTTGTCCCAGTAAAGAACACTAGCTTAAAGATGATATCTTTGTATTGGGAAGGAACTTGGATGTCAGATACGACATGGACCTATAATAATACATATTTTATATGTGGACACAAGGCGTATGCGTATCTCCCACTGACATGGTCAGGATCATGTTTTCTTGGGTTTGTGCTTCCACACATGCGCCAGTTAACAAAGTCACCAACGCATATCCTGCATTCTAGGCAGAAAAGAACTATTAGCATGGGGGAATGGATTGGAATGGTAATATTTCCATTTTATGGAACCTGGAAGGCAGGGCGAGAACTCAGGCACATGGCATTGGCTATGGAGAAGTTGGCAAATAAAACAGCAAGTGGATTGGAAAAACTTACAAGAGAGCTGGCAGCAACAAGAACGATGGCATTACAAAATCGTATGGCATTAGATATGCTGTTAGCAGAAAAAGGAGGTACATGTGCAGTCATTGGTACAGATTGCTGTACGTACATACCTGATGAGTCAGAAGAAATTTATAACATAGCCGATACAATCAGACAAGAGGGAGCAAGATACCACGATTATATAAAAGGGGGTGCCTTTGCATGGTTGGGAAACACATTTGGAGGGGTGGTAGCTAAGATACTCCAATATTTGTTTGTTGGTTTAGTAGTTATATTGGCAATTGTTTTAGTGGTGGCTTGCTTGAAAGCCTTAGTGACGGTGTGTTTGAATAAGGTAACCAACAACACGATGATAACGCATGAAGTGACAAATGAGGAAAGAAATGTGGAACCAGAAAAGGAAGACTTTTATGGCGACATAAATACTGAGATTAAAAGATTAAATCAAGTGATGTTGCAAATGAAACAGTAGAATTAAGATAATGGCATAACGACAATGTTATGAGTTGTGTCAATTACAATATCAGTGAACTCATATCACCACGAGTGACACACTGTTAGGAGAAAAAAAAAAGGGAAAAGAAAAAGTGGAGAGGAATTATGGTAATAATACATTATGCTTAATTTGTTGGTTTGGGAAAATTGTTGTTGGGAATTAGATATTCCCGTTTGTGATTGTAATCATATACAATTTATTTTCTTAGAGTAGTGCTAAAATACCTGCATGAGTTAATTTTTGAACTATATTAACCTGAAAGCAATTGTGGATGCTATTCTTAGTTTAGTAGTGAAATACATACCTGATTGAATATTATTTGTGTGACGCATATAAATGAATATAACTTTTTTGTGTTAAGGAAAAACAACAAATTGTTGAATGTGAAACTGTCGGAAGATATACATGATTATGCTGATTTCATGGTAAGATGTACCCTATCTGATTCAGTGTGTGTGGAAAGCAGATTCAGATGTGACTGAGCATAAGGATAAGACGAGATCACATTTTGAAGGGAGTGCTAACGGAATTGGGAAGAAGTTCGAGAAAGAAAATTTGTGGCTAAAAAATGAAGTTAATCATGGCATACACCCTCTTTCTCAAAGAATGATGAAGACATTCTCCCGTGTAACTTGGAGATGAATGCTTACCTTCACCAAGGAAATTAATGTGACCATTTGCCTGGATCACACTGCAACATATGAAAGAAAGGCGATCACTTACTCTTGTTCGAAGGCTTCGAACATTCACCACATCAGAAGTTGCAGGATAACGACATTTTACCTGCAACCTCTGTGAAATGCGGGGACATATGTTATTACTTCACCAACGTCCGGGGAACCAGCATGGAGCTGCAAAAAACGGCTGTGCCCTTGTCACAACAGCTGTGCACGATTCTGCTGGTTGCTTCTGGTAAGGACCATGAATGACCTGAACACCATGGTCCCAACATCATTGTGGATGCATCCGGCATCCCTGTTCCACATCTTGCTGGCCAATCAACGTCACACCAATACTTGCTGCCCACTCACAATGAGGGAGGAGGCAAGTCGACTACAACTGGGTGAAGGCCTTGTTCAGGAATTACTATGGTTTACAGCAAAAAGTGGCAAGAATGCTACAAGGAGAGCAGGGTCAGTCTATGACTCCGCAGTGTTACCACAACAGCGAAATCCTACACGAAGTAGTGCAGGAGCTATGAAGACATTAGGAGAAAATGTTTCATACCAGGATTCAAACACAAGTGATCAGCCCTTCCTTTCAAACAAAGTCAACATTTGTGTGGAGGCAAACGTTTTTTGCCAGATGGTGCAGATGCTTTACAAAACTTGAAAATGAAGTGAAATTGTTGTATCTTGGTGATGGTGAAGTGTTGTTTTGAAAATATATTTGTGATGCAAATGCAATAGATTGAACGATATGGAAGGAGTCAATGACCAACGAAATGTTTTGTGATTCTTGCAGGATGACGGTGTATGCCCAAGGGAATTTGATTACCAAAGTGATTGATTATTTACTTATACTTGTAATGATGTTTACTTGTAGTGATTGATTGTTTACTTATATTGATGTTTAGATTAATGGTTAATATAAACAAAAAACAAAAAGATGAGGGAATTGTGGAAGTGTAACTCAGTGTAACTTATTAATTGGCACTGGTAACTTATTAATTAACACTGGTAACGAAGCAGATACATTTTACCTGAAAACTCTGTGAAAGTCGAGTTCGTAAATGAGTGTCAGGAATGTGCCCGAACATGATAATCTCTTGTCCACCTGGTCACAGCCCCTGGCTGGAACACCCCCCTATCGTTTGGTAAACGGAACTCACAGCAGGAGGGGAGCGAGCTGATGCCAGGACTTGGAACATGCATGACCTCGGGGCATTAGCGGAGAAAGGATTAACGGTCAGCGGACAGGGGATTAAGTCCAGTTTGTCCATAAAAACGAGAGCAAACGTTGAGTCGAGAGGACTTGTTACCAGGAGCTCTGACCGACGGGAGTGGCGGAGGAACATCGGCCGAACGAGAAGAACCACATGCGAAAAGAGTTAACTTGGTCCATTGAATTAAGCGGTATTATTTGGTAAATGGAATGAAGTGAATAACCAGTTAATAAACCAGACCTTTTGTAAAACCTGTGTCCGGTCATTGGAGTCTTGAGTCCCCCGCTACAAATTCCCCTACAGTGGGAAAGGCCGTGGAGGGAGGCGAAGATGCGGCGTTGCCAGGTAACGGGCACGATGGGGCGAGGCTGGGCTTGGGAGACGTCGCAGAGCAGGACAGTGTCCGCGAAGGGGACGTCGGCCAGGCGGAGGCCCGTGTCCACCGCCCGGAGGGCTTGCACCGTGGTGTTGGTGGTCTGGTCAGCCGCCATAAGCGCGAAGTCCATGCCGAGGTGGACCTCGTTCGCGCTGGCCCGAGAAAGACAGTCGGCCACGGCGTTGTCTTTCCCGGCGACGTGCCGGATGTCTGTGGTAAACTCCGACACGGCGGAGAGGTGGCGCTGCTGGCGGCCGACCACGGCTCCGTGACTTTGGCCATTGCGTAAACCAATGGCTTGTGGTCGACGAAAGCCGTGAAGGGTCGGCCCTCCAGGAGGTGGCGGAAATGGCGAACGGCCAGGTGTAGAACGAGGAGATAGCGGTCAAACGTGCTATATTTGAGCTCGTTCGGCCGCAGTTGCCGGCTGAAAAAAGCAAGTGGCTGCCAAACCCCGTTCACCCATTGCTCATGTACGGCGCCCACCGCGTAGTCGGAGGCATCCGTGGTGAGGGCGATGGGAGCGTTGAGCACCGGGTGAGCGAGCAGTGTTGCGTCGGCGAGGGCCCGCTTTGAGCTTGTAAATGCCGCGTCCATGGCTGCGGACCAGACGACATCGTGTTTGGCCGGCTTGCCCCAGAGGGCTTCGTAGAGGGGCCGCATGAGCTGAGCAGCGCGGGGCACGAAGCGGTGATAGAAATTCACCATTCCGAGGAACTCCTGCAGGGCCTTGATGGAGCGGGGACGCGGAAACGCGGCGATGGCCTCGACCTTGGTAGGCAGCGGCACGGCCCCGTTCTTGGTGATGTGGTGGCCCAAAAAATCAACGGCCGTCGTGCCGAAGTGGCATTTGGCCGGGTTGACGATTAGGCCATGCTCGCTGAGGCGCCCTAACAGTGTTCGAAGGTGGAGGAGGTGCTCGACCCGGAACGCACTGGCGACGGGGATGTCGTCCAGGTAGACGAAGAGGAACGGCAGGTCGCGCAGCACGCCATCCATCAAACGCTGGAACGCCTGAGCCGCGTTCTTGAGGCCAAATGGCATTCGAAGGAATTTGAATAAGCCGAACGGCGTGATGACGGCCGTTTTTGGGACGTCGGCCGGCCTGACAGGTACCTGGTGGTATCCCCGTATCAAATCGATCTTCGAAAAAATGACCCGTCCTGCCAAACGGGCGGAGAGGTCTTGAATGTGCGGGATCGGATACCTGTCGGGGGTGGTAACGTCGATAAGGCGGCGGTAGTCGCCACATGGGCGCCAGCCGCCCCCCGGCTTCAGTACGATGTGTAGTGGCGAAGCCCACGCGCTATCGGAGCGCCGCACGATGCCGAGGTGTTCCAAAGCGTCGAACTCAGCTTTGGCCACAGCGAGCTTGGCTGGGTCGAGGCGGCGGGCTCTGGCGTAGACCGGCGGGCCCGTAGTTGGTATGTGGTGCTCGATACCATGTCGTACCGTGACGGCTGAAAACGTCGGCCGCGTGAGGGCCGGGAACTCCGCGAGCAAGCGAGCAAACTCGTTCGCCGCCGGGAGGGCGCATGCTAGCTCGGTCGGCGCGGAGCTGCTCAACGTGCATGCCAGGGAGCTGAAGGTCTCGGCGTTGACGAGGCGACGCCGTTTGACGTCAACCAGCAGCCCGTGTGTGCAGAGGAAGTCGGCGCCCAGCAGAGCCATGGGCACGCTTGCGGTCACAAAAGTCCAATGAAAGTGCTGGCTGCCGAAGCAGAGGGTGACGTTGCGCGGGCCGAAGGTGCGGATGGCTGATCCGTTGGCTGCCACCAAGGAGGGGCCGCAAACCGCGGACTGCCTGTCCTGATCGGAGGTGGGTATGACGCTCAGTTGGGCGCCGGTGTCACACAGGAAGCGCCATCCAGACACTTTGTCCCTGATAAAAAGTAAGTTGCCCGTGTGGCCGGCGCTCATGGCTGGTAATGAACGCCGGCCCGGCCGTTTCCCGACTTGCCGAAAGTGCACGGGGGTCGGCATGTCCGGGCCTTTTGTCCGAACCTGGCATGGTAGTAACACCACGCCTGGTCAGGTGTAGGCCCCGGTCGTCGTGTTGGAGGCGGTCGGCGCGGCGTAGCGGCCGCCAATTGCGCCGGCAGTTCGGCCGCCGACCGTGCCAGGTGCTCGGGCGCCATGGGCGTTGCTTTGGACGGCGGCGGGCTCCAGGTCGCTGCCCCGATGCGTTGGCCTGCCGAGGAGATCTTGTCGGCTTCCCTGGCGAGGGCGCGGGGATCCGTGATCTGCGTGCTTGCCAGGGCGAGGCGTACCTGGCTAGGCAGCTGACGGAGGAACAGCTCTTGAAAAAGAAAATCCGGGGCGTGCTCCCCGAGCAACAAGAGCATGTAATCCATTCACTCGGACGGGCGCGTGTCGCTGAGCTCGGGCAGGTCGAGCAGGCGCCGTGCGTGTTCCTCCGTTGAGAGGGCGAAAGCGTCGAGGAGGAGCTTCTTGATCGCGCCGTACTTGTCAGCGGCTGGCGGGTGCTGGAGGAGGCTGAGGGCGCGGGCCGCGGTGGCTGAGCCGAGTGCTGCTACCACATGATGGAAGCGGGTGTCGTCGGCTGTGATGCCTCGCAGGGCGAACTGGGAGTCCGCCTGGGCGAACCAAACCGCCGCGTGAGCCTCCCAGAAGGTAGGCAGTTTGAGGGCAACTGCCGTGTCCATGTCGGTAGGTCACCAATGAAGGAGCTGTGCTCCAACTCGAATCGAAAGAATGGACGCGACAAAAAGCTGGAATTCGTCCGAGTTTCTTTATTGCATCAAATCAACTCGGGTACTCTGAAAAGCCCGTTTATCGGGCAGCATTATATACAAGCACTCGAATATCTAATGCCGGAGCGTTTGCCCTTAAAAGGCGCGACTGGGCGTGTCCGGGAGACCTGGGCGAGTCTGCACATGCCCGGGAACGGCGAGACTGGGTGTCGCCGGACGGGCCGGGCGTGCCTGGACATGCCCGGGAACGGCGAGACTGGGTGTCGCCGGACGGGCCGGGCGAGCCCGGGAAAGGTGAGTCCCGGCATGCCCGGGAAAGGCGAGACTGAGCGTCTCCGGGCGGTCTGGGCGAGCCCGGCACAGCGATCGCTCCGTGGTTGCGTCCTCGGCAGGTGTAATGCGATTGTGTATGTTCCGCGGCAACCGCTACAATGCGTTATCTGCTATAAAAAGAGAGCGTATATATCGTGTGGCATATTACACACCGAAATGCCTTATGATCTCCTGAGTTAATGAGGCTAATTAACTACAAACAATCCGGAATAATTCCCATGTTTTAAACGCACGCCATGTTGAGGTGTATAAGTCAGTTTAATAGGTCCTTTCACAGCATTTGAAGGATGTAATTATTTACAAAACAAATAAAAACAATGATAACATTGTAACAGAGCATTTATTAATGAATACTAATAATATTAACAACAATAATAATATTGGTGTAATTTGGCAACATTAATAACGAACGTATAATCCCCCTCCTATTTTCACCGCCCCTGCCCTGGCCCAAGCACATCTGGCCTTGGTGAAAGGTAATCACCCTTACTACTTAAGCACTACATTAGGCAGGTATGCTGTGAACGTGACTTTGAGTTTGGTCTAATGCACGACAGGCCCACTTGTTAATTGAAAAGGAATATGCCCTTGGGGCGCCCTGCTTGCAATATAACAAGCAAAAGCAAGTCATTTGCACACTACATATGCCCCAAGGGCGTGTTTACTTTTAATGAATCACAAGGCACTTTCTGTTGGCCCAGCTAAGGGTGCCGCGATTGCTTTGCTGACGGACGGGTTGTAAATAGAATGATAAATGATAAGTATTTATCGATTTGAGTGTAAAGTTTTGACAACATGTCGTTCAAAAGGTCCAGAAATGCATTTTGGATTTATTTCGGGAATGTTAAAGACTACAGTCCGAAGGTTACGTGCTCACCTTGTTCAACGGACATTGCTAAATCAGTATCACTGTAATAGATTCAATATGCTAAAATATTTGAAAACCAAACACCAGAGAACCTATTGGTGACGATTGACAATGCGGATTCAAAGTAACCAAAGTCTGCAACAAGTTGTCTTTCGCAATCGACGATTGAAAGCACTTTTTTTTTTTTTTTTTTAATAAAAGGTCCGAGTTTGGTGCTGATTCCCCAAGACAAAAATCACATTGACCTGATGCTCATAGATATGATAGTTGGAGACATGCAGCCTGTGTCTGTTGATGGAAGACTGGGTTCAAAGACTTTGTGAGGGCTTTGGACTGTAAATATGGCCTCCCAAGTCGCCGCACAATCATGCGAAATATGCTTCCTAAAGTGTGTCAAGAAACCAGGACAAAGCTTTCCAGGATGATTGATACTGCCTCTTCCGTTGCCCTCACAACAGACATCTGGACATGTGAAACTCAGGCATATATCACTATCCGGGGCAGCTAAAGAGCACACAGCAGACAACACATCAAAGGAACTCTTAAAAGTGTCCGAGGATTGGAACATTACCGGAAGAATATCTGTCATTGTGACAGACAACGCTGCAAATATGGTAGCTGCTGTTGCTCCCCTCAAATGGCATCATCTCCCTTGTTATGCTGATACTCTCAACCCAATTGTCAAGGATGCAATGAAGGGAAGCAAAACTCAAAAAAAATCTGCAGATGAAAGTCAGAATTCTGCTAAGTCACTTCCACCACAGTGTGAACACCATGGACAGACTGACTGCGATCCAAAGTCAAAGGTCAATGGCTTCAACAAAGCTGATCCAGGACGTCGAAACTCTATGGAATCCCACACAGGCCGATTACATGTTCAGACGTATCATCACCAAACAACACATCCCTGTTTCACACTTGGTCTACTTGCTAAAATGCATGTGGCCTTGAGTGCTGAAGATGTGGAAATTTTGAAAGATGTCATTAAAGTTCTGGAGCTATTCGAGGCTGCAACAGTGGAAATGTCAGCAGAAAAGCACACAACTCTATCAAAGATGGAGTCGATGTCCCACAGTCAGTCGACCAGGAATCCGGGTGCTGCGGACCTTCAGAAGAAAATGAGGAGATGTTTCACTTCACTGAAGGACAATTTTATAACTGCAGCAGCCACACTGCTTGACCCCAGATTCAAGAGGCACGGTGGATTGTCGGGTGCCGATGCCATTGATAAGACAAAGGACAGACTGATCAATTAAATGGCACAGACAGAGAATAAACACATATCAGTGAAGAAGCTCACTTTGAAGAAATCTAACGACAACCACCGACAAGCAGCGGAGCCCAGGTGAGGGTGAACCTTTGGGGCCCTTTTGATGACAAAATCACACGAGCAGAAGCTTCAAGGTCTGCATGAGCAGATGCCATTGTTGAAATGCGGAGATACTTGGAGGAAGACAACATCCC
Source organism: Myxine glutinosa (assembly GCF_964187855.1). Taxonomy (NCBI): domain Eukaryota; kingdom Metazoa; phylum Chordata; class Myxini; order Myxiniformes; family Myxinidae; genus Myxine; species Myxine glutinosa. Next base: position 37,222,118 of record NC_136270.1, on the reverse strand, counting down.
GAGGGCTGATGATCCTCTGCTCTGGTGCAGACTGAATGAATCATCATTTCCCAAGCTTCACAAAATGGCCAGAAAATACCTTTGTGCTCCTGCAACTTCCGTTCCTGCTGAGCGTGTTTTCCAAAGCAGGGGAGTTGACATCAGCGAATTGGAACAGGATAAACCCAAAAATAAGGACATGTTGTTGTTCTTGAACAAGAATAATGATTTAACATTGTTTGCAAACCACTCTCGTTGCAATTGAAATTTGTCATTTATACAAAATGGTATTTTTAAAATATATTATATATTTTTTGAATTCGTGTTTTTCTGTAAAAATAGAGATTTTTTTATACTTGGGTTAAAGCTCGTACTAGAGCACACACACACACACACACACACACACACACACACACACACACACACACCCAAACACACACACACACACACACACAAACACTGAGCCACTGAGCTTGGGGGAAGTGACGTCACTAACGTCACTTCCAGGGAAAATGCTTCATCATGATTCGGTAATCCAAAGTCAAAACCCAATGACTTCAACAAAGCTGATCCAGCACGTGAAAACTCGATGGAATTGAGGCCGTGTGTAATTAGAATGTGAACACATTACATGTTCAGAATGAGCCTCATAATTCATGAGCCCGATGATTCATAATGAGCCGCAACGCAACTTTTTACTGGTCTTTCTAATTAAAAGCAAAGATTGATGATTCAAAGAAAACCACTCCCACCTGTCCACTGTCCCTTCTCAGCATCAGTCCATATTTAATAGTTCCCACCCCCAAAACACCCCATAAATCCCCCAAAAGGAAAACGAAAAAGGTACTTGAAATCATACTCGATTCCATCAATTCCTAGAAAATAAGTACTTGGAATCGAATTGATTCCAAAATTCCCAGTCACTCATCACGAAACTCATACTCATCATACATCATGGTGTATCTTGCGTGTACACACGGGCTGGAAACTTAAGAAAACTCTTCCCGTGAAAGAGAGAAAAAAGTTCAGAATTATCCTCAGATGGCCGCAGCGCCGCACCCATTATTAAGAGGGTGAAATTATAGAAAAGTGTGGATTTCAATACTGATCTCTATACTAACTGGATAGGAGGGGAAGCTCATTTTTTGAAGCCATTTGTCCGCTATCCTTGCTTCCCCACCCCCACCCCCCCCCACGCCTCACCCCATCCCCCTACACCCCACACCCCATCCCCCCACACCCCACACCCCTTCCCTCACCCCCTCCCCCCGCACCTCATCCCCTTTGCCCCCGCACCTCACCCCCTTTGCCCCCACGCCTCACCCCCCTCCCCCCGCACCTCCCCCCTCCCCCCACACCTCACCCCCTTTGTCCCCACGCCTCACCCCCTCCCCCCACGCCTCACCCTCCTCCCCCCACGCCTCACCCCCTCCCCCCACGCCTCACCCCCCTTCCCTCACGCCTCCTCCCCCTCCCCCCACACCTCACCCCCCTCCCCCCACGCCTCACCCCCTCTCCCCCAACGCCTCACCCTCCTCCTCCCCCAACGCCTCACCCCCCTCCCCCTCCTATGTGACATGTTTTACAGTGGTATGTTGTGTACACGCGTCTTGTGTGTGACATATTACACATTTTATGCACACACAAATACACACAAACGGTGGTTGTTGCCTGTTGGAGCGTGGGTGGGAGAGTCAGTGGGTGTGTCCTATTACCAATCAACTTGTAACACGCCCACGCAAAGTCTCTTAAGCACTCAAGCACTCCATTCGAAACTGTTGATAAGGAAGCTGGTAACTGAACTCGCCACAGATTTAAGCAAAAAGATGCGTACGTAATTTTTGAACGACCCCTAAGTATCAGTGTATGGAAGTTTAAAAAAAAAACTTTTCGAGTTATTTTACTTTCGCCTACTGATATCCTTTCATACTAATGGCAATGTGATTTAAATTTTTGCAAATATATTTGTAATCATCATTGAAGTGTATCACATAAATAATTCAGCTTAGCTGTTGTTCCCTTTTTTGTGGTCTTTGTTTTGTACGTTGTCTGTACAGAAAATAACATTGCACTTTAACATAACATAAAGTAAGATAGCCGCGTACATGTAAATTCCAGGAACGCGATTAACCTTTACCTGAAGACCAATCCGTTGATCGAATGACGAGACGACGTAGCGGAAGGTTACACGTTGTTGGGTGATCTGCCGCGGACGCGGAGCGATCATTCTCTCTCTCTTTTTTTCTCTTCAGTGCAGGAAACATGGTGAGTGCGATCGTCAAGGGAAAGTGAAGAGGTTTTGGATCTTTATTAATGCTCCTGAATGGAGTTTAAATGAATAAAGCGTTTTGGTTCATTGAGCACGGGTTCATTTTGCTTATTTTGGGCTTGAACTTTACTTTTGTTGTCGGAAAGATTCAGCCATGTGCTTTCTTTTACTAGGCCTCGGATGCACTACATTCCGTCATTTTCTTGGATGGGTACTTTGTCGTACTTTTGTGGTTTTAGGAACTCCACGATTACTGCCTAACGATTTGTATCGCTACTATCGGGAAAACCTCTGCTATATCCATATATATATATATAATGTATGATTTTCGTTTGATAAGTTCCACTGGCAGTTTCAAGTATTAATTTCCCTCTAACTATTTGATACTTGTTGTTTTAGATCTCCACATCCCTTTGTTTATATCTCCGCCATCAAAGGTGGATGGATGGAGGTTATGTTTTCACCGCTGTCTGTTTGTGAACAACATATCTCAAAAAGTTGTGGACGTATTCGGACGAAATTTGGCAGAGATGTAGCGAATGTGACGAGGACGAAATGATTAGATTTTGGTGAAGATTCGGATCCGGCTACTAGAATTTTTAAGTGATTCTTCACCATTATTGTGATTCTTCACCCGTCACATTCGCATCATCTACGCAGAGATGTAGCGAATGTGACGAGGACGAAATGATTAGATTTTGGTGAAGATTCGGATCCGGCTACTAGAATTTTTAAGTGATTCTTCACCATTGCATTGGGAGATGGGGACAAAAACGATACATACATAGCAGGTTGTGGATGGTGGATATCTGTGGTGGATATCTTAAAAAGTTGTGGATGGATTTGGACCAAACTTGGTGGAGAGGTTGGGTGTCTGACAAGGACAAATAGATTCGATTTTGGTGAAGATCTGAATATGCATTCGGATATGACATTTATTTAATTTTTTAAAGTGATTCTTCACCATTGCATTGGAAGATAGGTCCAAAAACGATACATAGCAGGATATCTCAAAAAGTTTTGTCCAAATCCGTCCACAACTTGGTGGACCGGTTGGGTGTCTGACGAGGACAAATAGATTCGATTTTGGTGAAGATCCGAATCCGGATCCAATTAGTAGAATTTTTTAAGTGATTCTTCACCATTGAGTGATATGGCCAACCAGGCGGAGCTATGCTCTCTCCTGAGTGCCGTTCTCGTTTAATTATTTGCTTTTCATGGGGTTTGTTACTTTTCATTCTCATCTGGTATGTGGCTTTAATCCTGTGGTTATGTTGACTTTTTTTGTTTTTACTCCCGCCAGGGAGTAGTGTGTGTGTGTGTGTGTGTGTGTGTGTGTGTGTGTGTGTGTGTGTGTGTGTGTGTGTGTGTGTGTGTGTGTGTGTGTGTACGTACGTACAAGATATTTGGATGAAAGTTGGTGGGATGATTGCTCTTGGGATAAGGAAGAATTCATTGGTTTTTGGTGAAGCTCAGGATATTATTCCCGATCCAGGAATTTTTTGAAGGATTTTTGTTACCATTCTAAGATAGGGCTCATTTTTTTTAACATTATCTTCTATATATTCTATATTTAACATTATGATATGAAAATAGTTTTCAAATTTGTTGTAAATGTAGTTTAAACTCGTGGTTATGCGTTAGAGCGGGGTATTTTGTTAGCAGCGTCGTCTTCAATGTTCATTTTTTTTTTTTTTCTAATAAAGACATATTCTGTCATTTTAAAACAACCAAAGTGTGTATTCGGTTTCCCCGTTTCATAAAATGTATGTATCGTTTGATACGTATAATGCTTTAAAACGTTGTTTTTTTTTCCTTACCTCAGAAGAGATATCAACATTTAGCTCAGCGAATGTCATTCGCGGTGTCAGTATTTGATGAACTGATAAAGACTTAGTTCCAGATTTGTCAATGGCTGAGGTATATTAACAAACGAATAAACAGATTTGGCAAAATTCCAACTTTTAAAAAAAAGATCACGTGTTCACACAGGGTTGTGAGAGGCTCAAGAAGAAGAAACCTCACATGGCTTCCCAGACCAAAAAATAATTCTGGCTCTGCGATTTTCAGGTTTATTACTCCTGCCAGGGAGTAACGCATTCGATCGTGTTCGTGTGTTTGTGAACAAGATATCTGGAAAAGTTCTGAACGGATTTGGATGAAAGTTGGTGGGATGATTGCCCCTGGGATAAGGAAGAATTGATTAGTTTTTGGTGAAGCTCAGGATATTATTCCCGATCCAGGAAGTTTTTTGGAAAAAAAATTTGGGAAAGATTTTTTTCTGTTTTACTGCATTAAAGCTTTTATTCTTATTCTTAAATGATGCTTTGCTCCTCTAATTCCGAGATATATCAAAATAAATTCTCTGACAGTTAGGGCCTACTTTCTTTTTCATTTATTGTTTTGGGGAGAGGGGATGTCAAACAAAACGTATTATTCCAACTAAACCCACGGCGGGAGTATGCGCTGTAGTGAGTGACGTTCTAGTATCTAGTTAAACTCTTGATTTTAGATAAATTTAAATTTATTATTGATGCAGCAAATGGGGACTATTTGCATTCTAGTCTAGTCTCTTTTACTGGAGCTTTCTTACATAAATTGCTTTGGACGAGTCGTGCACATTGCCAATCAAAATTGCTGGCACTTGATGGCAGTTAAAAAAAAAAAGAATTGTTTTCAAAATCAAGACTTGTGGCAGAGCGAGAACAAAGTACGGATCAGGAGGTGACAGCACAAATCAAAATGAACAGCAGGTAGAGAGGGTTGCACACCCTCAGCAGGGCCGGGGGACAAAATGGAGACCGATAAACGAGGGATGTGGGTAAGAATGAAGGGGATACAGCAGCAAACTGAAAGGAAAACCTGAAATAGGAGGGGGAAGAGGTTAATGGGGTAGAAAAGATCATGGCTTGGATGGAGGATTTGAGCTGGTGGTGAACAACTGTCTTGAAAACCTGGAGTGAAGGATGACATTGAAGAGAATGTGGAACTTGGTTCTGCAGGCGGGGGGAACAAAAGAAAGAGGAATGAATGAGTGGAGGTGAGCAGTGATCTAGGATTTAGGTAGCTTCACCAGAAAGGGGTTAATGGTGGACCGTGAGCACCCTGCATAAACCTTGAGGGGAGGGGAGGGTCCAAGACCTTGAAGGAGTTAATAGAAGACAGAGAGACCACCAAATCTGTCTGCGATGGTGTAGTGATAGACTTGGCGTCATCGTGGGAGATTCCAATAATCTGAAATCCTTGCTTTCCACAGCATCAAGCTGAGCAAGATGAGGCAAGGGAGTGAACCCAGAGCGAAGAGCAGTACTCCATCAAGCTGTTAATGAAGGATTTGTATGTGGATAAGAGTTTAGGTGTGCGAAGGAAAGACTGCACACCGGATGATGCCCTGTCGGCGGCTGCATTTGGAGGCCAAATTTGAAATGTGGGTTGCCCATGAAAAATCATGGCCGACAGCGAGACCTTGGAGTTTGAATGACTGAACTTCTTCGAGAGGCTTGTTAAGAAAGGAGATCACATGGTTTGTGAGATAGATTTTGTTTTTTTCCCTCCACGAAACAAGAAGTGAGGTGACAGGGTTTAAAAAAATGAAAACAAATAAATAGAGGAGAGGGGAGCACCAGAAGCCGTGTGTCGGGATTGGCTTTGGGGGGGTTAATTGGGCGAGAATAGATTGGGACGCCTCAGCCCTGCTGTTGGGATGTGGAAGGACTTGAGGTGATGCTGCACCACTATTTTTTGAAACGTTCAAAGAAAGGGGATTGAACAATTGAAATGTATTTTTAATCGGATAGTCGTCATGTAGCTTAGGATTTGGGTGGCTCCATTCCTAATGCACATGACGACTTCCGGCGACGTCACGTCACGTACTGTCTCGGGCGGTGTGTAAATCCAGTGTCGGATTCTTCTTCTCCGTCTGACCAGATTAGCAGCAAGATATTTCATGCCACCTTGTAAACTATTCAGTATTATTATACAATGTGGACATTTGGATGTTGACCGAGACCTTTCAGCAGGAAATTGACGCTCCACCCTCACGCCTTCTTAGAGAGGCCTTCAAGATATATTGGCCGACATGGATCACTAATGAGGACTTTTACCAGCATGCCAAGCTCAAACATGCCAACTGAGCCAAGTGTTGCGAGCACAGACATTGCGACGAGTTGGACATATTTCATTTGAAGGGTATTGTATTCAACCTATCCAGCAGGTGCTCACCTGCCATCCCACACAGCAGTTGTGTCGTAGTCAAGGACGCACGAGGACCTAACTTTATCGGCTCTTGTTGGATTGTCCCCCGATGAGATCTCAAAAATACAGCATCTCACAACATTGGTTAATAATAGGGTTAACTGACTTCCTTACTTGCATGCTTTACGTTTATTTTGTCCTTGTACCTTGTTGTGTGTAATAATTGCACGTGACGTATTATTGCCTCACCTGGAACGAAGTTCGGGGAGCTTATGCGATGGCGCATCGTCCGTCCGTCCGTAAACACTTGAAACCTCTTCTCTGAAACCGCTGATGTGATTGCGACCAAATTTGGCGCAAATGATATTTGTTGTGTTGTGACTAAAGTTTGTTCACGGCATTAAAACAAAATCGGGGTTTACCTGGGGTCAAAGTGGGTCCAGGTTTGACCCCCCCCAAAATAGGTATTTGCATTATGATTATGTATGACTTGCTGTTTAAAGTCTTATGATTATGATAGTATGATACTACATACTTCCCTGTCTTCTAGCAAGCATTGAAATTGGTTAAAAATGCCTTTAGTCAGTGCAGTATACTGTTTATTTTACCAGGTGAGCGCCAGGGGTATTGCCCCTATGTTTATTATTAATAGGATAGATTGTGTAAATCCTCATCAAAATGTCTTTCACTCAATCCCATGGTTTTTTGGGGGTTTTTTTGGAGAATAAACCTTACCATTTTATTTTCTCCAGAACGGCTTACTAGATCGATGTGAAACTTCACAAATATGATCAGCGAGTCATGGGAATGGAGTTTGATCATTTAAATGTCATTGGTCGCATGGTCTGTCAGCCAGTCGTAAAAAATATTTTGAGTCTGGATGTTTTTTTTTTTAATTGAAGTTTTGAATTTTTTGAATCCCATTCTAAATTCAATATTTATAAAGAGGACGTCATGGGTCGCTTGTCTGATGAAACCGGGGTTGTATCGAAGTGGGGCGGTTTGAGACCCGGCCATGACAGCCCACAGTTATAAAGTTATATATATTTATATTTATATATATATTTATATTTATATATATATATATTTATATATATATTTATTTATATATTTATATATATATTTATTTATATATTTATATTTATATATATATACAGTGGAACCTTGACTTACGAGTTTAATTCGTTCTGTGACCGAGCTCGTAACTCAAATTGCTCGTTTGTCAAATCAAATTTCCCCATTAAAATGCATTGAAATGCTATTAATCTGTTCCAGCCCGCCAAAAACCACACCAATTTTTTTTTAAATATACAGTATATATAAAAATATCTCGCGCTTTATATTTCACCTGTATGCAGCATACAAGTTGGCAGGATGGCCTGGACTGGAGGTACGCACACTTGACTCTAAAGTCTAAACTGTCCAGCCTGGGTTTGAATCCTGACCCAGCTATAACCTGTCATGGGTGAATCACAGGCAGGGTGATTCATCAATGTGTGTACCGCTAAACTGGGCGCCCCGTTTGCGTCCCATTAGTTGTTGGATGTTAAGGATCTCACCGTGTTTTCCACAAAGAGAAGGCGAGCTATCGCCGGCACTCTGAACAAGTTGTGGCCTGGCATGCTCTTCTCCTCTGCCGTTATATACGTCCTCCTCGGCATCTTTTTCCAGAAGAGCCCTGTCTCGTCACAGTTGAAGATTTGCTGTGGGATGTATCGTTCGGCTTCTATCAGTTCGGCAAAAGTTATAATAAAATCTTCAGCTGCCTTCACATCCGCCTCACCAAGTCGACAACACGCACACCTCGCTCATGTTTTTCGACGATTGCGTGTTTTATATCCAAGCACATCATCCTCTTCTTCTTCTCAGTTATAATAAAATCTTCAGCTGCCTTCACATCCGCCTCACCAAGTCGACAACACGCACACCTCGCTCATGTTTTTCGACGATTGCGTGTTTTATATCCAAGCACATCATCCTCTTCTTCTTCTCAGTACCGTGTTTTCCACAAAGAGAAGGCGAGCTATCGCCGGCACTCTGAACAAGTTGTGGCCTGGCATGCTCTTCTCCTCTGCCGTTATATACGTCCTCCTCGGCATCTTTTTCCAGAAGAGCCCTGTCTCGTCACAGTTGAAGATTTGCTGGGGGATGTATCGTTCGGTTTCTATCAGTTCGGCAAAAGTTATAATAAAATCTTCAGCTGCCTTCACATCCGCCTCACCAAGTCGACAACACGCACACCTCGCTCATGTTGTTGGACGATTGCGTGTTTTATAGCCAAGCTCATCATCCTCTTCTTCTTCTCAGCACTGCACTTGGCACTCACTTTCTTAGGCCCCATGGTTAAAACTAAGAAATTTTCCAAAATAACCAAAATGCGAAAACAAAAATGCAGCGATATACGGCAGAGATACTGTACTTGCACGGCAAGATAACCACGTGACCGGAACCCACCTGGTGGCGGCTGGCGTAAACTCAAAATAACCAACATGCGAAAACAAAAATGCAGCGATATACGGCAGAGATACTGTACTTGCACGGCAAGATAACCACGTGACCAGAACCCACCTGGTGGCGGCTGGCGTAAACTCAAAATAACCAACATGCGAAAACAAAAATGCAGCGATATACGGCAGAGATACTGTACTTGCATGGCAAGATAACCACGTGACCAGAACCCACCTGGTGGCGGCTGGCGTAAACTCAAAATAACCAACATGCGAAAACAAAAATGCAGCGATATACGGCAGAGATACTGTACTTGCACGGCAAGATAACCACGTGACCGGGTGGCGAAAGCTCGTAACTCAGATCTCGGCTCGCATCTCAAAGCAATAAACCGCCCGAGCGACGGCTCGTATCTCGAAAAACTCGTAAGTTGGGGCACTCGTAAGTCAAGGTTCCACTGTATATTTATATATATATATTTATATATATATTGTATTTATATATATATATACACAGTATTTATATATATATTGTATTTATATATATATTATATATATATATATATAAGTATATATATGAGTATATATAAGCCTGGTGTTGGCTTAGCGGTTAGGGTGCCGGCTTGGGATCCTAGGATCCTGGGTTCGAATCCCGGTCAATCGCTGAATTAACGCCAGGGGGGTTGACTCAGCCTGTCATCCTTCCGAGGTCGGCAAATTGAGTACCAGCTTGCTGGGATGAATGATCCCGGTGTGTACCCCGGCTTAGAATAGGTACACCGTATCCCTGCGCGCATCGTAAGAGGCGACTAAGGGTTGGCGTCAGGAAGTGCATCTGGCCATAAAACATTGCCTCAAACAGGGAACCATGATTGTCATGGGGCCCGTAAGGCCAACCCCTGCTATAGCGGGGAAGAAATGGCCTTAAAACGATCATTCATATATATATATATATATATATATATATATATATATATATATATATATATATATATATATATACATACATATTTTTGTATACAGAGTTTAGGCTCGTCATGATGCCTCGCAGGAAGTGGCACGTAAACTTATTATTATTTATGATAGGATATATTTTGTAAATGCTCATCAAAATGTCCCTCACTCAACCTCTTCGTTGGCAATCACAACTACCTGCACATCCTTTCTGCACCTCATAGAGATTGGTACATGCAGACGATATATTGCTCTGTTGCAAAGCTACTTTATTTTTCTGTACTTGTTTTGTTTTTTTTGTTTTTTAATAGTTTGAATCATTTAATTTTAAATGTGCTGATATAAATCGGTGACAGAATCGTAACTTTGGAAGAAAAATATATAATCCAAGTGTGTGGATGAATTTTGCAGAGAAATGGTGTAAAATTACAATTTGTGCATTGTTTCTAGGTTTAAATTGAGTTGAACAGCTGAATTAAGTGTCCACAGGAGTATTATTGTATCTAACAGATTCGTTCATTAATATTGCATGCGGCCTGTGGTTGCTGGTTGCATCATTTCTGGGAATGTGGATGTGCTGCTCATGCAATGCCCTTTTGTAGGTTAGAGTTAGAGTAAGAATTTGGATTTTTCTCTTGCATTCTCTGCGAAGAACACCACGTGATCTTTAACGTCCACCAACTAATATTGGTTAATGGGACACCCAGTTTAACATCAATCTGAGGGATGGCACACATTGGTGAGACACCGGGATGACAGTTTTGTATCTAGGCCGGGCCGAGATTCCAAAGTAGACTAGATTGCAGAGACGAGTGTGCGTATCTATCGGGGGCACCTTGCCAACCTGCCCAGCAGATTATTGATGAAAACCAAATTGGTCCATTCATGGGGATAAGCTCTCTGGTTCCCTTGACTGGTGTCAGTTCGCAATATTGTTTGGCCTACTTTTATTTTTTGATTTGGTTTGTTGTCCCCCCTCCCATCCCTCACCCCTCTTCTGCACAATCTTCACCTCTTTTTCTTGTTTATTATTGAGCATTTCCTCTTGCATCTCACCATATTATGATGATCCAGGGATGTAGATCTACCTTGCATCCATAAACATATCTTCAAAAGCTAAATGTAGAAATGCAGTTAATCCTGGATTTGTGATACCTAGCAGGGTGGCCGAGAGGTACGTACACTCATCCCAAAGCTGTCCAGCAAATGTCTGGGTTCAAATCCTGACCCAGGTTTAAACTGTCATCATGATGCTTCGCAGTCAGAGGGATGTATCAGTGTGTGCCGTCTGTCAGATGGACGTTAAACGGGCGTCCCGCCTGCCAGCATTTGTTGGTGGACGTTAAACGGGCGTCCCGCCTGCCAGCATTTGTTGGTGGACGTTAAACGGGCGTCCCGCCTGCCAGCATTTGTTGGTGGACGTTAAAGATTCCATGGTGTGCTTCACCAAGAGTCTGTGAGCTATCGCCAAATTACAAATTCCTGCCCTAACTAGTTGAACGATAGGCCTGGCCAGCCGGTCTGTGAAGACTCAGGCCAAGCTTCCTCCCCCGTCCTTCCCCCCCAACGCTGACCCCAAAAGACAGGTGGGATAATGGTGGCCGTTAAAGAAGAAGATCCCACGGTGTCCTTCATGAAGAATAGGCGAGTTATCGCCAGCATCCTGAGCAAATTACAAATTCCTTCATGCTCTAACTACTGCTGGGAAGGCAATGGCAAACTACCCAGTATAACCTTTGCCAATAAACTGCTTTGGCAGCACCGACGCTTTGTTACAGAGGATGGTGCATCAGAATATCTATGTAGCGACATGATGCTTGGTTAACCCTCATGACAAGTTGTTGCTTTATTTTTGTACACAGACGAAAAAACGCAGAAACAATGGACGTTCGAAGAAAGGCCGTGGGCACGTACAGCCAGTACGCTGCACAAACTGTGCCCGCTGTGTGCCCAAAGACAAGGCCATAAAGAAGTTTGTTATCCGCAACATTGTGGAAGCAGCTGCTGTTCGGGATATATCCGAGGCCAGTGTGTTTGAGAGTAAGGAGTTTCTTTTTTTTGATGTCTGACTGTGGCTGCATTCTTGTTTCGTTTGTTTTTCACATCCTGTTGCTCTATCCTGACCGAATGATGTCGTGACAAGTCCAAGATGTGCTAGTCAGCTTTGTAATCATTAGCGTCGCTCATTCCTGAAAGAATGTGATGTTTGTAGTTGACCTGCGGATCTGCTTTAATATGGATGCGGATTTGCTCTCCCGCACCATCCCTCTCCCCCTCCCCCTCCCCTCTATCTCTCCCTCACTCTCTCCCGCACCATCCCTCTCCCCCTCCCCTCTATCTCTCCCTCACTCTCCAGTCGGCGTTTCCCCTTTTCCATTTTGATCCCTTCCGTGAGCTTTGCCCATGTGTTAAAAAAGTATTTTTGCAAAAAAATCACTTTCTTTTTAGGCAGTGAAGCCACTTCAATATTTGGCTAGGTCCATCTGTCTGTCAAAATGAAGAAGAAGAACCTCTCCAACCCACCGTGTTTATTAGTCACCTACCGGTGTACACCGGATTGGACTATAGGTTTGCACTCCGTCCCTCCGTGTGTCGGTCTCCTCCGTCTGTCAGTCTGTCCGTGTGTCGGTCTCCTCCGTCTGTCCGTCCGTCAGTCATTCTGTCCGTCAGTCATTCTGTCCATCAGTCAGTCATTCTGTCCGTCAGTCAGTCATTCTGTCCATCAGTCAGTCATTCTGTCCGTCAGTCAGTCATTCTGTCCGTCAGTCATTCTGTCCGTCAGTCAGTCATTCTGTCCGTCAGTCAGTCATTCTGTCCGTCAGTCAGTCATTCTGTCCGTCAGTCAGTCATTCTGTCCGTCAGTCAGTCATTCTGTCCGTCAGTCTGTCCGTCAGTCAGTCTGTCCATCAGTCAGTCTGTCTGTCTGTCTGTCAGTCAGTCTGTCCGCCAGTCAGTCAGTCGGTCTGTCAGTCGGTCAGCCAGTCAGTCGGTCTGTCAGCCAGTCAGTCGGTCTGTCAGCCAGTCAGTCGGTCTGTCAGTCGGTCTGTCAGCCAGTCAGTCGGTCTGTCAGCCAGTCAGTCGGTCTGTCAGCCAGTCAGTCGGTCTGTCAGCCAGTCAGTCGGTCTGTCAGCCAGTCAGTCGGTCTGTCAGCCAGTCAGTCGGTCTGTCAGCCAGTCAGTCAGTCGGTCTGTCAGTCGGTCTGTCGGCCAGTCAGTCGGTCTGTCAGTCAGTCGGTCTGTCAGCCAGTCAGTCGGTCTGTCAGCCAGTCAGTCGGTCTGTCTGTCCATCAGTCAGTCGGTCTGTCTGTCCATCAGTCAGTCGGTCTGTCTGTCCATCAGTCAGTCGGTCTGTCTGTCCATCAGTCAGTCGGTCTGTCTGTCCATCAGTCAGTCGGTCTGTCTGTCCATCAGTCAGTCGGTCTGTCTGTCCATCAGTCAGTCGGTCTGTCAGTCCGTCACGCAAAGAACAGCTTTCCGGACGTTTCTCCTAAACTCTTAAAGCTAATGATTTCAAACTTGGCACATGGTTTCCTCATGATAAGTTACAGATCAAGTTCGAACTTCACGACGTTTCGATCATATTTGACAAACTTATGGCATTTTGAACTTTGCTAATTTCCACAACAGTTTTCTGGACGACAGACTGCCGGTAGGGGACATGTATTGCAGCGCAATACTCAGGATGCTTGTTTTCTAAAGGGTTCTAAAGTGTAATCATAGGGGGTTCTAAAGGGTAATTGTAATGGGTTACATTCGTTTATAGGCTTCTCCTATCTCATATTAAAAATGCCAAACTGAACCGTTTCCTTTGAAAACGGGTGCAATTTATTTTATTTTATTTTAATTATTATTTATTTATTTATTTTAATTGAAGATAACATTTTTTTTCTTCTTTTATTCAAGTGAACATATGATTGTCTACTTAGCAGGCAGACCATTCAAGGAATACGCGGGGTTCTTTTTGAATATTATTCCTTTGTCACCTGGTGATTTGATTCTACACTGCTTTGATCCCTGGTGTTGGGCTAGCGGCTAGGGTGCCGGCTTAGGATCCAAGGATCCTGGGTTCGAATCCCGGTCGATCGCTGAATTAACGCCAGGGGGGTTGACTCAGCCTGTCATCCTTCCGAGGTCGGCTAATTGAGTACCAGTTCACTGGTAATTCCCTGTTTGTCGTTAAAGGCGGCAAAAAGGGTTGGCGTCAGGAAGGGCATCCGGCCGTAAAACATTGCTTCAAATAGGGGACCGAAAAACAACAACAACCACTGTTCCCGAAAAAGGCCAACCCCCGCTTTGCGGGGAAAAATGGCCTCTAAAGGTGGTTTTTTTATTTTTTATTCCTTTGTCACCACGTCTGTTTATCAACATAGCTTCCTAACGTTTTTTTTATAATTTCTTTTTAACTCTCCTCAAAGTATTTGTTGTAAATCTATAACTCTACTTCTGAGTACATCCCATCCACATCTCAGCCTCAGTTTTTATTTATTTATTTCCCGACAATACCATTTGTAGGATCATGTCAGACAGCGTAGAAATTGTTCACGATTCGCTGTGGGCTTTCTCATACCTGTGGATCAACCGGGATAGGTAATTTTATCATTGTGGGGCATAAGTGAAATATGTTTACAATTAGCAAGTTTGGTGAGAGTAAGCTGATATGGTCGCTGTTGTCTTACCAACCCGTGTAACAAGTGAATAGCGCTTTTTTGCGCGCAGCCATCACATAACAATTGGGAGAGACCGTTATATTCATGAAGAACCGAGTACCTTGACCTATGTACGAGGACAAAAGGTGAGGTGCTCTTTCGGAAGTTTTGTTCTTGGCGGCGAACCACAAGTCTTTCTTCTGGGATGATAGTCTCGTGGATGGCTCGCTCTGCACTCTTTTGAAATAGGCTCCCTGATGGGAAATTATTTTTGTGATTATCCTCCATTGCTGTTTGTGTTGGTCATGCCTTTAATTGCTGTGGTCATCTCAAACTACATGTCTATCTGATCGTGATTGGCGTCACCATTACTCAAATAAATTATCCATGCATCGTGCTCATACAGAACCTTTGCCTAAATTTTGATAGGTGCACTTGCAGTGTAGAATGTTGTGGTTTTCCCCAAATCAAAGGGAGGTGCAAAGCACCCCTCCCCTTATATAAGGGATCGTTTCTCTGTATGCAGCTTTTACATGGGGACTGAAAATGCGTTTCTCGGCTTCTACTGGACAAAATCGTCTACAGATTTCAGAAGTAAATGCTTTGTACATTGAGGTAATATGTTCCAAATTTCAGCAACGTCAGTTTATGCATTCTTGAGTTGTATTTAGAAAACCCTCGAAATCATGTTGGTGTCTGTCCGTCCGTCCGTCTAAAATGTGTTGGCGCTCATATCTCAAGGACTATACATTGAAACCAGCTGAAACTTGGAATATCCATCGGCCAATAGGTCTAGTTAGTGGCTTTCGAAACAAATTCCACCTAAGTGCTATAGTTTTTGCTTTAAAATTAAATATATTGTTACTGTCGCGGTTAGATGTTATATTGACCGAGCGGTGGTGTATTACCGCGACCTAACAGTTCCCCCGATTCTTCCCCAACTCACCCGATTCACCCCAAACTTTGGCCGTATCGCACCGCAGCTGCCCAATCTGGAAAACTCTAAAACGACCGAATGCAAAGAGGAAAAGGAATAAGACGAGAAGACGGACAGAAGAGTAATTGGATTTATTATACACACATATAAGTAGGAAGCAAGCAGTCACGTTTATTTACAGGGACATGAGACGCAGGTGACACAGTGCAATCTTTAGCTTATACAGACTTATTGTTACTACCCAGGACAGCACGAACAAAACAAACTCACGTACGCAAATGGATGGAAATTGCAGGCAGGAATGACAGGAGGTGGGTGGCTGGAGGAAGGCCCGGAGTTGGCTGGAGTTTGATCCCGCACGGGACGTCGGGCTGGACCTCGACGGCCGCCGATGCCACCGATCCTGTCGTGTGCGCGGGGTAGCGGGTCGGAGCTGCTTGGTGGAGCCAAGCCAACGCTGCTGGTGGGGGGCCTGGCGTGACGGGTTCTCTCGCGTGACGGGTTCTCTCCTCTCTCTTTTGTTTGTCCCACCACTCTTTCTCCAACGCAACGACTCAACGCAACCACTGACCACCCCTGACGACCAACTCAGCTCTTGTCATGGACCTCTCCACGCGCTCTTGCTCTGACGACCCAGCTCCTTTCCCTGTACTCGTCTCTCCTCTGTAAAAGCTCATCTCTCGTGGGGGCGTCTCTCATGGGTTATATATAGCCCCACCCTTGAACCTTTGCGAACCTCCCCGATCGCTCTTCCTCCGCCCTCTCAGACCAAACCCCTCATGCTCGGTTGGTTGTTCGGGGCTGGCTCACTCCTCCCCTCTATGACGAGGTGGAGACACGCCTTTCTTCCCCAACCCTGCCTCGTGGTCAATGGCGGATGAAGGGAAAACCGCCCAACATGCAGTTGGCAATGCGAATTGCAATTGACGAAAAGGGGGGAATGGAGGTTTTGGGAATGGGAATGAAGGGAATCTATCTCTTTCACTTGGTGCAATGGAGTACTTCTATTAATGGGAGACACAGCCTTACCCTAAAACACAGAATAAGATATAACTATTGAACAGGGGTATTCTATGATTGGCTGTGGTGTGGATGCTTTATGGACTAATTATGGGATGCCCTTTGACCTTTACACAGCTCCGGAGGCAGGAGGCGCAGAATAAACAATAATAATAATAATAAAGCACACAATCAAAAAAATATACAGTCCTCATATCCGCAACAATATATAAACATAAATAAATGTACAAAAATATATACCAAATGGCCTAATGGATAAAGGTCATGAGGCCAAAAACGATATACAGTGTATATATAATGGCACGATATTTAAAAAAGTTGTCGATGTCTTATGACAAAACTTGGGGGATGAGTTGGGTAAGTGACAAGAACAACAAGCGGATTAAATTTTGGTTCATGTCCGGATCCAGATATGACCTATCAATGGATACAAAACGTAAACTGTTCAACCTGGTGGAGGTGTGCGCTCCACTGAGTGCCATTCTAGTTGGTTGTGAATTGGATCTGTGTATAAACCATGTTTGTTCATTTTGTGTTCCACAGCGTACGGCCTTCCCAAGCTCTATGCCAAGCTGCTGTATTGTGTCAGCTGTGCCATTCACAGTAAGGTGGTACGCAATCGTTCCAAAGAAGCCCGTAAGGATCGGACACCACCTCCACGCTTCCGTCCTGGTGGAGTACGTCCAATATAGATTTTTTTTTTTTTTTTTACATTTTTTTTTTTGCATTTTTCCTTTGCCTGCCGAGATGGATGTACATATTTCCAAAGGGCAGGTAGCATGGGTTGTGGAGACATTTTATTCCAGCCACTCCTCTTCCTCTTTTTTTTACATAAACAAATTGTAAATGTATTTTGCCTTGTTTTCTTCTTTTTCAGCCTCCAGTACAACGTACACTACCCCCTCCAAAGGTGGTCTGAAAGAATGGAAATTCCTTGTCCATAACAATTTTCCTGCCATCAAATCTGAAATAAAAACCATTTCATTGTGATCAGTGTTTTGCCATTAAATTAAATAGCAATGGTTATTTCCTGAATTTCTCTGTTGAAACGGTTTCATCTCCAAATGTTTTTTCAGAAAATTTGTCAAACAGGATGTTATCCTCCATCACCCCCACACACACTTTCATTTTTAAATGAAACTCTACCTCATATGAACAGGATTGAGTAGACAGTTAATCCAAATATTCTCTCTCGTTTTATACTTTCTTTCACTTGATACCGGTGGATGAGTTGGGTAATGCTCGTATTAGAATACTTGGTCAGGTGTGTTAATTTGCCGATAGAATGAATAAAACGTTTTTCTTGAAAACAGGAAGCCTCCCCCCCCCCCCCCCCCCCCCATCCTCAAAAATAAGCCTGTCTATGATTTAAATGGTTTTCCAGTTCCCAGTACAAACCAATTCTGGGAAAACCACATATCAGAGTTAGCGTCCGAAGCCAGCCGCCATCTGGGCTTCCTGCGTCGTGCCAAGTCTTTCCTTGGCAAATCTGAACTAACCTAAAAAGTCTTTTATCTGCAGTTCCGTCCTGGTGGAGCTCTGCAAGTGCTGCAATCCCCTTTGGGTTAGTGCACTTGTCACAGTATTGTATTCATATTTCATGTATTGATGCCATAGAGTCCAAGGTTCTACATCATTTGGAATCTCCCGTGATGAAGCTGAATCTCGGTCTATTGCGTCGACATCGCAGACTGGTTTGTGGCCTCTATCTTTCATCACCTTCTTTCTGGTCCACAGCAGGTATAAAAGTAGAACAAACTTTCTCTTTCAAGGTGGCTGTTCACCTCGGGTCATCTCACCCTTCGTCATGATTTTCTACCCTCATTAAACCCTCACCTTACTTTTCAGGTTGTCGCAGGTCTACAAGAGCTCCGCATGGTTGTTGTTGGGGGTCGATCACTTGTCTGGGTGCCATGATGGGTGTGGAGTCGAGATAATGTAGCTGTCATCTTGGTTTTCTGGTGGACCTAAGATCAGGCCTGTAGGCCTCTGCTGATTATATACTTCTCGAGTTTGTGTCAGATTTACATTGGCTTTGTGTCGTGTTACGATGAGGGTTCCCTCCCCCATCACCCCTTCCCCCTGGAAAAATCTAATCTGTTGGATAAAAAATTAGTAAGGTTTAATTAAAATCCTTAGTGTATCGATCC
The DNA here is from genome assembly GCF_964187855.1 of Myxine glutinosa. Lineage (NCBI taxonomy): Eukaryota > Metazoa > Chordata > Myxini > Myxiniformes > Myxinidae > Myxine > Myxine glutinosa. Next base: position 37,203,523 of record NC_136270.1, on the reverse strand, counting down.
CCCCTGGGGCACACTCTCGTTGAGTGGGGTATATACATATTTAGGTTAAAATGAGAAGCTCTGCAAGATCTATCAATTTGTGGTGTTTTTAGATATATATATTTTTTCAACCAAGAAAAAGATAAACTGATTTCAAGGTTTTTGAATCTAGTGATCGGAACTTTGAGCTGCATGTATGGGCAGGTGAGAAGAGTATGACAAAAACCCTCGTAATAGCTACTAGAGATACCTCAAGCCTTCAAATCTCAGGGGTTTTTTTGGGGTTTTTTTGAAAAATATTAAAAAGACATGGAAAGGGTTGGGGGGGGGGGGGAGGTGGGGTCAAGGATTTCTCCCTTAAGTTTGGCCTTGTTTTTTTTTTTCCATGGACCAAACTTTGGGTGGCTAATTGGATGGAAAGTAGTGGGCGATAAGCGTTGGACCATTGGAAAAGGAATGAAAAATTTAGTCGATTAACCCTAACTTATTTTTTTTTCCTTTGTTTCGATTTTTATGGTCTCACTTAAAGTCGTTGATCAAGCTCGTCAGCATGCACTGCAAGTGCATCACAAATAATGCGTTACATAATTTTTGAATGGCTCCACATTGGGTTCAACGATCCGTGACCATTTGACTAATCAGCTCGTTCTGATATAACTGGCGGAGGCTGACATGGATGAGCGGTGTTATGATGCATAATCTTCCCTTTACTGGATTTTGTCACTGGTTGTGACCACAATGTGGTCATTCTTGTGTTTTCCACCCTTGCTGCCCCAACTTCCTTTTATTTGTAGTTCCATTGTACTTGGATCCAGTTTTTTTCCCCCCTTTTTATTTGAGCCTCTTCATCCACAGCTTGAAGTATTGTGTGAGCTTGTACGGAGCTACCTCTTTCTCTCAACCATCCTGCCTTCCTGCTCATGTTTCCCTGCTTTCTGTTCTCGCCCTTCCACAATCAACTTTTTATTCAAAGCAATTGAAATGCGACAGGACTTTTCCTCCTTCTCCCCTCCTTCCACCCCTTCTTTCCTTCTAACGTTATCCCAGAATGTATTGTCTTAGCACCGAGCTGTCATAATAGTCCTTATCGTGAACTTGTCTCAGGGTTGGCCTGAAAAAATGCATTTGTGGCTCCGACAGCAAGAACTTTCAGCAGGAATCTGCTGCATTTTCTACCAGATCTACACCAAAGGCTAATCCAGTTGTGGTGCAGCTAAGCAAGAACTTTCAACACTATTCAACTGCATTTTGTACCAGATCTCAACCAGAGGCTCATCCAGTTGTGGCGCAGGCTAAGCAAGAACTTTCAGCACGAATCCACTGCATTTTGTTCCTTGAAGGTTCACATTAACATCGTGTTATTAACTTCACGTTATCCCGCAGTCATTTTCCAGCACAGTCCAGCCTCTACTTTCGCATCAAACGCCTTTTCTTGTTTACGAATCCAGTATCATCATGCCCAACTTTTCACATGCCGCAGATACTGCTCAGCAAGTGTCTGCAGCTACACACTGGTTATTTTTCACTGCTATCCACTTGATTCTGTTGAGGAATTGTTAAGTGCTTCTAATTCGATGCCAGTTCTTTCACTGCCTGTTTTCTGCCATCAAACCTGACTTACACTGCATGGCCAAAAGTATGCGGACACCCCTTATAATTAGTGGATTTGGCTATTTCAGCCACACCCATTGCTGACAGGCATATATAATCAAGCACACAGCCATGCAATCTCCATGGACAAACATTGACAGTTGAATGAGATGTACTGAAAATCTCGGTGACTTTCAACGTGGCACCGTCATTGGATGCTATCGGAACCAAGTCAGTTTGTCAAACTTCTGTCCTGCTAGAGCTGCCCTGGTCAACTGTAAGTGCTGTTATTGTGAAGTGGGAACGTCTAAGAGCAAGAACAGCTCAGCCGCGAAGTGGTAGGCCACACAAGCACACAGAACGGGACCGCCGAGTGCTGAAGTGCCTAGTGTGTAAAAATCGTCTGTCAGTTGCAACATTCCCTACCGAGTTCCAAACTGCCTCTGGAAGCAACGTCAGCACAACTGTTCGTCAGGAGCTTCATGAAATGGGTTTCCATGGCCGAGCAGCCGCACACAAGCCTAATATACCATGTGCAATGCCGAGCGTCAGCTGGAGTGGTGTAAAGCTCACCACCATTGGACTCTGGAGCAGTGGAAATGCGTTCTCTGGAGTGATGAATCGCGCTTCACCATCTGTTTGGTGGATGCCAGGAGAACGCTACCTGCCCAAATGCATAGTGAAAAGAGGAATAATGGTCTGGGGCTCTTTTTCATGGTTCAGACTCAGCCCCTTAGTTCCAGTGAAGCGAAGTCTTAACGCTACAGCATAAAATGACATTTTATATGATTGTGTTCTCCAACTTTGTTTGGGGAAGGCCCTTTTCTGTTTCAGCGTGACAATGCCCCCGTGCACAAAGTGAAGTCCATACAGAAATGGTTTGTTGAGATCGGTGTGGAAGAACTTGACTGGCCTGCACAGAGCCTTGACCACCCCATCGAACACCTTTGGGATGAATTGGAACGCCGACTATGAGCCAGGCCTATCGCCCAACATCAGTGCCCGACCTCACTAATGCTCTTGTGGCTGAATGGAAGCAAATCCCCACAGCAATGTTCCAACATCTAGTGGAAAGCCTTCCCAGAAGAGTGGAGGCTGTTACAGCAGCAAAGGGGGGACCAACTCAATATTAATGCCCATGATTTTGGAGAGATGTTTGATGAGCACATACGGGTGTGATGTTGGGGTGTCCACATACTTTTGGCCATGTAGTGTATGTCTAGAAATTGCCAAGTTAATTAAACTTGCTATCCTGTAAATATTAAAATTATTTAAAAAGCTTTTGCAGGGATGGGATGGATCCCACCATTACATTGTATTGGCTCTGGTTCTGAGGGATCTGGTTTAGCAATAATCAGCCGTCTCAACAGCAAATTTATTCCACTAGCTTTGTGCGCCGTGTAACAGTTGTTCATACAAAGCAGTGTACATTCAACCAACCTGGCAGATGTGTGTACTTATGATTCCTGTAAATTGATCAAATTTGCTCCACACTTGCCAATAGCTTCAAATATAAACTAGAACGGCACTCCTCGAAGTCACGATGTTGACTGATATGTCTCTGCCCACAATGTTACATCATTATACATTATTGTACAAGGTTTGATTTAAATCCGTTCAGCTGTTCTCAGGTATCACCTTTTTTTTTTCTTTTTTCTTTTTTTAACCTGGCATGACTTCTGACCATTGACCTCAAAATCAAATAAGATAATCTTTTCATCATCATACATACTTGTACCAAGTTTAACTTTAATCCCTTCAGTCGTTCTTAAGTTATCGTGGTAACGGAAACCTATCACGGACAAACGACCTGAAAAAGCAATGCCTCTGGCGGCTTTGGTGGAGGCATAAAAATGTGTCGGGATAGACCGTATAAATTTAATGTAATTAATGTCACCATCCCTCCAATATTTACACTTTTGCATCATCAGACAAAAATACGCAATTTGGTGTCTGATTTTTTTTTTTTTCACCGTGATACATTCGGTCATTACTAATTGCAACCAAACTTGATAGAAGACATGGTTCACACGATGGAGGTTTTAGCAATTTATTGTAGCAAAAAATCTCCCACACTAAGGGGGTTTTCCTCGCCAAGGGGGTTACAGACACACTGACAGAAAACCAAATGTTTTGCCCCTCTTTGCACGGTGCGTGGGGTAAAAGCAGGGATGCCGGAGAGGTAGAAGGGCAAGGGGGGCAGAATTTATTTCAGTGCAATAAATAAACATGAAAAATCACTTGTAGAGCGACACTTGGCAAAACATAATGTAGAATGGCACTCAACAGAGCATTCTTTTGACCTCAAAAATAATTTGTGGTAGAATTCAGTTACCTGATATGCAAATCGTCTTCAAAGTTTGTTAATCGGATGAAAATTGGTAATTTTAGAATTTTGGCCTATGTTGACCTTTTGGCCTATGTTGACCAATTATAATTGGTGGTTGAATTCAGTAAGCTGATATGACAATCGTATTCAAATTTCAAGTCAATCGGATGAAAATTGAGGATTTTAGAAATAAGTGGTTGACCTTTGGCCTGTGTTGACCTTTTGGCCGACGCTGATCTCAAAAATAGTTGGTGGTTGAATTAAGTTCGCTGATATGTAAATCCTATTCGAATTTCAATTCAATCGGATGAAAATTGAGGATTTTAGAAATTTGAAGAAAAAGTGGTTGACCTTTGGCCTATGTTGACCTTTTGGCCGACGCTGATCTCAAAAATAGTTAGTGGTTGAATTCAGTTAGCCGATATGTAAATCTTATTCAAATTTCAAGTCAATCGGATGAAAATTGAGGATTCCAGAAATTTGAAAAAAAAGTGGTTGCCCTTTGGCCTATGTTGACCTTTTGACCTTTTGACCTCAAAAATATATAGGATTTTGTCGGACCACAAACTCAACCATTTGGTGAAGATCGGTTTAAAATTGTGACCTGTAGGCAAGTATAAGTGAGTGGACAGACAAACACACACAAACAAACGCACAAACCGGAGTGATCAACATACTTGCAATTTTTTATTATTTTTTTGCCAAGTAACAAACGGGTTCAAATGCAATACCCTGTTCTCTGGCGAGGGGAACGACCAATGTTGTCCAGGTCTTTTTGGAGCACCTGTATAAAGCATCTGATTACCTGATCCTCCACCTACTTTAATGATCTTTTTTAGTATTTTCATAGTGTTGATCAAATTGATGTATTCAAGCTTTCTATAACGATGTTGTTATTTATTAAAGAGGTGGAATTTAAGAAGAACCTCCAAGATGTAAACACATTTTAACAGGTGATTTTGACCTCATATTTCTTGATTTAGAGACGTCGATTGACGTCGTACAGCAGGTGGCGCCGCTGCCATGATGTCGTCAACAGCACCGTTCCCAGGCAGCGCAGGTGCGCGCATTAATCACGGCAAACGGGAATCCCCAGCCCCTTTGCACACGCGCGAGGCCACCTGGCGGACCCCACGATGTAGGTAATGAGTGCGCATTCCGGTAACCTCTTCGTGTTAATATTAATCGCTAACATCAACCGAGCATCTGTTCGGGGAGTTTCGATTTAGCCATTCATCAGGCGATCCGCAATTGTTAATCATCTTGATGATGCTAATTGCTGCTTTGTCTTTTAAGGGTTAAAATAAAATCGCGTTTAATTAATGGCCTCAAGGACCAGGAACCATAACCATTCCACGTAAACGATTCCTTCACACGAGATTCTTTGCGTGCAATGGCCTTGTGTGCTTTTGGGGAAATGCATTTATTTAAATTACCTTGAATATGTTTGATATTGATCAAGACGATATCAACGGGATTGTTTGATCAATCAAAAGTTCAATATTTATTTATTTATTTGCATGTAGACTGGCTGCTGGTTGCATCATTTTCTGGGAGTGTATCTGTGCCACTGATGCAGTGCCCCCTTATCAGGTAGCTGGTACTCATTTTTGCAGACCTCGAAAGGATGATAGGCTGAGCTGACCCGCGTGTTGTTAATTCAAAAATAACGAATAATTCAACAAATAACATGTTAATTCAAAAATAACTAATAATTCAACAAATAATGTGGTGTTAATTCAAAAATAACTAATAATTCAACAAATAATGTGTTGTTGGTTCAAAAATAACGAATAATTCAACAAATAACATGTTAATTCAAAAATAACTAATAATTCAACAAATAATGTGTTGTTAATTCAAAAATAACTAATAATTCAACAAGAATTCAACAAATAACATGTTAATTCAAAAATAACTAATAATTCAACAAATAACGTGTTATTCATTCAAAAATAACTAATAATTCAACAAATAACGTGTTATTCATTCAAAAATAACTAATAATTCAATTAATAATGTGTTCTTAGTTCAAAAATAACTAATAATTCAACAAATAACGTGTTGTTAACTCAAAAATAACTAATAATTCAACAAATAACGTATTGTTAATTCAAGAGCGAGGGCCTTTTTTAATTATTATTATTATTATTATCATTATTATTATTATTTTTTGATGTTGACTTAGTCTCGGCTCATATGAGAGCTAACACATGGAACATATAATAAGGAGAGAGAGAGAGAGATAGATAGATAGATGTAGATATATAGATATAGATAGAGATATAGAGAGAGAGAGAGATATAGATATATAGAGATATAGAGATATATAGAGATAATAATAATAATAATTCATTTATTTTGTATAGCGCTTTTCATGAAGCCCAAAGGCGCTTTGACAGAGTGCAAAACATAATGCATAACAAAACATGAAAACAACAATTGCAAAAAGACAAGAATCAATAGGGAAATATTTAAAGCAAAAGGAGGGAGAAGGAGAAGTGATAGTCAGGGGTTAAATGCTGTGGGTTGAATGTTGAATGCAGTGCTGAACAGGTGGGTCTTGAGTGATGTTTTGAATGTGGTGAGTGAGGAGGAGTCTCTGATGGTGTGAGGTAGTGAGTTCCAGAGGGTGGGAGCAGCGATGGAGAAGGCCCTGTCCCCCCAGGATCTGAATTTGGTCTGGATGGGGGGGGGGGGGGGTCAGGAGGTTGGTACCAGCAGAGCGGAGGTTGCGGGTGGGAGTGTGTCTGGAGAGGAGGTCAGCCAGGTAGGATGGGGCCAGGTTATGGAGGGCTTTGTAGGTCAAGAGGAGGATTTTGTACTGGATTCTCTGGGAGATGGGGAGCCAGTGAAGCTTGTAAAGGACGGGGGTGATGTGGTCACGGGTCCGGGAATGGGTGAGTAGACGGGCAGCGGAGTTCTGAATGTATTGGAGTTTATTGGTGATTGGTGAGGGTGAACCATAGAGGAGGCTATTGCAGTAGTCCAGACGGGAGGTGATGAAGGCGTGGATATATATAGAGATAGAGATATAGAGATATAGAGATATATAGAGATATAGAGATATATAGAGATATAGAGATATAGAGAGATATAGAGATATAGAGATAGATAGAGACACAAACAACAAAGTAGAGAACAGGAACATCAGGAGATCTGTGGAAGAGTGAGGGCTGGGGTGGGGTGCATTGGATAAACAAGATGGACACTATAGGGACTTTCAGGAAATAAAACGGAATTTGAAGGAGGTGGGTTTGGGGCTGGGTTAATGGGGGTAGAAAAGATCAAGGTTTTGGATGGGGGAAGATAAGAGATGGTGGTGAACAGCTGTTTTAAAGACCTGGAGGGAGGAGTGGGATTGAAGAGAGTGAGGGAGTTTGTTCCAAAGGTGGGAGAAAAGAGGAATGAAGGAGTGAAGGTGAATAGAGAGTCTTGAATAGATAGAGATCGAAAGAGATAAATAGAGATTCTTGATTTTGGCAGTTTAACCATAAGAGGGTTGCTGGCAGATCTTGTGCGACCTGCAGGAATATTTGGGGGACAGAGCTGGGGGAGAAAGGCCGGAGAGGAGTCGGTATAAGACAGAAAGATCACCTACCTACCTGCGGTGAGAGAGAGAGAGAAGGGCCCTCAGAATAGGCTTCATCGTGGGAGATTCCAATGATTCTGAATGCTTTGGTTTCAACCATGTGAAGGTGTGAGGCTAGGTTTCAGCTCGGTGTGAGGCAGGCGCACCAGCCCAGAGGGGAGAGTAGTAGTCCATCAATCTGTGGATTTGTATGTGGTGAGGAGCTCAGGTGTGCCAAGGAAGGACTTCGCACGATGGAGGATGCCCAGTCGGCGACTGGCTTTGGAGGCCAGCTTGGAAATGTGGTTTTCCCAGGAAAGATCATGGCAGAGAGTGAGGGCCAAGAGTTTGAGTGACAGAACTTCTTGGGAGGATTGTTGAGGATGTAGATGGGAGGATTTTCTTGACGGTCTTTTCAGAGGGACATAGTAAGAGTGTGAGATTGGTTCGGATTGAAAGACATGTTCCACTTGTTTGACCAGTTTGACATTGTGCAGGCCAAGACTCTCGGATCTTAAGCCATCCACCTTAACCCTTAAGCCAACACATTCACCCAACAGCATATATATGAACCCCTTTCTTCTCCTGCCTCCCCTCCCTTCCCCCCCTTCCCCCCTCACCCCCTCCCCTCCCCTTCCCCCTTCCCTACCCCTTCTCCCCCTCCCGTTCCCCATTCTTCCTGCCCCTCCCCTCTCCCCTTCCTCCTTCTTCCCCCCCCTTTCCCCTTCCGCTCCTCCCCCCTCTCCTCCCCTCCTCCCCTCCCCTCCCCCCTCTCCTCTCCTCCCCTCTCCCCCTCACACCCTCCCTTGCCCGGAAACGCCGGGTACTTCTGCTCGTATGTTATAAAACAGGAGTGTCTGTCCGTCCCCCAACTACTCCCTCAGTTTTGGGGGTTGCCCCGCAAAACCTCCTGTGGAACGTTTTAGGGTCCCAGCGGATGTTGTCAGGTAGGTAGGAGGTTTCAAAAATTCCTCAATAAAATTGCGATTTTGAAATCTACTCAATACGAACCTGCCGCGAATCCGGAAGTGGACAGATGACGGTAATGAGCCATTGACTGGGTATGGAACCATTCAAACGGGTACGTTTTTCGTGGAAGTCCTTCACGAACCTGCTGTCCATGCTTGATGTTCGACTTCAGGTGCTACAGGAATGTGGAATTTATTGGTCCAATCATGGTTGGCCTTTCACCGTTTCTGCATTGTCTCTTTGCTTATGGCCTCTCACCCGTGCGTAGCACAGGTACCTCGCTAGTAATATTATATATGTATATATACAGTAGAAGCTTTGTTATCCGGTGCCCACTGGACTTTTTCCCTGCCAGATAATCTAATATCTAAATGTTACATAGAATGGTACAAAAGAGCAACTTATGAGACTTTCCTTATGAAAAATAGACTGAGTGAAACTGAGTATATACTGAGCTGAGTGAAACACTGAGTGTGGATGAAACATAAAGGGAATTAACCAACAACAAGTAACAAACGAAAAGAGGTGAGGGAGAGGGGGAAATACAGAATAACCTGCAAAAAAGGAGTTCTTGGGAATGGGGTAATTTGGGGTAGAAGAGATCTTGAGTTTGGATGGGGGATGACCTTAGGTAGTGGTGAACAGCTATAGCTGTCTGGGAATCAAATCTCAATCAAAAATCTCAGTCAAACTCAGACTTGGTGACCACAACTTAGCGATTGTGTCTGACATTTAAACACGGCTGTTCCAGCTGCTCAGTATACAGTTCCAGCTGTATACCGATTTAGTAGACTAGTGGGGTCACCCGTGGGAATCCCACGAGCATGGAGGTGTATCGTTGCGTTCGGTGCAGCCGTTTTTGCGGTACCCGGGACAATAACGTTAGGCGGGAGTCCAAACCTGAAAATGCTGGAGACGAAAGCTGGAATTGGGAAAACAATATAGCCTATTTTACTCCAGGTGGTCCCAGGATTACCCACCCAAAATATCGTTGCGATCGGTTCAGCCGCCTTGCGGTACCTGCGAACGGGCGGACGGAGAGACAGACAGACAGACGGATGGACATTTGGTGAATTATAGTAAGAAGATTATAGGATGATTGGAATTGTGTTTGTTTTTTTTAATTTCCTTCTTCTTCTTCGTTAACAGCTGCAATTATTCCCACATTCTTGTGGGGTTGGTCAGGGTAATGTTTTTGGAACCAAGTCTTTCACGAACCGGATAGCCAGGCCTGACGTTCGACTAAGTTTAGGTCAGGGATTTGGAATTTGTTCAGGGTGCCGGCGATATCTCACCTACTCTTTACGAAGGATACTTTGGCATCTTTAACATCCACCAACTAAAGTCAGCAGACGGGACACCCGTTTAACGTACATCCGAGGGGCGCCACACACATTCACGAATCACCTGCTGTCCAAAATCCAATTTTTTTTTTTTCATCACCATGGCTGTGAAACACAAGGATGACATTTTATACCTGGGTCAGGATTCAAACCCAAGCTAGACACGAGACACTGATGCTAGATACTGATGTCCCTACTCTCAAATGTTGTTTGTGTGCTTCCCCCTCTCTCCCCATCTTGTCTACCGCTCCCCTTATTATATGTTTTATGTGTCTGATTTTTTTTGTCTGTTTTGTCTGTTTGATCTTTTTGTGTGATTAATGTTAGCTCTTTCACGAGCCTCGATCTTGTATACAAAAAAACCAAAAAAAAAACCTTAGAGATACCTCCAGGCCATCCTACCATTCTTTTCTGAATGTTTACTCCCAAATATCATGGGCATTAGAATAGAGAAAACTCATCTGCTCCATACAACCATTCTAATGAAGATTTTCCTAATCATTGTTGATGTAATTTGTATTTCTGCTTTCATCCCATCCTTCTCTCCTTGTTCACAACAAACAAGTGGATGAGTGCAATTAAAACCCACTCGACCTCTAATTTCCCAACAAGTGTGGACACCTGTGTGACAATCAAGGCGTTTGCAATAACCACACGCTTTGAATTGTGGTTTCGATTCTGAACCTCCAAATAGAAACTTTTCCTCTTGAGCATGTGTCCACATTGGCAAAACGCAGGTGTTTCTAATCAGGAGATCAGAAGATCTGACGTTGAGAGTGGAAAATCTGGTGGCTTCATGTTGGGGTTTTTATCAGCCTTATGGAAAAGCTGTGCCAGGTGGATATGAAACAGCATGTAGAGTGAAAGCACGAGTTGGAGGTAAGCACAAAGAAAGTGTAAAACTTCCTTCTTTTTAAATTTTTTAAAAGTTACTATTGATAAATAAATCCATGCTTTTTCATTTACCGCATATGGTTTGTTCCGGTGAAGTTCATGAAGGGCAGAACCACTTAGCACTGTTGATGAAGTTCAAAGGTCACCTCCTCATCATCATGATGTCTTTGGTAAAGCCAGATGAATCTCAGATTACCATGAAAGGCTGAAATGGATGAATGTTAGGAATTGAAAAAACTAGACCGATTGAGGCTTTGGACAAGTGCAACCCATCTGAATACCTGTTACAGCACAACCAAAGCTCTGATGAGGTTGCAGGTCTTGGAAGATGCGTCAAGGGTGGACCGCAGGAATGTTTGCATCATCCACCCAAGCCAAGTGTCTATAAAGTATGTACAATTAGAATGTGAGTGTCAATAAAGTATGTACAATTAGAATGTGAGTATGTCTATAAAGTATGTACGATTATAATGTGAATACGTCCATAAAGTATGTACAATTAGAATGTGAATACGTGTATAAAGTATGTACAATTAGAATGTGAGTATGTCTATAAAGTATGTACAATTATAATGTGAATACGTGTATGAAGTATGTACAATTAGAATGTGAGTATGTCTATAAATTATGTACAATTCGAATGTGAGTATGTCTATAAAGTATGTACAATTATAATGTGAATACGTCTATAAAGTATGTACAATTACAATGTAAGTACGTCTATAAAGTATGTACAATTACAATGTGAGTACATCTACAAAGTATGTACAATTAGAATGTGAGTACATCTATAAAGTATGTACAATTACAATGTGAATACGTGTATAAAGTATGTACAATTAGAATGTGAGTATATCTATAAATTATGTACAATTAGAATGTGAGTATGTCTATAAAGTATGTACAATTATAATGTGAATACGTCTATAAAGTATGTACAATTACAATGTAAGTACGTCTATAAAGTATGTACAATTACAATGTGAGTATGTCTATAAAGTATGTACAATTAGAATGTAAGTACGTCTATAAAGTATGTACAATTACAATGTGAGTATGTCTATAAAGTATGTACAATTAGAATGTGTGTCAAAGTATGTACAATTACAATGTGAATATGTCTATAAAGTATGTACAATTACAATGTGAGTACATCTACAAAGTATGTACAATTAGAATGTGAGTACATCTATAAAGTATGTAGAATTATAATGTGAATGCATCTGTAAAGTATGTACAATTAGAAAAATATGTACAATTATAATGTGAATACGTCTATAAAATATGTACAATTAGAATGTGAATACATCTATAAAATATGTGCAATTAGAATGTGAGTGTCAATAAAGTATGTGCAATTAGAATGTGAGTACATCTATAAAATATGTACAATTAGAATATGAGTACGTGCATAATGTATGTATGGTACAATTGGAATGCGAGTACGTCTATAAAATATGTACGATAAAACCACACACAAACAAGTCTGAGCGAGAGTATGCAATCTTTAATTTCCTAGTTATTTTTACAATTGATGAAGTGATTTAAGTGTTGGGAGGGCCTGGGAAACCTTCACCAATATATGTGAGAAACTTGTGAAAAGCGGAACAAGTCGATTGAAGTTGCAGAAGGAAGAAGGCAGTTTTATAATTACGCAATGCATGAAAAAGGGCGGATTTAGGAACGTCGGTTTACCATTATTCTGTGAAGAAGAAAAATCTTAGGAAGTGGTATGTTATAATCGGAAGGGGACGGTGTCGTGTATCAGAGGGGAAAATCCACAATTTTATCAGGTTTTCAAGTCGCGCCAAATTATACCACGTGATTTTGTAAAATATTCCCTTGGTATCAATATGGCTCTGTGATCCAACAATGTGTGTGGATTCCCTCGGATGGACGACGTCAAATTGGTGGCCCGTCTGCCAGCATTAGTTGGTGGACTTTGAAGATTCCATGGTGTCCTTCACGAAGAGTAGGCGAGCGATCACTGGCATCATGAACAAATTACAAATACCTGCCCTAACTACTTATTCGAACGTCAGGCCTGGCTATCCGGTTCGTGAAAGACTTCCAAAAACTTCTCCTGCCAACCCAACAAGACGTGGGAATAGTTGTGGCCGTTCAAGAAAGGAGAAGAAGAAGTATAAATCTGGCACTGCAGGTTAAAGACAAATGAAACTAAGTAGGGAAATGTGAGTTACTTGATCGAAACATGATGGGATTTTAAATTCTTATCTCAATATTACATTTGCTCCTACTTTGAAGCAACTCAATGATGCATTTCAGTATCGAGCAAAGATGCACATCATCACTATTAACACTATTTAACGATACTCTGTAAAGAGCATACCTCCACCTAGCTGCACAGTTTACATTTTGTATCCACTGATAAGTCGGATCTGGATTAGGACCTGAACCAAAATTGAATCGGTTTGTTCTAATTGTCACCGACGCAAACATCCACAAAGCTTCGTCCGAATCCGTCCACAACTTTTTGAGATACCTTGTTTACAAATAGCCAGGCAGACAGATAAGCAAACAAGAAATATGTCGTGCATCGCACGATACTTACGAAGTACCTAAAATAAGTTGCTGGCCTATGCTGGCCTACCTCAAAAATACTTGGTGGTTGAATTCATTGACCAGATATGCAACAACAACAACAGGCCTTTTAAGGCCATTTTCCCTGCTAGAGCGGGGGTTAATCTTGCAGTCCCCATGACAATCTTCTCCATTTTTCCCTATTGTCTGCATCTCCCCTTGTTAACCCCCTTGCCCGCATTTCTTCTTCCACCATCTTTAGCCAAGTCTTTCTCGGTCTTCCCCATCCTCCACTTCCTTCTACATTCATTTCCATCACTCTTCTCAACCAGTCACTTTCATCCTTCCTCAACACATGACCAAACCATCTCAACCTGTTCCTCTTCACAGCATCAATCACAGGATCTATTCCCATCATCTTTCGCAATTCATCATTTGTCTTCCTCTCTCTCAACGATACTCCGCACATCCATCGAACCATTCGCATTTCCACCCTTTCCAACCTTCGTTGCTGCTCTCCGTTCATTACCCATGTCTCGCTCCCATAAATCATAACACTTCTCACACATGCAGCATACACCTTTCCCTTCAGCTTCAGCGACACTCCCCTCCTCATAAGCACGCCACTCAGTTCCCGAAACTTCTTCCATGCACATCTCACTCCAGCAACCGTTGCCGAGTCTGATCCACCTTCTCCATTCAGCATGTCTCCGAGGTAGCAACATCACATGCTTTACCACTTGCCATCACCTTCGTTTTTCCGATATTCACCTTCAGACCTTTTGTCTCCATACATTCCTTCCACTTGTTCATCTTCTCCTTCAGTCCATCCATACTTTCTGCAATCAACACCAGATCATCTGCATACAAAAACTGCTAGATCATCTGCATCTGCCACTCCTTCAACTTCTTCCTCTCCCCGTCAATCTTCTTTCCAACTTCATCATCCCACCACCATGTTTCCGAGTGCCTCGGTGGTCCTTTTGTCCATCCACATACCTCACCAATGGCTCTCAACAGACTATCTTTCATTGACATCCAACCACTTTCAAGCTCAACCACATCATCCTCTACCTTACTCAGCCTCTCTTTTAATGCCTCCCTCACTGTCACCTCTTTCAACCTCCACACCTTCATTCTCGGTTGGTACTCCACCCGCCGAGCTCTCCTCGCACCTTTCACCCTTATGTCGCAGACAACCAAGTGGTGCTGTGAAACAGCCTCCTCCCCCGGGATCTCCTTTGTGTCCCGGAGGTGCCCCCTATCTTGCCTACGCACCAGCAGGTAGTCAACAGTTGTCGTCGACCCACCTGACGTGTATGTAACAAGCTTATTATCCGCTTTCTGGAACTGAGTATTACAAATCAGAGTATTACAAAGCTCCATCAGCAAACTCCAAAATCCTTTCACCCTCTCCATTTCTCACACCATATCCGTAACCCTCATGAACTTCCTCAAAACCGTCCATACTCCTTCCCACATGTCCATTTAGGTCTCCTCCTACCACAACAACGTCCTTATCTTTCACGTTTTCCATCAGCTTCTCTATCGCACACCAGAACTTGTCCTTCTCTTCATCGCTCCGACCAACCTGCGGAGCATATCCCGAGATGACGTTCACCAAGAGCTTTCCAATCATCATTTTCACCATCATCAACCTATCACTCACTCTAGTCACACTCACCACACTGTCTACAAACTCCTCAGAAAACAGGACACCAACACCATTCATGCCCTCCGGGCACCCTTGCCACACAAACTTGTATTTCTGTCCTGCCTACCCTTCACCATTCTCACACCACTTCCCTTCCATCTCGTCTCTTGCACTCAACTTATGTCCACTCTTCTTCTGACCAATACTTCCACCACTTCTCCTGATCTCCCTGTCATTGTCCCTACAGTCCATCTCCCAAACATCAGAAACCGATCTCCACTTCGGGCTGCACCCTGCCCATATGTAGTTGTAATTGTCATGGTTCTCTTTTTGAGGCAATGTTTTCATGGCTGGATGCCCTTCCTGACGCCAACCCTTTTAGTCGCCTCTTACGACACGCAGGGATACGGTGTACCTATTCTAATCCAGGGTACACACCGGGAACCAGATGTGCAAATCCTCTTCAAATTTCAAGTTAATCGGATAAAAATTGATTTTATAAATTCGGCGTATGTTGACCTTTTGGGCTATGATGACCTTAAATATACTGGTGGTTGAATTCATTGACAAGATGTGCAAATCCTCTTACAATTTCAAGTGAATCGAATGAAAATTGAGTATTTTAGAAATTTGGCCTATGTTGGCCTTTTGCCCTTTGACGTTTTGACCTTTTGGCCTAAAAAATAAATAGGAATCTGTCGGACCACATACTCTACCATTTGGTGAAGTTTCGTGAAGATCGGTTTGAAAGTGTGACCTGTAGACAAGTATAAGTGAGCGGACAGACAGACACACACACGCACACACACACACACACACACACACAAACAAACAAACCTGAGTTCAACGTACTTGTCAAAAAAAAAAATTGCCGAGTAACAAACAGACAGATAGAATAACGCACATGACAAACCAATCAATATACTTTAAAAATCTCAGAGTTTCGCAAGCAACAAGAAGGCATACTTTAAAAATCTCAGAGCTGTGTGTTTGGCTGTGTGTTTGGCTGTGTGTTTGGCTGTGTGTTTGGCTGTGTGTTTGGCTGTGTGTTTGGCTGTGTGTTTGGGTGTGTGTTTGGCTGTGTGTTTGGCTGTGTGTTTGGGTGTGTGTTTGGCTGTGTGTTTGGCTGTGTGTTTGGCTGTGTGTTTGGCTGTGTGTTTGGCTGTGTGTTTGGCTGTGTGTTTGGCTGTGTGTTTGGCTGTGTGTTTGGCTGTGTGTTTGGCTGTGTGTTTGGCTGTGTGTTTGGGTCTGTGTGTGTGTGTGTGTGTGTGTGTGTGTGTGTGTGTGTGTGTGTGTGTGTGTGTGTGTGTGTGTGTGTGTGTGTGTGTGTGTGTGTGTGTGTGTGTGTGTGTGTGTGTGTGTGTGTG
Organism: Myxine glutinosa; assembly: GCF_964187855.1. Taxonomy (NCBI): domain Eukaryota; kingdom Metazoa; phylum Chordata; class Myxini; order Myxiniformes; family Myxinidae; genus Myxine; species Myxine glutinosa. The sequence goes on along the minus strand of NC_136270.1, from coordinate 37,187,286 downwards.
TCCGCTCACTTATACTTGCCTTCAGGTCACAATTTCAAACCGATCCTCACAAAACTTTACCAAATGGTAGTTCGTCGACAAACAGAATCCTATTTATTTTTGAGGTCATCGTAGGCCGAAAGCTCAACATGGCCAAAGGTCAACCACTTTCTTTCACTTTTCAAAAATCATCAATTTTCAGCAGATTGACTTGAAATTTTAAGAGGATTTGTATATCAGATCACTGAATTCAAACACCAACTATTTTTGATGTCAACATCGGTCACAAGGTCAACAACTTATTATAGGGATTTTGCAAGAATCGTGCTGTGCATAACATTTTTCTTATTATGACGAAAATGTAATTTTTTTCAGATGTCGGTCTGTCTCGTTTGTTTGTTTGTTTGTGAGGGCAATAACTTTGAACGCTTTCAGCTCTCTTTGTCAAACTTTACCAGAGAATTCCAAAGGACAAAGTGAGGTTGTCAATGTTTTTTGACTCTTTAGGTCAAAGGTCAAGGTTCTCTCGTTTGTCCGGGCAATATATTAGCCATCCTTTGAGCTGGGAAGCTGAAATTTGGGGACAACAGTGAACAAATCCTTTGGCCAAAACAGTACTTTTTGATTAATCAATTGATTGATTAATTACTTACTTATAAATTTATTAAGTGCTGATTTATTTCCTTTCTCATCTGGGCAATATCTCTGTTGGAACCCATCTGTGGATCGGTCCCATCGGCCGATGGGTCTGACCCGTTTGTGGATCCGCAGATGGGCGACCCATCTGTGGATGCACGAGAAATGACAATGCAGACCCATCGCTGGTCTACTGGTCTACTTCTGGTCTGGTCTACTTCGCTACTTCGCTGGTGTACTTCTACTTCTGGTCTACTTCGCTGGTGGCACCGGCAGACTCAGCTCTCCATTGTTTATATAGCAATTCCTGGCATGCCTTAATCACCCCAAAGCTAAAGATGAAGGTGTGGCTTCGTAATCGGGGCATTGCCAATTATATAAACACAATAACGCATTATGTGATTCTATGAGGCCCTCAGTGTGATTCTATGAGGCCCTATGTGATTCTATGAGGCCCTCAGCGATGGGTCTGACCCGTTTGCGGATCCACAGATGGGTCGCCCATCTGCGGATCCGCAAACGGGCCAGACCCATCGGCCGATGGGACCGATCCACAGATGGGTTCCAACATCTCAGGCATATTTTCAGCTAGGCAGCCGATAGTTGGACACGACAGTGACCACGTGATTTGGCTGTAAAGGATATTTTTGATTTATGGATTGATCAATTAATTATTTAATTTTTCGATTGCTCACTGAATTTTCAAAAAGTTACAGAGTCGGATGAAACGGTGATAGTTTCGGTATGGTATCAGCCAATTGATTAAGACATTAATTATTTTACGATTATTATTTATTTATTTTAATTTCACATTAATCAATCGGTTATTATTGATTCTTTCGACTTTCATCATACCCGTCAGGCTACCTACCGCCTCATGCCTTCTTGTTTGTTTTTGTTTGTCTTTGAACAGGATATCTCGAAAATATGTCGACTGATTCGGAAGAAATTTGGTGGCGAGGTTGGGTTTGTGACGAGGACGAAATGATTCGATTTTAATGTAGTTTACGGATCCGGATACCGAGTGCCGTTGGAGGATTGTTGGTTATTGTGGTTTATTCGTTAAATTTTGAGCCTTTTAAGGAATGGTTTTGATGTTGACATGGCTGACCTTCAGGAGACTGGTGAAAATATTGAAACATTGCCAGATACAGCAAAGGGATGTTTGCAAACACATAAACCATGCTCGGAGCACCCTTTTGCTCAAGGGTAAAATCTCTAGTAGCTTGATGAGGGTAACTTGGTCTTTGAGGGTAATGATGAGGGTAATGAGAATGTGATAGTTGATAAAACTTTGAAACTAAATGCCTTTAGGTTCTCAAATCCTACTCTTGGCAGACAATGTTTCTGTAGGAAGTTCAAATTTCTCTTTCACTGACCTATAAAGAGGCCTGCAAGATGGCAGATGGCCTCGAGCTACGCACACTACCCTCTAAGCCATCTAGCCTGGGTTTGAATCCCGACCCAGCTATAAACTGCCATCCTGGTGTTTTACAGCTTGGGTGATTCATTAATATGTGTGACGTCACTCGGATGGACGTTAAATTGGGAGTCATCTGCCAACATTAGTTGGTGGATGTTAAAGATCCTATGATGGTTCATTCCTGATGAGCAGGTTGAACCTCCTTATTTAAGGGCAATGATGAGCCAGCTGGGTTATTTCCGGCTTAGCCCGTTGGGCAATGTCGTCTGGAACAGTGATTGCCTGTGTGTCCCATGTATGTATGTCTCCACAAACGTCCACCAATCAGAGCTGAGGATCTGGTCACATGACAGGGGACAGCGTTTAATAACCATCACAGTTGCATATTTTACTAAAATGAAATAAATTAACCTTCTGTGGAATGTTTTGGGATCCCAGCGGGTGTCGTAAGGTAGCTATGAGGTTTCCGAAATTCCTCAATACAATTATGATTTTGAAATGCATTTGACATGGAGCTTGCTCCTAAATCCGGAAGTAAACAGATAATGACGGTTTGCTGGTTTGATGATATCTCGATACAATCGTGATTTGACATTATATTTTGATATATCAATGCTATTATATTAATTTGTGATTGGAATGATGAATTATGCTGTTAGGAATGAAAATATAGAGATATTGAGTTTAAAGCAGAATGAGGAAATGACGTAAAGGTTTCCATCCGTGACATTTGCGGATTCCCCATTTGCAGTTTCGCCATTGACTGGATGTTTTTTTTTGTCCAAATCCTTCACGAACCTGATGTTAATGCCTGACGTTCGACTGAAGGGGGCACAGGAATGTGGAATTTATTGAAAAAAATTAATACTTATTCGTGCACGTAGTGCACATACTTATTTGCTAACTGGTATCTGGTAACCCCACCCAGGGTCATTCAACTAAAATATCAAACAAGCCAGCTACGCCATTGTTAGACTTTCGGTCTTGTTGATAGCTGACAATGATAGCGATGTGCTCATTTGTAGGGAACTAGCTTGGTTTGAAGTGACATCCTTAAATAGAAAATTCATTGGACATATAATCAAGCTAAACACTGTAGTCAGGGCCCTTAGGGATATTTTGGTTCAAATTCTTCCAAAAGCATCAAATTTGGTGCAGATGTTGCCCATGCCATACTCTTTCGATTTTTGACGGGCGCCAAGGGCGGTATGATCCGGGGACCACACCGGTCCATCCCGCCATGTCACCTGACCTATGACGTCATAATTAGGATATGCATCCAATCACATGGCGTACTATAAGTGGTCAAAGCTCAAAATGAATCGATCGAAAAATGAAGGCAGGGATCCATTTTTAAGGTTTTCATAAAATCCAATATGGCCGCCAGGTCACATGACCTATGACGTCATATTTATGACGTATACAACCATGTATACATGAACCGGATCATGATCGCACAAAAATTAAACACAAGGATATGGCATACAGTTCATAAAACATCAAAATCCGTACCTTTGTAATTAGACTGATGAACTGCATATGCCTGAAAATTAGGAAATAGACATGTAAATATTTCCTCTAATTGTCAAAAATAAGGTCAGAGTTCGATTACCCAACCCAGGAACATAAAATGGTGAACCGCGCGTAAATCTTGACAAAAAACTCAAAAACCGACATGTTTGACTCAAAAATGACCTTGAGGGTTGACCTTGAGGGTTGACCTTGAGGGTTGACCTTGACCTCGAATCATCAAAATATCATAATTGGATCCCTCGACCTCGAAAACCCCTGAAAAGTGGTATCATACATGATTCCAACCCTTTTGGTTATTTAACTGATTTTCCTCTAATCCGGGTGGCGGCCATTTAGTATTTCGCCAATATGGGGCCCCCGGGGTGGGTGGGGGGGGGGGGGGCGTCTTGGCGCCCGTCAAAAATCGAAAGAGTATGGCATGGGCAACATCTGGGCCAAATTTGGTGCTTTTGGAAGAATTTGAACCAAACGGCCCCAAAATATCCCTAAGGGCCCTGACTACTGCTTTACTTAACAGATTCGAGCTAAAATAAAGCACAGAAGAACAAACTCAAAAATACATGTTGTGACATCTGTGCTGGAGGTGCATTGGAAAAGGGTCAGTATATGAGGCAGGGCACTCACCTGTAGTCAAAAATAGCATGCTTATAGCTTTTATTGTACAAAAAAAACATGATTGTCGAATATATCAATGTATGTGTGGCGTTTCCTTCCCAAGAACTACTCATCGTGTGTGTGTGTGTGTGTGTGTGTGTGTGTGTGTGTGTGTGTGTGTGTGTGTGTGTGTGTGTGTGTGTGTGTGTGTGTGTGTGTGTGTGTGTGTGTGTGTGTGTGTGTGTGTGTCTCAGAGGTAATACTTATCTTCACATTATTGATCTGGATGAACAAGCAATGTCTGAAGTGTATGAAAAGTTACATCTGCATTTCATTTGTATAATATTCAGGTAACGACCCAAAATAATTTACGCTATCAAGAATAGAATGGCTTATTAGCTTCAACTTGCAATACCCGGCATGCACCAGTGAAAACGTTCCCTACAAAAGGATAGATTTTTTTTTTAGCCTTCAAAATTGCAGAAATGTATGTGAAAATATTTTGTTCAAAAGTCAGCTATTGGTGTATTAAGCACCCTTTGTAACTCCACAAGATTTGTAATGCAGTGTTATAACTTTATAATACAGCTTTTTATTAATAGTCTAATGAACTAAAACCAGAACGGAACGAGGTCGAGCGTATACCTCCGCCAAGGTGAAAAGTTTGGTATCCCACTGATAAGGACCTAATCCAGATCCGGCCTAACCAAAAACTAAACATCTTGATCTTGTCACACACACAACCTGTCCAACAGGTTTCGTCCAAATTCATCCATAACCTTTTGCGATATCCTGCCATTTATCATTTTTGGGCCTATCTCCCAATGGTGAAGAATCATTTAAAAAAAAAAAAAAAAAATTCTCATATCCGAATCCATATTCAGATCTTCACCAAAATCGAATCGAATCGTCCTTTTAAGACACGCAACATCTCCACCAAGTTTTGTCCAAATCCGTCCACAACTTTTTGAAATATCTGGCTATAAACCGTTTTTGGCCCCATCACTCAATGGTAAAGAATCACTTTAAGAATTTTATAAACTCTCAGATCCAGATCCGGATGTGGATCGTCACCAAAATCGAATAATTTTATCCGTGTCACATACCCAACCTCTACACCAAATTTAGTCTGAATTCCTCCAACTTTTTGAGATATCCTGTTCACCAACAATCAGACAAACATGCAGGGGTGAAATTGTGAAAGCATAACCTCCATCCACCTTTGGTGGTGGAGGTAAATATTGCACTGCAAATTAATTAATGTCCATAAACAGGAAGATTTTTTAAACATTCGTCTAAACTCTAAGGCTTACAGTGGAGATTGGACATGAATTACATGAAAGACAAAGATACATGTACATTTTAGTATACTTTAACATCAACTAGCATATAAGACACGTCACTTTGCTCACCTTCGCTGACCGCCAACAAACCTTTCTTCATGTTATTTAAAAAAAAAAAAAAAAAAAAAAAAAATATATATATATATATGTATCACAAACCTTCCCGGGAGTTTCCTGGATCCACTGTCGTTGGTTTCATTTAAATCCATTAATCCGTTCTCAAGTTCTAAAATGACAGACAGAGAGACACGGTTCCTTTTAAAATATAGACTAGAATACAAGACCTGCTGCTTTGCTGACGGGATACCAATCTTTATGTAATTGCAAAAAAATGTATATATATATATTGTTGCGGATCTTGAGCACGTCGACGTACAGAGGGGGGTTAAACCCTTTTCCCTCTCGGGCCTTCGAGTCCACGAGGCCGCAACCCACTTTACAATCGTGGGGCGGATTGCGGAGCAATTCCAGCCGCCACCCCCGTCGCGAGCATGCGGAAGGGTATCGGGTCGAATCCCCACATACCTTCGATACACACGCCGCCACGAGAATGGGGACTGGACCTTGCACGAGCCACGCTCGTCGGATACGCCCGAGCGGTTTGCGTGTCATGTGACTCGTGCCGTTAATTCTTATTGAACCCGATTGAGCGGTTTTACTCGTACAGTGTGAAGCCAATGGTGGAAAATGATGTGACCGACCAAATGGATGCGAGACAAAACAGGTTTATTATACAATTTACAATGATCAGGGTAAAGAGACACAGGGCAGAAGCTTAACGGCCTTACTTAATTCCCGGACAAGGGCCCACTCACTCACGCGGGGAAAAGGATGAAGAAGAAGGACGCGCTCCAAGCGCGGCCTTGGCGCCGTTCGCCCCGGTCAGCTCGTTCGACGTGTCCCTGGGATGTTCGCGGCATGTGCAGGGAGCTCAGGCAAGGAGATCGTTGGCGTCTGTGGCCCCGGGAGAGTCCGTCCTCGCAAGCGCTACCAATAGGCAGCAGAGCGCAGGGCACAGGGAGAGTTCGTGCTTTCTCTTTCGACACACCTCTCTCTGACCGAGGGAGCTTCGCACGGAGGAGATCGTTCGGGGGCAGCGAGCAAAAGAGAGCGTTCACAGAGCGCTAGTTCGGGGGCAGTCTCGGGCAGTCCGTGGATAGAGAGAACTGGGGGCAGAGAGAGAGTTTGGGGGCCCGGGGCAAGGTATTATAGCCCCTCCCCAGAGTCTTACCCGAATGTTCCAAACTCCTCCCCTGGCCATCGTTGTTAGCCACTCCCCTGAGCTTCTATTGGCTGCTTGCCGCTTACCGGCCACTCCCCTGTAGCTCCTCCCTCGGGCCTTCCAGACTTGTTCCAGGCCCTAGCACATGGCATTATAGCCCAATTGAGGCCTACACTTACTGGCCTGCTCCAACGCATACTAACACAGGAAAGGAGACGATGCTTACATTTAATAGGAAATAACTGAACTAAAGCGAGGCTACATGTTGTGGTGTAACTAACTAAGAGGGAGAGGGAGGGGAGGGGGTTATCTTTATTCCCACAACCGCAACAATACATATGTTTCGTTAATGGAGAAAAAAAAAATTGGGCGGTTTATAGATATCGGCCTAGCTATACACACAGGGACCGAGGAGATTATTAATTGGATATTCATCACAGCCATTTTCGATGCTGATTTGCAAATAATATACAACAACACAGAGAGGAACATCAAAATAAAAAGAATTTATCACCCTCCCCCCCCCCCCCCCCCCCCCCGCTCTCTTCCTTATTACGATCAAACTGTCTGGCCGATGCACAGGCCAATTGCAGGAAACAAACTCGGATGTCTCCTCGTCTCTGCGTTTGTGTAAATGTTTAAAAAATTGGTCTTTTCGTTTCCTCGGCATATCTGTGATATCGAATCTCTGGAGTAAGAACAAAACAGTCATTTTCTTTATATCTTTTTTTTTCATCATAAAATTTTCCAGGAGTTCCCTGAATCCACCGTCGTTGGTTTCATTGAAAGCCGTTAATGCGTTCTCAAGTTATAACATGACAGACAGAGAGACACGGTTCCTTTTATGATATGGATTATAATATATAGTGCAGGGTTGTGGGTAGATAATGGGCAAATACATCGGATTTGAAACTGGGTTTTGAACATCATTTGTTTTACACTTTATGAAATGAATCAAATGGCATGAATTATAAAACGACTGCAAAACTGCAGCAACAAACGGCCAAGGAGTATCTCGCGAAGATCGTTTGTAGCTGCTTCCATGTGAACGAGATGTGAAAGATATCAATGAAATCATAGGAGGTGAACTAAAGTTTTCCTCTTCCTCCTCTTGGAATGGTGTCCCTTGACCATCCATGCCATGCATTTTCACTGCTGTTAAGATTTATTGTGAAATGACAAGCATTGATCCAAGAACCTAAAAATCAACTTTGGATGATCTTGTAGCTTTGAAGTTCGTAATGTTAAAAAATACATCTTCCTAATCCAGGCTACAAATCTTCGAGGTGAGTGGTGCGGAACCTCTCGGCCATCGTTCCAGCCCGCAAAAAGTATAAATAGGTATATATTGCAGGAAACACAACACGATAAATATATTGGAGTTTGCATGTGCTCAGAAAAGTCTAACATGTCATGTTACGTATTAAAAGTTGAAATTCACTACTACCAGTATTACCATACTACTACTATAGCCCCAATAGCCCCAATTATTCCCACCTTATTATAGATTTTATTGGGTTAGGAAGTTCAACTGGAGTTTATTTGAGCATGAATTTGTAATTTGTCAAGGATGCTGGTGATAACTCGCATACTCTCTGGAAAAGACACTATAGGATTTTTAACATCCACTAACTAATGCCAGCAACCAATGACACGCATACAAACACACACGCACCCGCACATATGTGCACATAGACGCACGCACACGCACACACGTGCATATACACACACATACAAACAAACATGCACACACACACAATCACATATGTGCACACACTCATATACATACGCATGCACACACACACACACACTCATATACACGCACACACACACACACACACACACACACACACACACTCATATACGTACACACATGCACATACGTGCATATACACACACACACACACACACACACACACGTGCACTCACACACATACGTGCACTCACTCACATACATGCACACACTCACATAGTGCACATACACACTCACATACGTGCACACACACATACATACTTGCACACACACATACACACACACATACACACACACGACGCACATACACACACATACGTGCACACACAAATATACACACGCACATGCACACAAGTGCAGACACTTCAGCACATGCACACACGTGCATACACACTTCAGCACATGCAATCATTTTGTGATTTATTCCAAGGCTATGTGAACATTTGTGCAAAATGAAATGAATAAGTTATGGTAAAATGTCAAAGAACATCGTGGTTTCCTCTTCCCAGGATGGCTTTGCCTATTTTTCACCGCAGAGAAAGGCCACACAGTGTCATAAATTGGCACAAGACCTGAAGAATAAACAAAATATCATTAAACTTTTAGGGTGAAAAAGCATCCTGACATTTAATGAGGCACGACCTGGTAAAAGTGGGAATGCCAGCCAAATGAAGACTTTTGATTTATTCTGCCTCGGTCACCTTTGGTCATGCTATTTGTTTGTGCCACCATTGGCTGCTGCTTTATTCGTCCTTTCCGGGTCTTGCGCTTCAGTTTGAAATATCAAGCACAAGCCCAGGTTTCCTTGGTGATAATGGGTTTCCTATGATCAATAAAACACACTTATGAATTTGGGTAGAGGAATATCTAGAGCCAGATGGATGCCTGCGGCCCCCCCTCTGTGGCAATTACCCCTGGCAGCCAGTGGTGTCTGGAAATTGGAGCTTGTCGGTGGAGGATCTGGTTGGGCGCCGTGGGGTAAGGGAGACTCCCGGCGACCCGTGTAGCTGCGCTGAAGCAGGAGGCCACGGGGCCTGGTGTGTGGAGACCCTCACCGGCGGGGTAATGGCGTTAAGGGCTGTTCGGCTGTCACGACGCCAAGAAGTAAAGAGGGGAGGGGGGGGGGGAATGAACTTGTAAGTCGGTTGACTTGTTTTTGGGACTGCGGGCACCACAGACTGCAGCACCCCCACCATCTTACTTGTGCGGTACCTCCCCGCTGCCTAGTAGAAAGAAACACACACATGTATACGACATCTATGCCATGGTCCTGCAGGGGGGTGTAATACGTACGTGCTTGTAATGATTTTTTGTGTAAGGATTTTTGGAATGAGAATGAGTGGTTAAGGGGTTTGTGTTGTATGAATGTGGGGGAAGACCACCGAGCCATGTCACTCACCTGTAACACCTGGACAGGGCCCGTGAAAATTGAGGGGTGCATTGGGATGGCCCCACAAGTAAGGTTGCGTCTTGGCATCCACCGGGGGATGCGGTCTTTAGGAAGGGGTTTGTACAAATGTTTAATAGAGTTTTGAATTTTTGGTTAAGGTTAAGGTTTGTGGTTAAGGTAGGTTTTGCGTGTTGTTTGTTTCCTCCCTCCGCAGGAACGACGAATGAAAATGATTGTAAATATTTGATTGCATAATGGTTAAGGGGAGTAGTGTAGCGGACACGAAAGCTCACTGGCGTGAGGGCATCATTCCGCGCACCAAGTGGGCGGCGGCCACGCCCGAGGGGTAGGCGTGGCCACGGGATATACACCGGGCGCGCAGCCCGGAGCGCTCCAGTGCTACAGTTGAGCTCTTATAATAAAGACTCTTGAACTTACCGCGTTGTCCGCTTCCTCCTTGTTATACAAGTAGCGCGCGTAGCACCGCGCTTCATTGGTGACCCTCCGACGTTGGATCAGCCGTCGCTGACCGACCGAATACGCCATCGCAATGGCAAACAACGCGGTTACGATCAAACTCCCTGAGTTCTGGGAGGCGCAAGCTGAAGTATGGTTCCTGCAGGCAGAAGCCCAGTTCCGACTTAGAGGCATCACGGTGGACGAGACCAGGTACTGCCATGTGGTCGCCTCCCTCGGGCCCGGCATGTCGTGTCGGTCCTGAGGAACCCACCGGCCGACGGCAGGTACGAGGCGATCAAGCGTCTCCTCCTCGCCACGTTCGGCCTCACGGTGAACGCACGGGCCGACCGCCTCCTGGACCTCCCCGAGCTCGGTGACACGCGACCGTCGGTCCGCATGGACCATATGCTGTCGTTGATGGGCGACGAAACCCCGAACGCTCTATTCCGGGCGTTATTTCGACGCCAGCTGCCGGCACGAGTCCGCCTCACGTTGGCCGGTTCTGCGACGACGGAACCCCGAGCTCTCGCTGCCGAGGCCGACAGGTTCTTCGCAGCTTTGGACACCCATGCGAGTTTTGGCACGGCCGTCGCGGCTCTCGAGGCTGACCCTGATGCTGATGCACCACACCTCGTGGATCTCGAGGCTGATGCGCACTTCGTGTCCGCCACCATGCCCCGCCCACCACCGCCGCCGCGGAGAAAACCGCGGCCTCCGCCGCCTTCGCCGCAAACCTGGTGTTTTTTCCACGCCAAGTTCGGCCACGAGGCTCGGCAATGTCGCCCGCCGTGCTCATTCGGCAGGTCGGGAAATGCCCGGGCCGGCCCTCGGTAGTGGCACTGAGCGCCGGCCGTTCAAACAGCCTACTGTTCATCACGGACACCTTATCCAGGCGCCGTTACCTGTGCGACACGGGAGCGCAGGTGAGTGTCGTTCCCGCCGGTACGTCCGACAAGCAGTCCGCGGGCCGGGGCCCCGCACTGCTTGCTGCCAACGGTACGTCCATTCGCACATACGGAAAACGCTGCCTTTCTCTGTGCGGTTCGGAGGGCAGGTTTTCCGGTGGTCGTTCGTCACTGCCGACGTGCTATGGCACTGCTCGGCGCGGACTTCCTGTGTGCCAATGGTCTGCTGGTGGACGTAAAGCACAGAAGGCTTGTCCAGGCTGAGACATTCAGCTCGCTCGCGTGCGCGCTGCCCGCCTCGTTGAGCAGCTCCCGGAGCGGCTCATCGAGCGGCTCACCGAGCGTCTTGCTGAGCGGTTCGGTTCTGGCCAGGTTCATCTGTACGCTTCCGGCAGCGAACGAATTCACCCGCCTCCTCGCCGGTTTCCCGGCCCTCACGTGGCCCACCTTCTCGTCGGGGGCCGTCAAGCATGGGGTGGAACACCACATCCCCACCGCCGGGCCACTGGTCTATGCCCGGGCACGCCGCCTCGAGCCGACGAAGCTCGCGGTAGCTAAAGCAGAGTTTGCTACGCTGGAGCGGCTCGGCATCGTGCGGCGCTCCGAGAGTGCTTGGGCGTCGCCGCTTCACATCGTGCCAAAGCCCGGTGGGGGATGGCGACCGTGCGGGGACTACCGGCGCCTCAACGACGCCACCACCCCCGACCGCTACCCCGTCCCCCACATTCAGGACTTCTCCGCCCGGTTGGCGGGCATGTCCTTCTTTTCGAAGGTGGACCTCATACGCGGCTACCATCAGGTCCCCATCAGGCCGGAGGACATCCCAAAGACGGCGGTCATCACGCCATTCGGACTTTTCGAATTTCTTCAGATGCCCTTCGGTTTGAAGAATGCGGCTCAGGCGTTCCAGCGACTAATGGACAGCGTCTTGCGCGACTTGGATTTCATCTACGTCTACCTGGACGACATCCTCGTCGCCAGCGTGTCCCACGAAGAGCACCTACACCATCTCCGCACGCTCTTCGAACATCTGGGCCAGCATGGCCTCATTGTGAACCCCGCCAAGTGCCGGTTTGGCGTCGCCGACATCGACTTTTTGGGGCACCGCGTCACCAGGCATGGGGCCTTCCCCCTACCGGCCAAGGTGGAGGCGGTGAAGAGGTTTCCGTGCCCCCGCACGATCAAGGGGCTCCAGGAGTACCTGGGCATGGTAAACTTTTACCATCGGTTCCTGCCCCGCATCGCCCAGCTCCTGCGCCCCTTGCACGAGGCCCTCCGAGGGAAGCCGGGCAAAGGTGACGTTACCTGGACCGAGCAGATGGACGCGGCGTTCGCGGGCGCGAAGCTCGCCTTGGCTAATGCCACCATGCTCGCGCACCCGGCGCCCGATGCACCGATCGCCCTCACCACCGACGCCTCGGACTACGCGGTGGGCACCGTGCACGAGCAATGGGTGCGTGGTGCTTGGCAACCGCTGGCGTTCTTCAGCCGGCAGCTTCGCCCGCCCGAACGCCGTTATAGTACCTTCGACCGCGAGTTGCTCGGGCTTCACCTCGCGGTCAGGCACTTCCGCCATCTGCTCGAGGGTCGTGCATTCACGGCCTTCGTCGACCACAAGCCACTGGTCTTCACGATGGGCAAGGTCGCAGAGCCATGGTCGTCCCGGCAGCAGCGTCACCTCTCGGCCGTGTCCGAATATACAACGGACATCCGGCACGTTGCGGGTAAGGACAACCCGGTGGTGGATTGCCTTTCCCGGTCCGTCGCCCACGCAGTCCACCTTGGCATCGACTATGCCTGGATGGCGGTGGACCAGGCCGCCGACCCCGGCGTCCAGGCCTTGCGGACCGCCGTCACGGGCCTCTGCGTCACCGAGGTGCCGTTCGATGGCACGGGCACGGCCGTCTTGTGCGACGTCTCCCTCGGGCGGCCTCGCCCCATCGTGCCCGCGGGCTGGCAGCGCCAGGTTTTTGACGCCATTCACGGCCTGTCCCACCCGGGCACGAAGGCCTCCCAGAGGTTGGTCGCCGACAAGTTTGTCTGGCATGGCCTCCGGAAGGCCATCCGCGGCTGGACCAGAACGTACCTCACGTGCCAGCGCGCGAAGGTGCACCGGCACACCCAGGCCCCATTGGCCCCGTTCAAGGTGCCGGAACGTAGGTTCGACCACGTGCACGTGCACCTGGTGGGACCTCTGCCCCCCTCGCGGGGTTTCACCCATGTCCTGACAATGGTGGACCGCACCACCCGGTGGCCGGAGGCCATGCCTTTGGCGGCGACGACGGCGGCGGACGTCGCGCAGGCGTTCATCGCCACCTGGGTCACCCGGTTCGCTGCCCCCTCGGACATCTCGTCTGACCGTGGCCCTCAGTTCACCTCAGAGCTCTGGGGGGTGGTCGCGCGGGGGCTTGGGGTCCAGCTGCACCGAACCACGGCCTACCACCCCCAGGCCAACGGCCTGTGCAAGCGTTTCCACCGCTCGTTGAAGGCCGCGCTCCGGGCCACCCTCCGCGATGGCGGCTGGGTCGACAGGCTCCCCTGGGTCCTGCTGGACCTCCGGACGGCGCCCGAGGGCGACCTGCGCACATCCGCGGCGGAGTTGGTCTTCGGACAACCGCTGCGGGTGCCGGGCGAGTTCCTCCCCGACCCCACGGCACCATGGTCCGCGGCGCAGGAGCGCTCCGCGCTGCAGGAGACAGCCCGGAGGTTCGCCCCGGTGCCGACGGCGCACCACGGGCACCCGCCTACCACGTCGCGCCGGGGCTTCGCACCGCGGAGTACGTCTTCATCCGGCACGATGCCCACCGGATACCACTGCGGCCCCCGTACGACGGGCCTTTCCGTGTGCTGGAGACCGGGGTGAAACATTTCACCTTGGACATCGGTGGTACTCCCGACCGCGTCTCGGTGGATCGCCTCAAGCCGGCCCACCTCGACGTGGACCACCCACCGCCGGTGGCTCGGCCCCTGCGTCGGGGCCGCCCCCCTGCTGGCGGACCCCCGGCACCACCCAGGCCCGCCGGCACGCCGCCCCCTGGTCCTGCACCCATCCCGGGTGCAGCCGGAGGCATCCCAGCTGGCATCCCTGCACCCCGGATGCCGCCGGTCGCCAGAGGGCGCTTCGGCCGGGTCATCCGTTTGCCCCGCAAACTGGCCCTCCAGGTGCGCGGGAATTCTGGGGGGGCGCGTGTGGCGGACCCGAAAGCTCACTGGCGTGAGGGCATCATTCCGCGCACCAAGTGGGCGGCGGCCACGCCCGAGGGGTAGGCGTGGCCGCGGGATATACACCGGGCGCGCAGCCCGGAGCGCTCCAGTGCTACAGTTGAGCTCTTATAATAAAGACTCTTGAACTTACCGCGTTGTCCGCTTCCTCCTTGTTATACAAGTAGCGCGCGTAGCACCGCGCTTCAGTAGCATGTTAAGGAGAACAGGAAAGTAGCTCCGGCTCACTTCCCACAGCCCTCCTGATTTATTTCATCGGTTAATTTAGTGTGAGACAGTTAGTGTTAAGACTGGAATGGTAGCGCCTGCAGTGAACCTAGCAGGGGCTATGGTTCCAGGGGGAGGGGCTGTGTTATGAATTTGGGTAGAGGAATATCTAGAGCCAGATAGATCTGTATAGGTAGGTATCCGACTGTCGCGATAGGGAATCTACCTGTAATAAGTTCTATGTTTAGTCCGGTTTGTTGGGATAAGCTGTATTGGTGTCCCCGCTACAAGGGAGCAGGGCGTGCTAAATAGTGCAGGGATTATGGATAAGATTCCTTTGTTCGTCCTCCCCTCTGTCGTCAAACCTGTGTCCCTCATGGCAACGCACTCATATAAACACTTAGATAGGTCCTTAGTGCGCAACAGTAATTAAATTCCCTTTCCTTACAAAGACTGTGGAAGACAAACGGGCAACGGCCGCGTATAACACCGGCGTTGTCAGACACCGGGCAGGCTGGGAACCATGCCCAGGAGGACTGTGATTGGTTGGCGCGGAAGGCGCGAACCTTGAGCGAATCAGCGCGGAAGGCGCGAGGAGGTTCGGCAGACGGCGGGAAGCTACGAGGCTCTGGTTGGTGGCGCGTCAAAACTGACGTCACATGCCAAGTTACAAAAGGACTCGCTGGTGGGATTCTGGACGCTTCGCTCTGGGGGATTGAGTCGTGCTGACGGTTCGCGCTTGGTATTGCGTCGTGCTGAGACTTGGCGCTTGGTATTGAGTTGTGCTGGCCCTTCGCTTGTCATTGTTCATCCTTGGCTCTTGGCTCTTCGTGTTGAGAGGTCCTGGAGGTCGTGGGTTCGCCTTCTTCTCGGTGCTCGGTGCTTTTGGTGCTATGAGCGAACGGACCTCGTGGGCGGTCGACGAGGAGCCTGGAGTGGGGCGTTGGCTCGGGGCCGAGCAGAGTGTGGGCGAAGCGGACGGAGGGCTTCCTGGAGCCACGTTTGACGGTGGACAAGACTCCAAACAGATAAGCTCGCACCCACGAACCATTACATGACGGAGAGTTATTTTTGTAATTCATTTTCCTTTGTCTTGTTTCTGAGGTGAGGTGTGCGGGATCCCGATTTAGGACATTTTATTACCGGCGCGTATTTTCCTGTCCCGCTATCTCTTGTAAAATAAACCCTTGTATTATTTTCCCTTTCCATTCAAAATCTTGTGTTCGTTGAGTTAATTCCCCTGCAGGATCGGAGTTGCGGTTGGATCGCTATAGGTAAGCGCTTCCGCCTCTTCCTCTTCACTTCTTCCTCCCGCGGTTTATAGCCGAATCCGAGTTGGTCGGCGCCTCAATTAAAGCCGTTCGGTCATTCGCGAGCCCTGGTATTAACCGGAGGGTATTCGCACGACAATACTATAACTGGAACCCTCCTCCATCACCCAATTCTGTCCAATTAACCATATTTTCTGCTTCTGAGACCTCGAATGATGAAATTGCTGCTACCTGAGCTAACCAGACAATAAATGAGGCAACAAAATTCATAAAACAATAGCAGTCGGTTTTTGTGTAAATCGTGTGAAATTGTTGGTAAAATGGTGAACAATTATTCTTGACCTTTCTTTGAAAAATATGCAGCAAAACAGGATTTCATCCTGTGATGTAAACGGGCTAAAAGGTTTTGGGGAGGATTCACGTCGGGGGAATAGGGGGAATAGTTTAAGAAATGTTGCTTAGCAACATGATAAACAAAGTGACGTCGACACTAAACTGGTCAAACAAGGGCTGAGTTTTTGTGTTATTTCCCTCGACATTTGGCCGGATGTGGTTGCTCTTGGTTTTAGTGAAACACATATATTATTGAAAAGTATTTTAACCTAGGGCTGGCATGATGGCCTACAGGTAAGCATATTATGCCCACTCACCTTTAGGCTGTCGAGCCTGGGTTCGAATCCCGACCCAGCTATAAACTGCCATCCTGGTGCTTCGCAGGCAGGTTGTTCATCAATGTGTGACGTCACTCGGATGAACGTTGAACTCGGTGTCCTACCTGCTGGCATTAGTTGGTAGACGTTAAAGACCCCACAATGTCCTTCGCGAAGAGCAGGCGAGCTATCACCTGCATCCAGGCCAAATAGATTTCTGCCCCAACTACTGCTGGGAAGGCAATGGCAAACCACCCAGTATAAATCTTGGAATGAAACAGCTTCAGCAGCACCGATGCTCTAATCAACTCCAGATTGGTTTGAGGTAATTCCTTGATAAAACAGAACTTCTCCCAGGGAACAAGTCGTTGTTGTCGTTATCTCGTTGGAATACAGTACTGCATTCCCCGATGGATTGGTGCCCGACCATCACCTCTGTCTCACCTGGAATCTTCGCCATCGAAAGCTCTCAACATTATTGGCATCTCCAATGTGGGTGAGGAACAAAATGCTCATCTCAGATAATCCTATTACTCTCACATCACAGACAATCCTATTGTTCTCATGTCGCAGACAACCCTATTGTTCTCACATCGCAGACAACCCTATTGTTCTCACATCGCAGACAATCCTATTGTTCTCACATCGCAGACAATCCTATTGTTCTCACGTCATAGACAATCCTATTGTTCTCATATCGCAGACAATTATATTGTTCTCACATGGCAGACAATCCTATTGTTCTCATATCGCAGACAATTATATTGTTCTCACATGGCAGACAATCATATTGTTCTCATGTCACAGACAATCCTATTGTTCTCATATCGCAGACAATCCCATTGTTCTCACATCGCAGACAATCCTATTTGGCCTTTGTTATTTCCTGCTTCTTTCTCTCTCTCTCTCTCTCTCTCTCTCTCTCTCTCTCTCTCTCTCTCTCTCTCTCTCTCTCTCTCTCTCTCTCTCTCTCTCTCTCTCTCTCTCTCTCTCTCTTCTCTCTCTCTCTCTCTCTTCTCTCTCTCTCTCTCTTTCTCTTCCTCTTTCTCTTTCTCTCTCTTTCTCTCTCTTTCTCCTTCTCTCTCTCTTTCTCTCTCTTTCTCTCTCTTTCTCTTTCTCTCTCTCTTTCTCTCTCTTTCTCTCTCTTTCTCTCTCTTCCTCTCTCTTTCTCTCTCCTTCTCTCTCTTTCTCTCTCTTTCTCTCTCCCCTGTTGGATCTTGTTGAAGGAAAACTGCAAAAATGGAGAAATCTGATAACACAACTGTCTTATCGTGGAAGGGTCTTGGTGATCAACAGTTTGGTGGCCTCTACCCTATGGCACAGGTTCTTTGTGCTGCACCCTCCGGTAGTGTTGCTTCAACAGCTCCAGAAGTGCTTTGTGTCTTTCTTCTGGGATGGAAAGCACTGGTTGCGACCCGAGGTCCTCAGCTTGCCACTGACCGATGGAGGCCAAGGCCTGGTTGACATAAAGAGCCGGTTAATGGCCTTTCGACTTTCGGTTGCTCTACGCATGCTGTACATGCACCCCTCTCCACCTTGGGTCGACGTCGCTCGTCGCCTTTTGCAGCAGGCGGGGAGACTAGGCTATGACCACGCTATATTCTTGATGGATCTCTCGCATCTTGATATGTCTCCCCTCTCCAGGTTTTATCAAAGTGTACTAAACGCATGGCGAACTCTAACGACAACAAGAGCTACGCATTCGTACACAAAGCAAATTTGATGGAACCTTTGTTTTACAATTCAATTTTCCATGATATGCCTGCTGATAGGTGTCTCGTTCAATGCTTTGTCGTGAAGAACATAAAATCGGTCGCCGATCTTTTAAGCCCAAATGGCAGTTGGATTGGAGCTGATGCATTGGCAAGCCTGGTTGGCGTGCGATCCTCCAGAGTTGTGGCACGCATGCTACGCTGTGTGCTTCATACCTATGTACAGCTTGCACCTAACTGGGAGCAATTCCAAGCAGACAACGAACAAGGTGCTTCTCCTGCTACCTTTCCTGAACTTATTTGCAAGTTTTCTCTTGCCAACTCTCCTCCGTGTACCCCCTTTAGCATAGGATTCAATGGGTTTCCTAAACAAAAAGACCTCTATTTGGGTTGCGTAAGTTTCCTTTTGCAAGGGCAAATGACACAGCGGAGGGTTCGATGGAGAGACCTCTTACCTTGTTCCCCCCCATATTTTCCTAATTGGAAAGGATTCTATCATCCTCCTGTGCCGCCACGACATGGTGACCTCCAATGGAGACTTGCACACTGGATCCTCCCCTCTAACCACTTGCTACACCGCTTCTCAAGTCTCCTAGCAGATGAATGTCCCTTTTGTAAACGGCCTGAAAACCTCTTTCATATTTATGTTGAATGTCAACGGTTGGCTCCTTTATTTATCTTTCTTAAGAATTGTTTTGGCAGGATTGGTTTGGTTTTCAACACTTGTGTTTTCATTTATGGCTTAGACATCTCACACAAGAATATGAATGATGTGTTAGGTAATTTCCTGCTTGCACAGGCAAAAATGGCAGTGTATAAATCAAGGAAAAGAAAAGTTGATGATCTCGGAGCTAATGAGGAAAATGCCTTATTCTTGTTTAAAAATCTTGTGACGAGCCGTGTAAAGTTAGACTTTGCCTTTTTCTCCATAACAGGAAGGCTGCCACAGTTTGAGACCAAATGGTGCGTGAAAGAAGTCATTTGTAAAATCCTGGAGAAACGTTTATTGTTTTGTGAAATGTTTTGTGCATAATTTTACTGTATTAATTTTTTTTTTTTTTTTTTTTTTTTTGTTTGTATGTTTGTTTGTTTCTCTGCTTGAAATGAGAATGTGACCCCTATTTGGGGTTTTTCTTTTCTATTTTTATAATAAAAAGATACAAAAGTCTCTCTCTCTCTCTCTCTCTCTCTCTCTCTCTCTCTCTCTCTCTCTCTCTCTCGTCGTTGGTGAGTCATGCGTGGGTGTGGCAGCATGGTGGCTGTGCATGTTGAGCTGTGAGTTCTCTGTCGTGTTGGTTGGTTTTCCTATCCCCCATTTCGCTCCCTTGTGTCCTTGTTTATACTTGTAAAGTTTCCCCTGTGTGTCCTTTCATTGTTGAGACAAGAGAGAGGGAGAGAGCGCACACGGTAGGTGGTGTTCGGTTGCCTCTTTTCGAACCTCCGGGTTTGAGGCCTGGCCTCCATTTTGCCGTGTTTTTCCTAGTCCAGGCAGCGGTGTTTCGCTGCTCTAAACGGTTCTTGGACCTAGTCCATTAGTTTTTGGTTTTACCTCCACTTGCCGGTGTTGCTTGTGGTTGGTATCTTTTTTTTTGATTTCTCACCCTTTATTTATTAAATTTACGTTCGCTATGGCAAACGATTGTTTGAGGAATAGCATGTACGAGTCGCTCACTCGCAAGCATGGGCTGGTGTGCGACCCTCCGAGTGAGGTAAAGATGGAGCAAGTGCTTCTAGCAATTGGAAAAAGCGTCGGCTCACATAATATCCGTGCAGCCTCTCGAATGAACAAGAAAGTTGTTGTGTTTGTATCGGAGGTGCACATGGTGAACTCCGTTGTGGAGCAGGGCCTTCTCATAGAACCCGACATGTTTCTAGTGGTTTCCCCATTAGATACACCTGCAGTGAGGGTCAATGTGTCTAATGCCCCTCCCTTTGTTAAAGGTGAGGACTTGTGTGCTCAATTGAGCAAGTTCGGTACGATCGTATCAAAAGTGACAATGGTGCCGATACACTCGGCAAGGGGTGAATTTCGACACGTGATGACTTTTAAAAGGGTCGTTTACATGATATTGCCCGAAAATGTGCAAAAGCTCAATGTAGTTTTGCATGCAAAGATTAATGGCCATACTTATAGAATGTATGCCTCCACGGACGTCATGACGTGCTAATTGCTATGGGTGTGGAGCTTACGGACACGTAAAGAGTTCCTGTCCCGGTTTGGTGAGACCATTAGAAAATCGAGACCAGGTGATTGCAGATTCTCCTCCCTCCCCACCTAATGGGGCGGATGATATGGTAGACTCCTCCCCACGACCTAATGGTGATCGGGAAACAGTTGACTCCTCCCCCTCACCTACTGAGATACGTGGAATGGTAGACCCCTCCCCACAACCAATGGGTGAACAGGAAACAGTAGACCACTCCTCCCTACCTGCTGGTGTGACAAACGTGGTTGATCCCTCTCCCTCTCCTACTGTACAGGACTGTACGGATGACAATATGGAAGGGTTCGTAACAGTGGTTCGTAAAAAAGGACATAAACGTTCATGTCCCGTCGTGAAGGATGCAAGCACAGTGCAAAGTAAGGTACTTGTTGTGTCAAACGTGTCGCCGAGCTTGCAAGATGGAGCTTGTGTAGAGAATACCTGTGTGGGATTGCAAACTGAACCGGCACCGGGTTTAAATCTAAGCAATTCGTTTGCACCACTTGCCGAACTGTTTGAGGGTTCTGAGTGTGATATAGACATCGAGAATCCTCGCGCATCTCAGGAGGACACAAGTGGGGATATTGATAACCCTGATGTCTTACATGACATTAATGTAATGGTCACAGAGGTGGGCGCAGGGATGGCCAGGTGTAATGATAAAACAGATAAGTTGGACAGCCCCTCAGAGGAAACCTGTAAGCCGACACGTTTCGAACAAAATAAAAGGGATGATAAGAAGGAAGCTGCATATGACGATGAGCAGCTAAACATGAATGAAAACGATATCCATGTTTCTGATCCTGGGGAGATTTGTGCCTCAGAAATAAGTTTGCATCAGGAAGAGAATGACAAAGATGATGCGTTTGATTTTGATGAACCCTACTCTACCTCGTCAGATAGTGGGTTTTGTGCCCAAGAGGATGGGGATGGGGACACTGTAGTTACAGAAGATGAAGTTAAAAAATTCCTCGATGAATCCTTCAGGAAAAGGAATGTCAGAATTCAGGATTATTTCCCAAACCTACATGCTTTTCTAAAAATTACTAGAAACATGATTCGTGAACCCCAGCAAGTTGGGATATCAGAACCTCAATTTCAGCGGTTGAGAAAGTGTGCCACTAAGGCAGGAAAAGAACTCCAAGAGGAGGAAAATTAATAAAGAATAAATGAAGGTAACGTCTCTCAACATAAACGGAGGCCGCAGCTGTATGCGGCGTCTGGAGGTGTTACAACTATTTGAGAAAGAAAAGATTGATATTTTCATGTTACAAGAGACACACATTAACGAATCTTGTGAAGACGAGTGGCGCAGAATGTTTAAAGGGTGCCATGTTTTCTCCAGTGCGGTTGAAGAAGCTAAAGCGGGGGTGGCAATAATCTTGCATCCTCGCCTTCAACCATCCGAGATTCACTATAGAGAGATTTGTAAGGGTTTCTTGATGGTGGTGGATTTTATTAGCAGCAATCAAAAGGTTAGCATTATTAATGTGTATTGCCCCAGTGACAGTGCTGAAAGGGCTCTATTTCTTCCAAAATTAGCGGATTGTTTAAGCACTGTTGATTTGACTTGTTTAATTTGTATGGGGGGAGACTATAATTGCACACTCAACCCTCGACTGGACAGGAACACTCCTGAGCCACATCCACCCAGTGCAAAGTCCTTGGCACAACTTGTGAAAAAATACAAACTTAGAGATGTATGGCGATTACAAAATCCAAACACCCGTCAATATACATGGGTGTGCTGTGCAAAAAACCAGTTAACCATGGGTCGACTGGACAGATTGTACGTGAACCAAGGAATGGTGAATCTGGTTAAGAGAACATGTATAACTCCATCTGGCTTTTCTGATCACCATATGATTGCAGTGGATTGTATGTTACCTGGTCATTGCTGTAAGAGTGCACACTGGAATTTCAATGTGAAATTGTTACAAGATGAACATTTTAAAAATGCCTTCAGACTGGTATGGGAAGGATTAGAAAAGAAAAAGTGTTCCTATGTCAATATGCGACAGTGGTGGGACTGTACCAAGTCACAAATTCGGATTTTCTGCCAACAATATTGCTCGTATGCCACTAGTAATACGTCTGGGTTGATAAGTGCTCTAAAAGCAGATGTACTTCAATATGAACAAGAAGCTGGAACATCTTTGGGAAGTGACCAATATCAGCAGCTGATAGAAAAAAAGACCCCGCTGGCCGAACTGGTCAAAGAGCGTGCGGCGGGAGCAATGATTCACCTGCGGATGAGCATAATACACCTCGAGACTCCAAACAAAGATTTCTTCAAAATGCAGAAGGCTGCCAACACTTCTCGGCAGATTCAGAGTCTACGCTCTCCCGACGGTGTTCTGACTCGCCAAAGTGACATTAAACATTCACTGCAAGAGTTTTACTCAAACTTGTTTACTCCAAGAACGGTGGATAAAACGATGGCAAATGAGATAATTGAACTTCTCCCATCTCTTTCTGAAGAGCAGCAACTCCAACTGGAATGTGACATTTCTCTGGAGGAGCTCACAACAGCAGTGAAACAACTCGAAGACGGCAAGGCCCCCGGAATTGACGGACTTCCTGCTGAATTTTACAAAGTTTTTTGGAATGTTCTGGGTCCTGCTTTAATTGAGATTTTTCACGAGAGCCTAAATCGGGGGGAATTGCCCTTGAGCTGCAGAAGAGCTGTCTTATGTCTTCTTCCCAAGAAAGGGGATTTGCAGCAGATTACAAACTGGCGGCCTGTGTCATTGTTAAATACTGATTACAAGATTGTGTCAAAAATGCTTGCAATGCATCTTAAAAAGGTCATCTCGTTCTTAGTTGGGAATGACCAAACGTATTGCATACCTGAACGATCCATGTATGACAGTATTTTCTTGGTTCGAGACTTGATTACTATCGGTCAAACTGCGTCGCATGCTTTTGGGTTATTACTCCTTGACCAGGAGAAAGCTTTTGACAGTGTGGATCACTCTTTTCTGTTTGCAGTTCTTACGAAAGCAGGATTTGGAGAAAAATTCATTTCTTGCATAAAACTTTTATACAACAATGTATCATGCCTGCTAAAAGTAAATAATAGTCTGTGTCGTCCTTTCCCCTTTCAGCGTGGCATCCGGCAGGGCTGTCCACTGTCAGGCATGTTGTACACACTGTCCATCGAACCCTTACTGGCTCTCCTTCGTACCACTTTATCTGGTTTGTCCTTGTCAAACAATTCCAAAATTGTTACATCAGCATATGCAGATGACCTGTGTGTTGTGGTTAAAAACCAGGAAGATGTTTTTGAGCTATCCCAGTGTTTTGCCAAATTTGAACTTGCTTCATCAGCAAGAGTAAATTGGAACAAAAGTGTAGCTCTTTCTCTGTACCCAGATACCCTATCGGGGTCACAGGCTTCACATATGGTTCCCCCAACTCTTCCAGGAGGAATGTTATGGAAAACGGATGGGTTTAAATACTTAGGCATCCATTTGGGAACTGCAAGCTATATGAAGAAAAACTGGGATGGTTTCTTAGATAACATTAAGCAGAAACTATCAAAGTGGAAAGGGATGCTCCATATCTTGTCACTTAAGGCACGGGTAATGATAATAAACAACCTGGTGCTTCCAATCGTATGGCATAAGATCATAGCACTCCAGCCTCCTCAAGCTCTGATCACCAACATTCAGAGGGGTCTAGTTGACTTCTTCTGGGGAGGCCACCACTGGCTTAAGCCAGATGTGCTGTGTAGACCACGTAATTCAGGTGGTCAAAACCTGGTGCACATCCCTAGTCGAATAATGGCTTTTCGGCTAATGACAATAAAACGTCTGCTGTATAGCGAGGTTGTGCCCTGGCGTCCTCTCACGAATACGTTGCTCAGGCAAGTAGGTGGAATGGACTATGACCAGGAATTTTTCCTTATGGACTTGAAACAGGTCGACAGAGCTCGGCTCCCTGCATTTCATCGGTCTCTCCTGAACGCCTGGCAAGCTCTAGGAGTGCAGCGGTTGGAGATCTCTTATGATCCCAGGAGGTTTGTGCATGAGCCATTGTTCCAGAACTCACTATTCGCTGAAGTATCTACCAGCCGAGCTTTTATGGAACATTTTACGAACAATGGGATTAATAAAGTGCGAGATCTTATGGAGCTATCCTTAAAGCGATGGTTGTCTGCCAGCACTGTTTCTGGAAAAATTGGCTTGCGTTCAATTAGAATAGTGAGCAGGGTCATAAAGATTGTATCCCAGACTTTTTTAGATTTAAACATTGGGTGGAATGGGGTAAATGAAGAAGTAGACTTTCGTTTAACCTTCCCTGAACTCTCAGTCACTGCCCAGGAACAACATGGTATGTTTTCCTCTCACAGCGAAGAATCCAGTGTGTTCCACATCATGGGAAAAAGGGCAATGTATAGAATTTGTCTAGAGGTGTGCTTACCGGGCTGTGCAGCACCCTTAAGGAACAAGTGGAAAGAGTCTTTACCTGCAGGAGCATTTCTCACTCCAAATTGGGATGAAATGTACAGGAGTCCTACTGTTGGACGTACAGGAGACCTAAATTGGAGACTGGTCCATCACGCCCTGGCCACACAGGTGTTAGTTCAGAAGTTTAACCCTGCTGTGTCTAATTTATGTCCTTTTTGTGGTAATGTTGAACATTTGTATCATGCGTTTATTGAGTGCAAGAGATTGTCATCTCTGTTTCTGTATCTGAGCCGAATCTTTTGTAAATTCAAAATTGTTTTTTCTGTTACAATCTTTGTTTATGGACTTGCATGTAATACTAGGAAAAACTCTGTGATTTTTCTTTTGAATTTTTTGCTTGGAATTGCTAAGCTTGCAATTTATAAAACCAGAAAAGCGAGATTAGGTAGTGGAAAAAATGAAAATGCACTTTTTTGTTTCATCGGGATGGTGTCAGCACGTATAAAGCTCGAACATGCTTATCATGTAAACATGGGGAACCTTCTTGTGTTTGAAGAGTTATGGGGCATGGGGGGTGTTTTGTGCAAATGCATTAGAAATGAGGTTGTGATTTGTATGTGAAGTGGAGTTGGAATACTTTGGGTTTATACTTTTATAATAAAAGGACAAAAGTCTCTCTCTCTCTCTCTCTCTCTCTCTCTCTCTCTCTCTCTCTCTCTGTCTGTCTCTCTCTGTCTCTGTCTCTCTCTCTCTCTCTCTCTCTCTCTCTCGCTCTCTCTCTCTCTCTCTCTCTCTCTCTCTCGTCTCCTTAGGACACACACCTTCTTCCTGTTACTCCATAGAGATGTAGGCTTTCCACCCACTACTGACTATTCTTTTGTTCTGTTTGTGGAACAGCCTTCTGGAGATTGTTCAATTGCACTTGTCCCTCCAGGGCTACAATCAAGCGATACACCACTATCCCATGCCATTCCCCATCCCCATATTCAATCTTCTTTACCCCCATTACCCTACCTCACTCAACATCCTTACTTGCAGGTTATTGTTTCCTCCACTCCTCTCTTCTGTTTTTTGGCTCATTCCCTTGTCTGTTGGATCTAAAGATGGCAATACTGGCACCACATTGCATTTTCACCTCTATCAAATCGCTTTTCCTTGAGCCTCGATTTTGTATGCCCCCCCAAAAAAATGAAGGATTGGCAAAAAATATTTCTCCATTGAAGTATACTTGTAGATCAGCAATTCACATTTTATTTGAGTGAGAATATGTTTGTAAAAGAAACACCCGTCTTCTTGAGGGAAATCATCATGTCCATGATGTTATTTTAGAGTGTACTTCTGATTGGCTGTCAGTATTCGAGTTTGTGATTGGCTGGCGTCAATGAAGCATTTGTGAGGTTTGTGCCAATTCAATGATCGAGTAGAATTATGGAATTTGTTTATACAAAGCATGTAGACAAATCATCATACTAAAATATGCAACTTGGCATCTGTCGGTCTGTTTGGCTGATGATTTTTTGATTGCGATACAATCTGTCGTTATTTATCCAAAATCAACCAAACTTGACAGGATGACTCGGGGTTACACAATGAAGGTTGTAGCTAATTCATTTGCCCCCCTCCCCCTTTGGGGTTTTCTCCCCAGAGCAGGTTTTCCCGCCATTGCCGCCAATGGGGTTGCGTGTTGAGGTGTATATCCATATTAAGTTAGCTTTATCGTGGCGTTTTGCCAAGGCCGCTTCTAACAACAAAACTAACGTTAATAGCGTAATATTAATGTTATTACGAAACAATATTAATAACAATAATATCCCACCTCCCCAAGGGGTTTTTCCTCCTTGAACAAATGGCGAGTCGATGTATATAAATAGCTTATCATGGTGTTTTTGTGGGAGCAACGGCCCAACGGCCTTTACCGGAAGTAAAAAATATTATAAACCACAAATATGTATGATTAGCTTTTTTAACAGTCGCTAATGCTGTATAACATTAAACAAAGAAATTTGGAGGAATCCCGACATCCGTGAGGTAAGTTTTACTTGCAGAACTGAGCGAAGATCTACGGTACTTGATATACTCCACAAGGGTAGGGTTAATAACATGGCCCTTCCTGAGTTGTTAGGGTTGTTAGTTAGGGTTGTTGTTAGGGTTGTTGTTGGGGTTGTTGTTAGGGTTGTTAGTTGTTAGGGTTAGGGTTGTTAGGGTTAGGGTTGTTCGGGTTAGATCTACGGTACTTGATATACCCCACAAGGGAGGGTTAATAACATGGCCCTTCCTGCCGCTACCGTGGCGTTTTTCATAGCAAACTTTTGAAACTCGCTCCTGCTGTTTAACACGAAACTGAAAGGGAGGAAGCCCGGGTTGTGCTCATTTACCAAGGAGCTAGCTAATGCTTGCCAAGCCAGCTGTTCCTTAACGGTTTTGAATGGAGTGCTTGCTCGAATGCTTAAACCACTTGGCGATCTCTCCACAAGAAACTTGGTAAATGAACACACCCAATGTTCTTGAGACCCCGACCATATATCGACTGTAATCTATATACCCCAAAGAGGAATGACCCTTCCTGCCGCTCCTATCGCTCCCATAGTGAGCGGGTGTACTAGTATAATAAAGTCAACATTGTGTCGTCTAGATACGGATGGAAATAAGCAAAGTATAAAAAGAAAACATTTTTGGAGACTGCATGAAATATTCACCAAATAACATTTCTTTAATATATATATATATATATATATATATATATGTATATATATCATGGCTGCACAATCAACCGAACAAGTATTGCACTTAGCGTATACCGTGATAAAATCGGTGTTAAAGCTGTTGCCATTCTTCAACTATTCATTTATTTATTAATTTTTGTTGACACATCGAATGCATTTTCATGAAACGTACTATTAGTACACAACTCGATTTGAACGGTGACAATATTATTGGATCTTAACAAATGAAATCAATAAGTTGCGGGAGCTGTTGTTGCAAACTTCATGCCAACGGTAACAGCAACAAATTCTGGTTCCACTTCTAATTGAACATGGTAAGGCAATTCAATGTACATTCAACCGTGGTGTCCGATGCGACCAAACGGACAAATCACCGGGGCTTATTTCAAGTTAAAAATCCTCCCTCGGAGTTCCGCTTCAGCGGAGACACCTCCACGCAGGTACACCTCTTGTTAATTATTAACGCTCGCTCGCCTCCAGCCCCAACACACCGACTCATTTACAAGGTAGAGGTCTGCACGACTATCATGGCAGCAATCGGTTGAAAATCGCCGACCATATCCTGGCACGGGCACAGAAGGGTGGCAAATGGAGTCTGGCACCTTCTTTCCAAAGACTTGAAAATTTCAACCACCCCGACCGTAACCACAACCCCTTTGGAAGGAGATTTTTCACCGGTACGAGTGATATTAACACTGCATCGCACCTTGAGGACAGACACGCCAGCTTTACGGAGCCAGCAATTTTCACAGGTAACAGTAATAAAAGATGTCTTCAAAATGTCATCTCAGCACTTCACAACAAAAATAAATAACGCTTCATCATCAGGAAGCTGGACATTATATAAAGTACAACAGAACCCGACCATTTACATTGTACTGTACAACAGTTCTTACAGTTGAGTTGTAATTACGAATAATACAGTATTGTCATATTCACATGTGTACACAAATTGGAAATTCGTACCAATTTAGAAACATTTGTTTCTTTTTGAGGAATAAATGGGAAAATGGTTTTCTTCAGTCAATTGTTCGGCGATTCCGAGTTAAAATATCATCATATTCATGAAACGCTGGCTGATGCGAATGCACACCTGTCTTTTATGAGCGAATAGATGCTCGGAAGTTAGCCAATCAAATCCCTTGATGAATATGTTCTGTTTTCTACCGATTAATTTGATGCCCCAAAGTATTCCCAGCTTGTTGTGGGGTCAACTGGAGAACATATTTGGCCCAGGCCTTTCACGAACTGGCTGGCCAGACCCGATTTTTGACTGTCGGTGATAAAAATTTGTAATTTGTTCAGCGTGCTGTTGATGACTCGCCTAATATTTCCAGAAGAAACGATGGGATCTTTAACATCTACGAAGAACCCATCGATGTTGGTTGACGGATCACCAAGATGGCGGGTTATAGCGAGGCTGGGATTGTAACCCAGGCGAGACGCCTTAGAGGTGATTGCACGTTCCTGAAGGTTATCCTGCCAGTCTTCTCTTCTATATTTACCTGCGCCCCCAAAGGTGGATGGAGGTTATGTTTTCACCCCTGTCTGTCTGTCTGTCCATTTGTGAAAACGATATCTCAAAGTTGTGGACGGATTCGGACGAAATTTGGCAGAGAGGTAGCGGATGTGACAATGACGAAATTATTAAATTTTGTTGAAGATCCGGATTCGGATCCGGCTACTAGAATTACTTAATTTTTTAAGTGATTCCTCACCATTGGGGGATATGGCTAAAACCAAGATATAGCAGGATATTTCAAAAAGTTACGGATGGATTTGCACGAAACTTGTTGGACAGGTTGTGTGTGTGACGAGGAAGAATCGATTCAATTTTGGTGAAGATCCGGATCCGGATCCAATTTGTAGAATTTTTTAAAGGTGATTCTTCACCATTGAGTGATTATGGTCAAAAACGAGGGGTAGATCAGGGTATAAAAGACTGGACCTATGGTGATTCCTGTGATTGATTTTGATCAAATGCGATTCTGCATTGTGATTTTCTGGTCTACTTTGAGATACAAAACGTAAACTTCACCAGGTGGAGGTATGCTCGCTACTGAGTGCCGTTCTAGTTATACATACGATAATCCTCCAAAAGTTACATCCTCATTACTTTCATTTTGTTTTGTTGTCCTTTTTCTTTCCAGAAATATTGATTGCAGGTATTTATTAAAATTAGGAACACCTTCCCAAAAAATACTCAGTTCTTGAATCAGGGTATTGTGCTTATCGTTACAGCAGCAATTTTATGTTTTACAGTCACGCTACAAAACTGATTGTGTTCCCTGAATTTCAGCCTTCTGTGGGACTAGTACAGTAGAAAGCATCTTTTCTGGCAATTACACCCAGCAAAAGCAATTAATACTCCAGATTGAAAAAAATTTCGCTTCACAGTGTATTCTTTTCACAAAATAATAGCTTGTAGAGTTTCTTTATTAAACCATCTAATTGTTTATTTTACAATAGACACCTACGCCATTCCGCAATCGGTTATATCTGGTCCTTCAGAATCCAATTTTTAATGTTCCATCGATTATTATTATTTTTTTTTTTCTGTCTTTCTTTTGTTATTTCCGTTTCCTTTGCAATCTTAAATTATTTCCTACCCAGCTGGAATTCAGATAAATTTAAATTCTGCCACCGCTCCCTCCGCTCCACCTTCTGTAACCGAGTTGGAATTTTTTTTACCCAAAATGGAGCAACCCTTTTCCATTCGTATGTCCAAGTGGGTTTCTAAAAAGCAACCATTTGTAGAAGCGGATTAAAAGTGAGTAATTTTGGAATGTTATTTAATGCTCTGTTTTTGTAAACACAATTGTCCTTAAAATTCAGGCAAGATATATGAGTCTTGTGAAATTGCTGGACAAAAGAAGGAACCAGCAGCAGCAAAAGTGGTGACCAAAGTTATTGTGATGGAAAACAAGCTTTGATTTAAAAGTTCCAAATACCTCTCGAGCAGGAAAAAGAATGAAACGAATCCCAGTTGCAGGGAAATATTGGGGGAAACTTGCACCTTTATCGAGATCTGAATGTTGACTGGCTCGGCGGTCTACGGACCACTGATGAGGCCCTGCACCTGTCGCACCCCTCCAGCTGTAAATGGTGCTTTAACAAAGATGGCCGCATTCGTTTCCATAGTGAAATGAAGTGCACTTTACAGAGAGTCGTCAAGTGAGTCTCGAAGGATTACTTGGTCCCACTGGATTGGTGTTCTCCGCGGACCATGTGCGATGAGAATTCGTAGCGGTCATGACTGCGGTGTCCGCAAACATTGCACTCGAAGGGATCACGGAATCCATGGCATCCCATGTGGATGGTGAACATGACATGGTCGAGGAAAAGCACCCGGCAGTGTCGGCAACGGAAAGCCTGCAGTTGTTCCCCACTGGCGCTCACCACGCGGAACATCTCCTGCGGCCATCCGTTGGTCGTGCGAGGAGCCTCGACAGCGGCCAATTTGTCTTCACCCGCATCTTGCCCTCTCTGTCGATTAGCAAGCGAATAGTCTGTGGGCGAAGCTGTAGGCCACTGCTCCGGCGGCGGTACGTTCTCGCCGTCCGTCGGACAACGGCCGCTTCGTCCGGGCGAGTCTTCTTGCATCAAGACCCGATTCCCATCGCCGTGTAGTTGGGAAAGTCCCACTTGGTGTCCCGAGTTAGCAATGTAACTTTCCAGGCCAAACGGACGGGTACACGGCTGTGTATTTGCCAGGCCTCGCGGGTAGAATAGAGAGTAAAGGCCGGGGAATGAAGGTTGCAGGTCTGGGGAAGGTGCGCTGTGCATCTGAATGACTGGCCTCAAGGAATCGGACCCCGGATATGGCATGGAGCCCATAATTGAAGGCTCGCTCACTCTTGTAGCTGCTGCAGGTGCTTGTTCGGACAAGCCGTTGTATCCGTGGGGACTTAGTAGCATCGGCCAGTCTCCAGTTCCTAACAAAAAAAAGCAATATGAAGCAACTGACCAACAATGCACCTTCATCAGCAATTCAAAAGGTATTCAAACAAACAGCACAAGTCGTATTTTCCGAAGCAGTTGAACAGTATTGTTGGGAACACAATAAAGCAAAACCCACATCAGTTGCAACAGTTGCAAAGCAACATATGCAGAGAAAATAGTGAAAAGGTAAATTTTGTATTATTTTTCTTTCTTTAACACTTATTATATACTGTACATAACATGATGAGCATACCTGTCGTCAATAAATATTCTGACATTATATGCCAATGATGAATTGTCTTGGGCCATGAATATGGGACATTTCCATAATGGCGCGTGTAACCAGACGTGGCCCGACTGCGACTTTCATTTCATTCACCAAAAGGTGGAGTACGAGCGTGCCAATGCTTCTTTGCACAAAACCAATTTTCTCTGATTCACAAATATCAAATGTTTGACTTTTTCAAAAATAAAAAAAGATATAATAACGAGAACAACCATTCACAGATTGCGCGTACCCTCACCCGGACTTGTTTTGTGTGGTTTTTATAGTACGGTATGTATTTTATAGACACGCTCACATTCCAATTGTACCACATATACTTGTACCGTATATACAAAGAAACAGACAGACAAGCGGAATACTCTATCCTCTAGCGAGGGTAATAATAATTAAATAATAGGTTACACCTTGCAAGGAATTTCAACACATGAGGCCAATTAGCCCATCAAGTCTGCGCAATGGTTGCCAACCTATTGTTGTTTGTCCTTACTTTATATATATTTTTTTAATGCAATGAAGCAAACCTTCTTAATTATTCGTCCATGTGTCTATTTCTCTGTTTATCCATAAATGTTGTTTACATGTGTACACAAACTTAATGTGGTATTTTAACCGATCCTTCCTCCTTATATTTGCAGAGTTTATTGTCATCGTTGATCTCCTTCTTTACTACACAATAAGCATCGAGACAACTACCGGTACTCACCTATATGCAAGCACACTCAACACAATCTGGTGAGTACAATTGAGGCGGTGTATAAGCATTGCAGGTTCTGAGGGACTTTATCGAGGCAGTGATGGGTAAAATAAAATTTACTCTTCACTTGTTGCCCATGCCACAGGAGCATTTAGTTATTCCGCCAGCTTCGCGACTATAACATTCTCTTAACATGTCAAAGCCTTATGAGGAGACATTAAAGGCATTAGGCCCAGGTTTCCTCTCCATTTTATTACACATTGCTATATATATATATTGGATGCTCCCCCAATTATTTGTCAATTGATAACGACGGATTTGTGTGCCCCCCACCATCTTCACCTTCCATGTCTCATCCCACATGCCTGCTTCCTATATAATGTCCAGGTCCCACTTGTCCGCTTCCGTGTGTCCATGTCTCGAGCGAAGTCAGAATTCCCATGCGTCAGCATGTGCGTGTGGTTGTTAGTTCGCGCTATCTTGTAACAGACCTTCCAATATTTTCGAGGGAAACCACAATTGCTTTGTAGCCAATGTACAAGCCACCACCTTGTGTGCAGACAAGTCCTAGCTCTACCTCATGTATCGAAGGCCTTCGGGATGTAACAAAAGAAATGCATCGTCTCAGTTTGACCCTTCATTTCACTACAACAAGTTACATGGAGTAGGTTTTTTTTTGTGTATACCCAGACAAAGTCTCATGGAAGAGCTAGAACACAGAATGGAAGAGGACATAGGTAATAATGAGGGTTCGGGGAGAATGCAAGGGGTGGACGAGATGGAAACAGCAAAATTTTGGGAGGTTGTAGAAAAGAATTCATGGTTTTGGATGGGGTATGATTTGAGATGGTGGTGAACAGCTGTTGTGAAGACCTGGAGGGAAGACTAAGATTGAAGAGAGTGCGGAAGTTGGTTCCACAGATAGGAAAACGAGGAACAAATGGGTGGTGAGTAGTGGTTTTGAATTTTGGCAGTTTCACTAGGAGGCGGTTGCTGGTGGACCGTGTGCGGCCTGCAGATATCTGGGAGGGGGGAGTGGAGGGGCGCACGGAGAGGACAGAGGTTGCAAGATCAGGAAGGAGGTGGAAGAAGACAGACCACCGACCTGTCGACGATGGCGAAGTGATATGCCTATAGACTCAGCTTCATTGCAAGATATTCCAATGATCTTTAAGGCCTAGGTTTCCAAGGTCTTGAAGGCCTTGGTGAGTCAGAAGTTGGCTACGAGAGTGGAGGAAGTCAGTCGTCCAAGAGTGGAGTTGGCCGTGGATTCCATAGGCAGACAGTTTTGAGAGTAAGGCAGGATGCCAGACTGTATCAAAAGCTCGAGATGTGTCCAGAGAGACTGCCCTGATCTCATGTCTGATATAGTGGGCCTCCAACCATTGTTTGGAGAACAATGGAGGACAAACAATAGGTGGTAGAGTGAACAATAGGTGGAAATCATTCTCTCGTATCTCATCACAAACAGGGAGTTGACACCAGGGAATGCAGTGATTATAGCCTGGGGCAAATGATTTGTGTTAACAATCTACATGAACTGAGAAGTCCCAATAGGTAGTTGATGTAAGTCGCTACTTCCTGTAACAATACATACAGGGTGGAGTGTTGCAGTGATGGTTGTCCTTCTGGAAGTTTCTCCCATCTCCACACAGGATCTCTGGAGCTCAGCCAGAGTGACCATCGGGTTCTTGGCCACCTCTCTTACCAAGGCCCTTCTCCCCCGATTGCTCAGTTTGGCCGGGTGGCCAGCTCTAGGGAGAGTCCTGGTTGTTCCAAATTTCTTCCATTTAAGAATTATGGAGGCCACTGTGCTCTGGGAACCTTCAATGCAGCAGAGATTTTTTTGTCGGCTTCCCGTGATCTGTGCCTCGACAAAATCCTGTCTCTGAGCTCTGCAGGCAGTTCCTTCGACCTCATGGCTTGGTTTTTGCTCTGATATGCATTGTCAGCTGTGAGACCTTATATAGACAGGTGTGTGCCTTTGCAAATGATGTCCAATCAATTGAATTTACCACAGGTGGACTCCAATCAAGATGTAGAAACATCTCAAAGATGATCAAGAGAAATGGGAGGCACCTGAGCTAAATTCCAAGTGTCATAGCAAAGGGTCTGAATACTTATGTAAATGTGATGTTTCAGTTTTTTCTTTTTAATAAATTTGCAAAACTTTCTAAAATCCTGTTTTCTCTTCGTCATTATGGGGTATTGAGTGTAGATTGATGAGGGAAAAATGAATTTAAACGATTTCAGCATAAGGCTGCAACATAACAAAATGTGAAAAAAGTGAAGGGGTCTGAATACTTTCTGAATGCACTGTATGTGTATTTTTTGCTGTAGATAAGATACAAAAAAACACAATACTATAACGGCACTCGGTACAGAGCATACCTCCGCCAGGTTAACAGTTTACGTTTTGTATGACACAGAGGCCAGATCTGGATTCGGACCTGAACCAATAATCTAATCTGCTTGTTATTGTCACTTTTTCATCCACCAAGTTTTGTAATAACACGTCCACAACTTTTTGAAATATCATGCAACATATCCTTTTTGGCTGCATCTCTCAATGGTGAATAAATGACTTAAAAAATAAATAATTATCTGATCCAGATCCGTCCGTATTCGGATCTTCATCAAAATCCAATTGATTCGTCCTTTTCACACACACAACCTCTCCACCAAATTTTATTCGAATCCGTCAACAACTTTTAGAGATATCGTGTTCACAAACGGACAGACAAACAAGAAAGGACAGCCTGACAGGTAGATTAATTGTGTAATAAATATAAATAAATAATTATCATAAAATAATTGATTTATTAATCAATTGGCTAATGGCATACCTAAACCACCACTGTTTCATCCAAATTTGTGACCTTTTGAAAATTAAGCAATACATTTTTATAATTATTTATTTGAACTTTCATTTGATTATTTAAAAAACAAGTAATAAATAATTCACGCTGTTGAAACCAAAGCTTTCAGAATCATTGGAATCTCCCACGATGAAGCTGTTTCTGAGGGCCTCTTACTCTCTCACCGCAGGCAGGTTGGTGGTCTTTCTGTCTTCTACCGACTCCTCTCTGGCCTCCTCCCCCAAGCCCTCTCCCTCCCACAGATCTCCCGATGTCCCTGCTCTCCATCTTGTCTCCCGCTCCCTTTATCATATGTTTTATGTGTCAGTTTGTCTTTTTGTGATCAATGTTAACTCTTACACGAGCCTCGATCTTGTATACAAAAATTTTTACAAAAATATCGAATAATGAAATCATTAATCGATTCATTGATAAAGCAATCAATCAAAAATACCCCTTACAGCCAAATCACTTGGTCAATGTCATGTCCAAATTTCAGGTTCCTAGCTCAAAGGATGGCTGATATCGCCTAGACAAGCACACGTGAGAACTTTGACCTGTGACCTATATAGTTTAAAAAAAACCATTGACAGCCTCACTTTTGTCCTTCGGAATACTCTGGTAAAGTTTGCTAAAGACAGCTGAAAGCGTTCGCAAGTTATCACGCTTACAGACAAAGAAACAAACAAACGAGACAGACTGACATATGACGAAAACTTTTAATTTTTGTCATAACAGACAGGGGTGTAACCACAACCTCCACCCACCTTAGGTGGTGGAGGTAAAAACAAAGCACAATAGTCCAACGAATGACCTTTTATTCTGGAACTCAGTCATTTCAAGGTATGAATGAACTTTCCTACACATCTATAAAAATGTTCTCCCCAGAAATTAACACATAGTTCTCCTCCCCTCCCCAATCCCCCACCGCTCCCCCATACCATCACAGCCACCCCAACCCTCTTGATTTCTCAGATCTGTGTTTACTACTCCAATACCAGGCCGTTGATCTTTTCTTTCCCACTTTGTTAGTTAAATGCTTAGATTATTTTAACCCATGAGAAGCAAACCGGGCTGTACTCGATAACCAAATTGACCTTTCAAGGCCAGATGACGCATTTGGTGTTAATGTCAGTTTTCCACAAAACGTGCAAGTCTGAAACTGATCTTTGGTCAATGGGGTTGAACGACATTCTAAATGGCGACCTTAACTTTGAACCCTCTTTGACATAAATTGATTTCATGGTGGTTTACTCCTGATGCAAGCAAGCACAGTCTACTCCTCGTTGGCTCATTTGCGAAATAAATCGATGATGTGCCTCACACCAATAAAGAAAACGAGATCGGTAAATGCAGGTCCGAGAAATGGTTGAGGACGCGTTCAAAAAATACCGGGTTTTTTTTACAGCTAAAATGGCCGCCAGTCCGCTATCTTTGATTAAATCGCTAAATAAAGTGAGGTGCACATGTATGCTGTCATCTACTGTATGCCATCATGTACTGTGCTTTTCTTAAGTTTGAACAAAATCGGTTCATGCATGCTCAAGAAATGGTTGGGGACATGTTTACGTAACAAAATGGCCACCTTTCGGCCATATTGGATCTGATCTCGAAAGAAAATGACGTGCATACGTAAGAAAGACATTCGTTATCTGTGCGCCAAGTTTGAATGAGATCGGTGAATGCATGTCCAAGAAATGATTGAGGACGTGTTCAATACTGGGGTTTTTTTTTTTACAACTAAAATGGCCGCCAGTCTACCAGTTGGCCATCTTTGATTAAATCGCTAAATAAAGTGAGGTGCACGTGTATGCTGTCATCTACTGTATGCCATCATGTACTGTGCTTTTCTCAAGTTTAAACAAAATCGGTCCATGCATGTTCAAGAAATGGTTGGGGACATGTTTACGTAACAAAATGGCCACCTTTCGGCGATATTGGATCTGATCTCGAAAGAAAATGACGTGCATACGTAATACGTCATTCGTTAT
This sequence comes from Myxine glutinosa, assembly GCF_964187855.1. Lineage (NCBI taxonomy): Eukaryota > Metazoa > Chordata > Myxini > Myxiniformes > Myxinidae > Myxine > Myxine glutinosa. The sequence continues at coordinate 37,149,877 of NC_136270.1, read as the reverse complement.
CTGTGCGCCAAGTTTGAATAAGATCGGTGAATGCATGTCCAAGAAATGGTTGAGGACGTGTTCAATACTGGGGGTTTTTTTTTTTTACAACTAAAATGGCCGCCAGTCTACCAGTCGGCCATCTTTGATCAGATCGCAAAATAAAGTGAGGTGAACGTGTGTGCCATCGTGTGCTGTGCTTTTGTCAAGTTTGAACAAAATCGGACCATGCATGTCCGAAAACATCTCCGCAGTTTGCGGTTTCATTTTCAGCCAGACCCTTCCCTCGTGGGTTTCAAGATGGCGGTGCATTGCTCTCTCACAACATTCCCCATCTCTACCTGCAATCTTTTTTTCGCCCATTAACTCTGTCTTACTTGTGGGTTACTGTGATCTCTTTCCCTCTCTGTCTCTCCATATCTCTCTCGGTCTCCCTCTTCATCTCTCTCTCGCCCTCCTCTGTACCTATTCATCCATCCTCTTCCTTGTTCTCTCTAACTGTCCCTCACTACTTCACTGTCAATTATGTTCCCCTTTACCCTTTGTACCTTGATTCTTTGATGAGCGTCCATATGTTGTATCTTATTGAAAAAAAAAAAAAAATTAATTCATTATTTTTTTTACAAAATTACCTTCAAGTTAATAAGCCCCAAATGAAGAAACAAAACGGGGAAATTGACTCAATTCCCAACCTATAACTTAATGCATTTGCACTTAGGATGCAACATCAGCATAAACTGTGCTGACAGGTTGGCCTAGAGGTATGCATTCTCGTCTCTAAGCTGCTTAGCCTTGGTTTGTTGACCTTTGTCTAGCCCAGCTATAAACTACCACCCTGGTGTTTCACAGGCAGGATCAATGTGTGTGCCATCTCGGATGACGTTAATCCCTCGGATGACGTTAAACGGGCATCCCATCTTCCCCCATTGGTTGGTGGCCCTTATAGATCCCCTGGTGTCTTTCACGAAGAGTATGCGTGCTATTCCCGGCACCATCAAGCAGATTTCCAATTCCTGCGATAACCAGCAGAGGGCACTGCATCAGCGGCACAGCCAGGCCCTCAGCCAATGATGCTACCCCGCAGCATTGTGCGGCATACGAAGGAAGAAGAAGAAGAAGCACAGTCTCTGCCCTTCAAAAGGATATCATTTGATGGTTGTGTCTAAGAGTCCAAAACCTTTCCAGTGCATTCTGTCTCATGGCAAGTAATACACTTGGTGGTTTGCCATTACCTTCCCAGTGGTAGTAGTCAGAGCAGTAATTTGGAATTAGGCCAGATTCAGGTCCACCCGAGTGATTTGAAAGAGGTTGTGCTGATATTCTCCAAACATACTTTTTTGTGTGTTACGTTGTGGTCCATGGCCCCACAAACCTGTGTCGGAGACCACCCCATGGTGACCCCATGCCAGGCTGCAATACCCAACTTAGCCAGTTCACTTGCTGTTCCAGTAGTCTGATTATTTGCAGTTGTGCAGTCAGTGGATGCTTTGAATGTGCTGACGTGGAATATGGTCCAAAGTGTGTGGGGGAATATGATCCACACACGCACACGCGAATGTGCCACTGACAAAGTGGAATATGGTCCAAAGCAAAGTGGGTGAAACATTATTTTTAAGTGACGGAATTACAATTGGTTTATTGCACACTGTAGTTGGAACGAAATATAAAACGAAAACGATATATAAGTTGGAACCCTCCCACAGATCTCCCGATGTCCCTGCTCTCAAATGTTGTGTTTGTGTGCTTCCGCTTCTCTCCCCATCTTGTCTACTGCTCCCCTTATTATATAGTTCCCCTTATTTTATACTTTGTGTGTCTGTTGTGATTTTTATTTTGTGTGATAAATGTTAGCTCTTTCACGAGCCTCGATCCTGTATACAAAAAAAAAAGAAAAAAAAGAAAAAGCAATCTGAGAGTTTATAGTCGGGATGGGAATCAAACCCAGGCTATAGACAACTCAAAGGTAAGTGCACTGTTCTGCACAAACCCTATAGCTGCATGACGTCAGGGTGAAATACACTTGTCTCACATCATCAATCACGCATCATCAGAGTTCATCCACACATTAGTCAGGTTCACTATGTTTTTTTTCGTTCAAAATCATGGTAGATTAGCAAACCTATACATTTTTGGAAACGTTATTACATGGAAAATCTGAAAATCAATGTTTACATTTGCCAATTCCGACCAATTCGACCAATCGACCAATTCCATTCGACCAATCGCTTCGTTCGACCAATTCGACCATTCGACCAATCGCTTCGATCGACCATTCGACCATTCGACCATTCGACCAATTCGACCATTCGACCAATCGCTTCGATCGACCAATTCGATCGATTCGATTCGATCGACCATTCGACCAATTCGATTTGCCAATCAATTTGACCGACCTTTGCTTGTGTGGAACGGACTGTGAAAACGATGCGGACTATATTGTCGGATACGACACACAGGACAGTGATGACGAACTCTGAATGGCATATTCTGTAATCGTGTATGTTTGATGCCATTGACTGCCTGTGTATATTTTGTCATTGACTGCCTGTGTAGATGTGAAGTTATACTGACTGCATGTGTATATATGATTTTGCTGACTGCCTGTGTATGTTTGGTGATATGAATTATTGTGACACATTTTGATGTTATTAACTGCCTGTACAAAATGATAACATGTATTTGATTATGCAACTTATCGCGAATATAAAGACAGTATTTTGCAATTCAAAACCTTTGATTCGTGTCTTACCATTCCCCATAGCACTAATTTGATACTTTCATTGGATTCCTTGTCCCTGAAAATATAGGTTTAGTATATTTTAAAAAGTTTTTAGGGTAATTAGAGGCAGAAATAGAACAAAATATGTATTTTACAGTGGCCATTTTGAAAATCCAAAATGGCCGCCATACAGGTATCTCTCCAAATGTAAACATTGATTTTTAGTTTCCTTATGCTATAACCTTTCCAAAAATGTATAGGTTTGCTAATCTACCATGATTTTGAACGAAATATAATTTATTGACATCGTGAACCTGACTACATGTTACATAATAATGCTTTCCTGGTCACAAATAAAAGGTAGATGAGGATTTTCCCACCTTTCTATCTCCTGCTCTTCCAACTCCAACATCACCCTTTTCCCCGAATGCCAACATAGTGTGGCACTTATAAACGACAGTGAAAGGTTATCTTTGTGCATGTCCGGGATAACAGATAATTTCACTGCATTCTTTGCGGTGTTGATATCTCACTTAAATTAAAACTTTCATTGTGGAAAAGCAGAAACAACGAGAATGGCCCTCAGTAGAGAGCAAACCTCCACCTGGTGGGCCATATCACTCACTGGTGACGAATCACTTAAAAAATTATACTACGTGGATCCGGATCCGGATCTTCACCAATATTGAATCGATTCTTCCTTGTCACACACACAACCTGTTCAACAAGTTTCGTCCTTGTCACACGCACAACCGGTCCAACAAGTTTCGTCCAAATCTGTCCATAACTTTTTGAGATATCCTGCTATGTATCGTGTTTGTCCCTATCTCCCAATGGTGAAGAATCACTTTAAAATGTTAGTAGTCTGATCCGAATCCGGATCTTCACCAAAATCGAATCATTTCGTCCTTGTCACATACGCTACCTCTCTGCCCAATTTCGTCCGAATCCGCCCACAACATTTTGAGATATTTTGTTCACAAACGGACAGACAGACAAACGGACAAACAGACAGACAGGGGTGAAAACATAACCTGCATCCACCTTTGGTGGCGGAGGTAATGAAGAACTAGTTTTGCTCATGAAGAATCGTGTCGATCTGCTTGGCTGGAAGTGTCGAACGATGGATGAAACCAGCAGAACGTTGATCGAGGTATGCTAATCTATGGAAGAAGTTTGGGACTCAAGGAGAAGCTGACGTTTCGGGCGTTAACCCTTCATCGGAGCAAAAAATGGATTAACGCCCAAAGCGTCAGCCTCTCCTCGCCTCACACGGCATTCCAAGATCAACTTCCTATTGATTTCCTCCATTTTTTCACCTTGATAAAACAATTTGAGACTTGACTTATGAATGTCGCATTACCGCGTAAATGTGAATGTGGAAAAGCAAGCTTGGAGGAGGAAAGTGGGAAGAGGAAGGGAAACATTGAAGAGAGTGAGAAAGTTATGGGTGGAAGGGAGAGTTCCGCAAACGGTTCGGAAGACTTGGCATCACGTACCTGGGGCTTTCAAAAGGTTACCGGTCAAAAAATTACGTGCGGCGCAACGTACACTAACCCGATCCATGAGTACCGTAAAATGGGGTGAATAGGGACAGCAAGGTGAATAGAGACACAAACTGAAAAAAAAGTTCGGAAACTTTTTTCGCTGAAAATTGATAACCATACTGATTTGTTGATATTTGGGTTGAAAGTGTTCTCTTGTTTTTTTAAAAAGCAACTTATAGTCCCTATTAACCCCATATATGGGTTAAATAGGAATAAATAGGATTTTTATGGCTGTCCCTGTTCACCCCGTTTTACGGGTGAATAGGGACAGTCACTAATACAAAAAAATAATAATCAAGAAATCGGGACAGTTTGGAGGAACTTTTTATCCCATATTTTTTTTCATTGGCACCGTGGTTTATATTATGGGTGCATATTATGTGCATCCATCTGAGCTATCAATTTAGCAATAAGTTGGAAACTCAGGATTGTTTCTTGATTATTATTTTTTTTGTATTAGTGACTGTCCCGATTCACCCGTAAAACGGGATGAACAGGGACAGCCATAAAAATCCTATTTATTCCTATTTAACCCATATATGGTGTTAATGGGGAATATAAGTTGCTTTTTAAAAAAACAAGAGAACACTTTCAACCCAAATATCAACAAATCAGTATGGTTATCAATTTTCAGCGAAAAAAGTTTCCGAACTTTTTTTCAGTTTGTGTCCCTCCCTATTCACCTTGCTGTCCCTATTCACCCCATTTCACGGTACCTGGTTAGCTTTCACTAAGATATCCCAAAAATTTTTTTTGATCCATTGGGCATACCGCCCACACTTCAACCACATCAGCAGGTAGATGATGAGTTGGAGGTCATCACTTTAGTTAGCGACGTGGCAGGTAACCATTTAACATACTGACATCACACAGCAATAGTATCGATCACAAAAAGTCAAATCGTTATCGAAACATACATAAAGCTGTGAAAGGGGCTATGGAATGCGATGCACTTACCCACAATCCTTTGGGGTACTGAGCTTTTTCTTTTAGTGCTGGTGTGAGCCAAGTGGCTAAAGAGAGAAGATTCTAGTACTGGATTTGTGCCCTGTTCTGCCTCGTTACAATCCCCACCATCTGGCCCACCTGTGTGCAAAAATGCACATCATTTGGCAAGGAAATAATATTTTAACATCGAGATCGAGCTCAGGCTCATGGAGGAGGTCGCACATGTAGCACATGCAGGACAAGGACACGTTTAGAGATATCGGTGTACTTTTGACATGAATTACAAGGACACAATGGTACAACATATGGTATTTGAAGCTGGGATTCCAGCATCCTGGATTCCGTGCTCAGATGGGAAAACGAGACCTTTTTAATTGTCGCAAACACCACGAAATAAACAGGTAAACGGTGTGAATACCGTTTTTCTGATCAGGTAAGGAATGATCCATCATTGCTGTTCTTGGTGCCAACACCTAGCAATCGGACAATGTCAGCAGTAAATGTGCTTACGAAGGTATTTGAAACACAACAATTGTGCTTTTCCTGGAAAACATTTCCTTGTGGGTCAGAGATATAATTAATTATTAATAATCACAACCCGATATAATAACGACATTTCCTTGTATTTTGCAATATTTGCATTAATAATTTATAAATATATGGTATATACATGTCTATCAAGGTATTGTGTCACAGGTCAGGAGTTCATCACCTTCCTCTTTTTGTAAGCCCGACAGGTGAACCACAGGTGATGCAAGACAATAAAGTAACAAGAGGAGACAATTTGGTGGCTCATCGTACCTGTACCTGGGAGTAGTTCTAATTATACAGATAACTTAAGCAAGGTGTTTAGCCAACGTGTAGTGGGATGTCTGACTGCTTTGTAAATATATCATCCTGTGATCTTTAACATCCACAAAATAAATGGAAAAGGACAGCCGACTTTACCTCTTCATCTGAAGGAGCACTGCACCAGGTAGTGTACTCCTGTTGACCAAGGTTCATAATATAATTAGTCCCATCCCCTGCTGGTTTTGTAACCGTGTGTGTGTGTGTGTGTGTCTGTGTGTCTGTCTGTCTGTGTCTGTCTGGGCCGTAACTTTTTTTTTACCATTTGAGCTCTTGTCCTCAAATTTTCAACAAAGCTTTATTATTAATAATTAATATTATTAATTTTTTAATATTATTAATAATATTATTAATAATAATATTATTAACTTTATTATTAATAAGGTCAATTAATAATTTGGTCAAAAGGTCAACATCACATAAGATCGTCAATTTTCATCCAATTGACATGAAATTTAAATTTACCTTTTGAATTTTATCATCAAATTTTCAACAAAGCTTTATTATAATAATATGGAGAAGGTAAATTAATAATTTGATCAAAAGGTCAACGGTCAACATCACATAAAATCGTCATTTTTCATCCAATTGACATGAATCAAATTGTTACGGACCGCGGATAAGATGTTGTGTTTGCCGAGCGGATGGCACCGCGGCCGAACAGTTGCCCCGACTAACCCGATTCCCGAACGTTGGCCGGATCGCGCCACAGATATTCAATGGGGAAAAGACTAAAGCGAAGGATGTGAAGAAGAAGAAAGACAAAGGGTAAGGAATACGAATCTAATTTATTTACTATTTACAACCAAAAGTAACCAAGGAAGAAGGAAAGATAAGAAAATAATTTACAGAAGAATTCAGAGACACAGTGCAACGCATATAATGTAATATTAAGAATTTGCATCTTGGGTCACTGAATTGGTTCACCAATCAAAAGCTACAAGCCGGTTGCTATTTAGAGCAAAAGGTCAAGGTTATGTAAAATCACCAATTTTCACCCAATTGACCTGGAATTTTAAGAATTTGCATATCAGGTCACTCACTGAATTGGTTCACTAATCAAAATGCAGGAGTCGATTGTTTTTTTTTTTAGATCAACAGTCCAAAGGTCAAGGTTGCATAAAATTGTCAATTTTCGTCCAATTGACCTGAAATTTTAATAACTTGCATGTTGGGTCACATAATTATTTCACCAATCAAAAGCTAGAAGCCGATTGTGTTTTTAGATCTAAAGGTCAAGGCTGCATAAAATCAACAATTTTCAATTTGCTTTTTTTTTAAAAACACTTTTCTCGTTATTTTGAACATATGGAAGAAGAAGATGTCTGAATACAAACGGACGCGGACAGGCTTTGCATTTTCAAATGCTTTCTATTGTTTTTAAGTCATCCTGCAGTTGGGGAACCCATCCAAGAGAGCTAAATGGCAAAATGATCAACTGAGCTACCACCAGACTTACACAAACATGACACGAAAAGATCACAAAAAGGAAACAACACTCCATGAGAACTACTTCAGAATAACTATTTCATAAACTTACTGGGAAAGGCCGAGAGAAGGTGAGAACGTTGCAGGTAACTATGGCAGCGATCAAGATGTTCCTCCAATGAGCTGCGTTGTTTGTAGCTCCGACCACAGAAGCTGCATTTATGTGGTTTTCCCACTGCAGGAAAGGGGGATGAGACAAATTTGGTGGTGTTTAAGGTGGGAGGTTAGGGAAAGGTGTCCATGATAACATTTCATTAATCACAGAATTAAAAAAAAATGATAATGACAAAGATGACAAGGCAGAGAAAGACCAAAGGAATGAAGGTGAGGCCACTTGTTGAGGAATGTGTGGTGCACGTCACGTGTGTTATGCTCTTTGTTATAGCAATGGTTTCAGGCCTCATTACCATTACAACACAACCTGGGGGACTTTTAAAAACTATAAAAAATTTAATTGTGTTGGAAAAATGAAATTCCAGAAATTCCTGCCCAGTTGGATAAAACTTTAAATTTAATTTGTCATTCCAAAGCATAGTTGACAAAATATCTTGTTGTACTTAGTGCAAAAGATGGTCGGATAGCCTAGTGTTATCGGGTTATTGATTTATAAGGTAGCCTTAGTTAAAAGGTAGTACAAAATAAGTCATGGTGCTTTTGCAAAAATCTTTGGATTGGTCACCTGAGCAGATCCAAAAACACCTCTCGGATTTTAGTACAAGGTGGATGATGATTCTTGCATGTTTGTAACTTCTGTGACAATCTAATCAATGGTGAGCTGCCAATGTTAGTTAGGCGGCTACCACCCATTATTAGGGTGAATCGCTCCCATTGAGATACAAGCATGAAATTTGGCCTCTGTGCTACTTCAGAAATACTCTTTAAATTCAGATGATTAGCCAACTCGTAATTCAACATGGCGGCCATTATTTTTTCAACATGGCTACCAAAATTGATAAAAGGTGCCATAAACTTTTTGAAATTGAATTTAGGATGTACGAGTATCAATACAAAATCACAGAACGACATATTATCTATAAGAGGTAGTTAAAATTTTCAATTTATCTAATGACATTTAAAATTTTAATGATTTTGGACTACCCTTGTGTTCTTAGGAGGAACCAAAGTTCATATAAAGAAAGAAATTCATATAGAAAAGATCATATAAAGGGGGTGCCTTGCATCTGGCAACTAAAATACATTTACTTCTTCGTGCAGCTCTATGAATCAAATTGGCGCCCCTTTATATGAACTTTTTTAGAGCATTACTTGGTTCGTCCTAAGAACACAAGGGTAGTACAGCATGCACACGAGAGATTTTTTTGAATGTCCCCTTTTATGCCTTTGTTGACGAAGTTGCCAGAGGCATTATGTTTTCAGGTTGTCCGTCCGGCTGTCCGTCCGTCCGTGATTTTAGCTCTTTCACGAGCCTCGATTCGGTATACAAAAAAAAAAAAAAAAAAAAAAAAAAATGTTTTTGTTACCACGATAACTTGAGAATGGTTGAAGGGATCTTAGTCAAACTTGGTGCAGGTATGTATAATGAGGTAAAGATTAACTGGTTCGATTTGGCGGTCAGGAGGTCAAAGGTCATGTCAGGTAAAAATCCTGTTACTGTGATAACTTGTGAACCAGTGATGGAATTCTGACCAAATTTGGTGCATTTATGTAGAATGATGTATGCATGAACTGATTTGATTTTGCGGCAAGAGTTCAAAGGTCAAGGTCTCTAATATGTCTATAACTTGAGAACGGCTGAAGTGATCGAATTCAAACTTGGTACAGGTATGTATAATGATGTAAAGGTTAGAAGATTATAATTTGGGGCCAGCAGGTCAAAGGTCAAAGGTCAAAGTCTGATATAAGTCTATAACATCAGAACATATCTCCACGCATGGCTGGCGGACTTCCTCTCTAGTCGTAGTCAACGTGTGGACCTGAATGGGTTTCTCTCATCTCCTCTTCCTGTTCAGGCTGGAGTTCCCCATGGCAGTGTTCTGGGCCCTGTGCTTTTTCTGGTCTTCATCAATGATCTCTCTGACTCTCTTTAAAATCCTCTCTATCTCTTTGCTGATGACTCCACTCTGCCGCTCCATTCCTCATCCCTCAGATCGGCAGTCTGCAGCCTCCTCACTCTCTGCAGATCTGGACAAAATCACAGACTGGTCAAACAAGTGGAACATGTCTTTCAATCCTGACAAATCTCACACTCTTACGATGTCTCTCCGAAAAGACCGACTGGACAACCCTCCCATCCACTTTCTGAATAATCCTCTCCAAGAAGTTCTGTCACTCAAGCTTTTGGGTCTCACTATCTGCCATGATCTTTCCTGGGAAAACCACATTTCAAAGCTGGCCTCCAAAGCCAGTCGCCGACTGGGCAGTGGGCATCCTCCGTCGTGCGAAGTCCTTCCTTGGCACACCTGAGCTCCTCACCGCATACAAGGCTTTCATTCACAGCTCAATGCAATGCTGCTCTCCCCTCTGGGCTGGTGCTCCTGCCTCACACCTAGCTCGTCTTCACGCTGTTGAAACCAAAGCGTTCAGAATCATTGGAATCTCCCGCGATGACGCTATCTCCGAGGGCCTTTCACTTACTCACCGCAGGCAGGTTGGTGGTCTTTCCGTCTTCTATCGACTCCTCTCCGGCCTTGCTTCCCCAGCTCTCTCTGGGCTCTGTCCCCCAAATATTCCTACAGGTCACGCAAGATCTGCCTGCAACTCTCTTATGATTAAACTGCCAAAATCAAGACTCTCTGCTCACCTTCACTCCTTCATTCCTCTTTTCTCCCGCCTCTGGAACAAACTCCCTCACTCTCTTCAATTCCACTCCTCCCTCCACGTCTTTAAAACAGCTGTTCACCACCATCTCTTATCTTCCCCCATCCAAAACCTTGATCTTTTCTACCCCTGCTAATTTCACCCCAAATCCACTTTTTGAAATACCAGCTTCTTTCCTGGAAGTCCTTGGTGTCTTTGTGTTTTATACTTCTCCCACCCCCTTCCCACACCTCCTCCCCCCAAGCCCTCTCCCTCCCACACATCTCCCGATGTCCCTGCTCTCAAACGTTGTGTTTGTGTGCTTCCCCTTCTCTCCCCCATCTTGTCTACCGCTCCCCTTTTTATATACCTTGTTTGTCTGTTTGATTTGCTTGTGTGATAAATGTTAGCTCTTTCACGAGCCTCGGTTATGTATATAAAAAAACAAACAAACAAACAAAAAAACAGCTGAAGGGATTTAAAGCAAACTTGGTTCAAGTATTATAATGATGTAATAATGTGGGCGGAGGCATATCAGTCGACTTCGTGACGTCGAAGATTGTTATTCTAGTTTTTAATCGTCTGGCATTTTCTACGAGCAATGGAATGTCCCTTCTTTTCTATAGTTTGCCACATGGCACATACCAGATAAAGGGGCCTTTTCTATGCCCCTGGCATTTTCCCCCAAGAATGATCTTGTATTTCCATATATGATTTAAATAAACATCTCAACTTTTTCATCAAGCAGGTCATCTTGATCTGCTTTTAAATCATCTTTCACCTCAGGCCCCCCGGAACCTTATTATTTACCTCCTTAGGGTAGTCTTTTTTGTTGTTGTTAGCCAACATTTTTTTTTCTCACATATTTCAACATTTTGCTCGTCTGCATCATTATTCCTCTGCGATTAGTCCTGCTTACCCATTCATTGAGAAACATCTCGACCAATCAAATTTGCCACGTGATCTGAGGGCGGAGTAACAGCGATTCAGACAGAAATGGCAGCATCTTCGACCAAAAATACAACCAAAAGGCTCACTTCGTCCAAAAAAAGATCCGTTTGTTTTTTGCATCTTTTTCTCAAAGATCGTTCGAAAATTGTCAGTTTCTCTGAGAAGAGTTGGCAGAAGGTTCAGATCTGAACTGTTCCGTTTGACCCATCGGCTTCCTCTGGTTTTGCCATCACGCCTGGTATTCAAAGTTCATGAACCAAGCTAATGTATGCAGATCGTGCTCTGAAACGCACAGCAAGAGCTGAAAAAACCTTTCTCATGTCATTTTTCTCAAAACTGCATGGGGTAAGGTGTTCTATGAACTCTCTAGCTCATTTCTGTTTCCTTAAGTGAATAACATGCTCTTCAACCATCTTATATTTTGTCCTTGTATGATGTACATGTCATGGAATTATTTTTGGACGCAGGTTGAAGGGGGAACGAATAGGTTCACGAAAGTGGTCTCCACCTGCATGATGACCTTTTGACCTTTCAGGGTAAGAAACTTCTCTTGAAATCCTTAGACACTTCTTACATCACAAAGGAAAATGGCTCCAGTTAACCATGCCTTACATTGTGGATGTTTAACTGTCTCCCTACAACTGATAACTGAACTACATGGAAACTGCACAACACGTAAATGTAAATCGACTTGATGCATCCCGGTAATGTAAGGGTATGCACACAAAGGGCAGGACACCATACCTGCATGAGTTCGGAGGTGACCGCTGAGAGCATCTCTCCGTCTGCACGCATAACTGCACATCGAGCATTTGTAGGGTTTTTCCCCTGTGTGCAGCTTCACATGTCGCAGTAGGTTTCCTTTCTGGGTGAACGACGCCCCGCACTGGTTGCACTGAAAGGGACGCTCTCCTGGTGGTGCAACAGCCACAGGGAGAAGCTTGAGGGAAAACCGCCATTGATATGGGCCTTTGCTATTTTTATTAGCATTGCGAGGAGGCATCATTAACGACTTCATGAGGCTCTGTGTGTTTTTTAACATCACAGTTGAGCAATCGCTGTGTACAAAAAGGTGAAGGTACATTCAAGTAGAATGCATTCACGATACAAAGATTCCCAATGTGTTTAATATAATGGAATGTAGAGGAATACATAAATAAGTTCTTGTTAGGCTATGAGCCAAGGGGGTTGGTCGGTACCATACAGATGGAGTAAGGCTCATTGTGATTTTTAGCAAGATATATGTCCCTAGATATGAAAAAAAAGTGATAGCAGTGTATAACTCTCGGCCATCTCTGTGTTATCACCCGAAATATTATTATACGCCCGCTTCGCTTCGCCAAAAAATGTGATATTTGCTAAAATTGGAATAAATATGTTTTTAAGGACCACAGAGTGCCAATAATTTGCATACTGGATGCCAACTAATATAGTAATAGAAATATAGAACATTTGTGGGGGTTATTTATCAAAATATTGATATAATGACAAAAAATATGTTAAATTTAGTGAAAAAGTGGTCGAAATCGCTTCGAGTTCAGAATTCACATTGTACATTTTTGTCAATATTTCAAAAATGAAAACTCCCAGAGTAACATTTGACCCCTCAAAATCTTCGCAAGGAACCACTGCATTGGAATATATCATTACTTTGTAATATGGTGGTTGTTTGGGGCACATATTTTGGCAAAGTTCAAAATATGTTCAACCATACCCCCTAATTTTGATATTTTGGAACGAAACATAGCTTTTGAACATTTTAGGTTTATTCGTCTACTACTTTTGGTATCTCAGTGTAATTTTTGGTATTAGCTAGTATCCTAAAGTAGGTTTGTAACATCAGCTACATTATATTTCACAATGCATGCAAACTTGCTCCACACTCTAGGTTTATCATGATCTCTCGAACAAATACGATCTCGATCTCGATCTCGGCACTCTGTGGTCCTTAAAAACATATTTATTCCAATTTTAGCAAATATCACATTTTTTGGCGAAGCGAAGCGGGCGTATAATAATATTTCGGGTGATAACACAGAGATGGCCGAGAGTTATACACCGCTATCACTTTTTTTTCATATCTAGGGACATATATCTTGCTAAAAATCACAATGAGCCTTACTCCATCTGTATGGTACCGACCGGTCAATTTGGGGGTCTGGCTCATAGCCTATGTCTCTGAGATGTTTATCCTGAGTTTGAATCTCGAATCGGCTAAAAACGGTTTAACTGGTGCTTTGTAGGCAGGGCGAGACATGAATGAGTGTGATGCTCAGATGGACTTTAAAGTGGGTGTCTCATCTTCCAGCATTAGTTGGTGGACATCAAAGGTCCCATGATATCCTTCACAAAGAGTAGGCGAGTTATCTCCGGCACCCGGAAATGGAACAAATTACTATTGCTGCTATAACATAGACAGGTAACTGCATCAGTGGCACTGCTGTACCCCTGCGAGGACTGATGCCAAACCACAGCCACGACATTCTGCATCATCATCATCATCATCATCATCATCATCATCATCATCATCATCATCATCATCATCATCATCATCATCAATCATCATCATCATCATCATCAACATCAATCACCATCATCATCATCAATCACCATCATCATCATCAATCATCAATCATCATCCTAAAATACGCAATTTGCTGTCTGTCTGTCTGATGATTTTTTTGACTGTGATACATCCCGTCGTTACTTATCCAATTTCACCCAAACTTGACAGGATGACTAAAGGTTACACAATAAAGGTTGTAGCGCATTCATTTGCCCCCCTCCGAAAGGGGGTTTTCTGCCCAAAGCGGGTTTTCCCCACCATTGCCGTCAATGAGGTTGCGTGTTGAGGTGTATATCCATGTTAAATTAGCTTTGTCGTGCCGTTTTTCCAAGGTCGCTTCTAATAACAAAACGAATGATAATAGCATAATATTAATGTTATTACAAAACAATATTAATACTGTACTAATAATATTCCATCTCCCCAAAGAACGTTTCCTCCTTGAACAAACGCCGTGTTAATGTGTATAGACATCTTATCGCGTTGTTTTCTTGGGAGCACCAGCTCCTACCAGATGTAAAAATATTATAAACCACAAACACGTTTCAATACCTTCTTTAAACTGTCACTATGGCTGTTTAACATGAAACTGAAAGGGAGGAAACCCTGGGTATGTTCAGTTACGAAACAGCTAGCTAGCCTTTGCCAAGCCAGACATTCCTTATCAACGGTTGTGAGTGGAGTCCTTGCTCGAAAGCTTAAGCCACTTGGCATGCACTCCACAAGAAACTTGGCAACTGAATACACCCCTAATGTTCTTGAGGCCAGATCCTAGATCTACTGTAATCGACATACCCCAAAGAGGAATTTCTTCCTGCCGCCCCCACAGAGAACGGGTGTACCAGTATGAACAAATACGATAGCGAAGAGTATGTTGTTTAACCATAGAAAATGCTTGGCCTTATGAAGGACAGATAGGTATAAGTATGTTAAAAAAATTAATGGACTGAATGCTCTAAAGTGCTAAACCATAAAAGTTAGTACTGTACATCAATCCGTCATATTGCTAATAGGTATTTTACATTGAACTCCGGAAAATGTGGGAAAGGAAAATCATGATTTTCTTTCCCCTTATAGCAGAGGAAGGTTCATATATATATTTACGTTTATGGGGGCAGATGAAGGAATCTCATAGTAAAGGTAGGACTATATAATTATAGTATGGACCATGGACGCATAGGAGAAATCTCGATGTACTTAAGTAGGGAAACTGCAGCTTAAGATTGCTTGTGTCTTCACAAGAGGGATTATGGTTAGTTTTCCCCAGCATGTGATTTCCCTCTGTGACTTTCCCTTTACGATTTACATTTACAAAGCCAGCCATGCAAAACCTCCTTTTAACGACAACAACCGCCGACAGAACCCAAACATTGCCGATCGGATTAAGCCCTGCCTCTAAAGGACCATAGGAAACAGGACATGCCCTTGAGGAGCGTGATTAGCCCAGAGGTTGTGGGTGGGACGAACTGGGAGGGACGTTCGGTGATTGGTTCTGATGAGGAGGAAGAAGAGCACGTCCCTCTTTCTCAGCTGGTTCTTGCTCGGAGAAGAAGGGGCCATTTTGTTCTGATCTGGACGATCATGTGCTGACTGTGTTGGGCACTATTTGGGAAGCAAGGAGCTCTTTGCCGCATCAGCAGTATTTTGCAGGAGGTTTTGGACGACTGCTGGGCTCTTGGAAGCTGAAGGCCGCATTGCACTTGACGGTAGACAATCGAAAGGAGGCCGTCTAATTTGCTCGCGTCACGCTTGTAGTGCCTTTGATGCCGCCATTTTGGAGTGGCCAACCCAGTTTCCACAGCCGCCAAGCTCCTAAAATTACTCGTTGGGACGCAAAGCTAAGTTCCGGCTGAAGGGGTTTATTTTCATTTTATCTTTCCCTTGTGTGTTGTTGAGACTGTGTGGATTGTCCCTCAAAATAGGATTGTTTTACCTCTGCCTTCATTTTATTTCTTGATTTATTTTCATAAAATCTTATTTGTTGAATTTCCTTGTCATGTTTACTTGTTTGTGGTTTCAGAATAAACCAATGTGTTTCGTGAGATAAATACTTCACATCTCTTCCCTCCCGTGTAAAGCAACCGCTACATATACGGCTGGTCGCCTCAGGAGTAAAACTGTCTCGGATATTTGTCCAAGGCTGGTCTTGACTAGCTACGGACAGGACAATATATATATATATATATATATATATATATATATATATATATATATATATATATATATATATATATATATATATATATACATATATATGACCTCCATAAAGTCTACACCCCCTTTAAAATTTTTCACCTTTTGGTGCCTTATGGCCTGGAATGCAATTGCATTAAATCAGGCATTTTTCAACCTTTATTAACGCACAGGTTGTAAACCTGGTGCGTTATAGCGTTTGCCTGGGAATTTCTGTCTCTCCAAAAGTGAAGCTCCAACAGTGTCGCCAGTTTCTGTCGCTCAGATGTGTAAACAGTTTCTGTCGCTCAGATGTGTAAACATGACGTCATCAAATCTATATTTAGGCTAACCATGGGCTACCCCTTTGGCTGGTACGCGGCCGCTCGCTAGTACATAATGTGAATACATTTCGTGAAAAGTACATAATGTGAATACTAGTAGCAATTTTACAAAAACCATGGCATAATTTCAAATCTTGACCCGAGATGATAATTATGCTACATCATTATGCTGCCGGTTCTGCTGCGAACTACTTCACCATGGAAAGTACCATATGAATAATAATTTCCATGTGCCAACCTGGGCGGAATCCAAGTGGATTCACTTGACTTGTTTACACATTGTAACGCACAACTTCCAGGTGAAAATTAATGTAAAATACAAAACTACAATATCTTGTTTGGATAAGTGTCCACCCCCCTTATAATAGCAATTATAAATTACCTCACATGTAACCAATCACCTTCAAAATCACACACTAAGTTAATTGGCCTCCACTTGTGTTAAATAGTAGTGATTCTGATGATTTTCTAAATAACATCAGCTGTTCCTGTCGCTTTCTCCTGGTGTGTACCCTGGTTTAGAATAGGTACACCGTATCCGTGCGTGTCATAGGAGGCGAATAAGAGGATTGGCGTCAGGAAGGGCATCCGGCCATAAAAACATTGCCTCAAAAAGAGAACCATGACAATTACAACTACATATGGGCAGGGTACAGACCGAAGTGGAGATCGGTTTCTGAGGTTTGGGACATGGACTGTAGGGACAATGACAGGGAGATCAGGAGAAGTGGTGGAAGTATTGGTCAGAAGAAGAGTGGACATATGTTGTGTGCAAGAGACGAGATGGAAGGGAAGTGGTGTGAGAATGGTGAAGGGTAGGCAGGGACAGAAATACAAGTTTGTGTGGCAAGGGTGCCTGGAGGGCGTGAATGGTGTTGGTGTCCTGTTTTCTGAGGAGTTTGTAGACAGTATGGTGAGTGTGACTAGAGTGAGTAATAGGTTGATGATGGTGAAAATGATGATTGGAAAGCTCTTGGTGAACGTCATCTCGGGATATGCTCCGCAGGTTGGTCGGAGCGATGAAGAGAAGTAAAAGTTCTGGTGTGCGATAGAGAAGCTGATGGAAAACGTGAAAGATAAGGACGTTGTTGTGGTAGGAGGAGACCTAAATGGACATGTGGGAAGGAGTATGGATGGTTTTGATGGAGTTCATGGGGGTTACGGATATGGTGTGAGAAATGGAGAAGGTGAAAGGATTTTGGAGTTTGCTGATGGAGCTGATTTGTTGATTTGTAATACTCAGTTCCCGAAAGAGGATAATAAGCTTGTTACATACACGTCAGGTGGGTCGACGACAACCGTTGACTACCTGATGGTGCGTCGGCGAGATAGGGGGCACCTCCGGGACACAAAGGTGATCCCGGGGGAGGAGGCTGTTTCACAGCACCACTTGGTTGTCTGCGACATAAGGGTGAAAGGTGCGAGGAGAGCTCAGCAGGTGATGTACCAACCAAGAATGAAGGTGTGGAGGTTGAAAGAGGTGACAGTAAGGGAGGCATTAAAAGAGAGGCTGAGTAGTGTAGAGGATGATGTGGTTGAGCTTGAAAGTGGTTGGATGTCAATGAAAGATAGTCTGTTGGGAGGCGTTGGTGAGGTATGTGGATGGGCAAATGGACCACCGAGGCACTCGGAAACATGGTGGTAGGATGATTAAGTTGGAAAGAGGATTGACGAGGAGAGGAAGAAGTTCAAGGAGTGGCAGAAGGCGAAGGGTCCGGGAGCAGAAAAAGCAGAGCATGAAAGTTATAAGGCAGCCAAGAAGGCTGCAAAGAAAGAGGTAGCAAAGGCGCAGGAGGCATGTAGGAAAAGTGTTCGGAGAACGCTTGGATTCGAAAGAGGGTCAGAGAGTGGTATTCAGGATTGCAAAGCAGATAGCGAAAGAGAGGTGTGATGTGATTGGGGTGAGTTGCTTGAAGGATGAAGTGGGACAAATCGTTGTCGACCCAGATGGAATTAAAGGAAGATGGAAAAGATATATGGAAATGCTGTTGAATGCAGAGAATGAATGGGATGGCAACATAGAGAGTAACCCAGTTTTAGAACCGGCAGAGAAGATAACTGAGAAGGAAGTTGAGGAAGCGATAAAAGCAATGAAGAGTAGAAAAGCGGGAGGGCCAAAGGGAGTTGTGGGAGATATGTTGAAGACAGCAGGAAGTTGGGGTGTGAAGAGAATGACAGAGATCTGTAATCTTTCGGTGAAAGAAGGCCGCATTCCAGTGGATTGGGAACTGAGTACCCTCGTCCCTCGACACAAGGGGAAAGGTGACCCTCTGGAGTGTGGCTCGTACCGAGCGATAAAGTTATTGGAGCATGGAATGAAGGTATTGGAAAGGGTGTTGGCGAGGAGGATAAGGAAGAAGGTGAAGATCGACGAAATTCAGTTTGGATTTATGCCAGGAAGAGGAACGATAGACGCCCTTTTTATTGTGAGGCAGTTGCAGGAGAAGTACATGGAGAAGAGGAAGAAGTTGTTTCTTGGGTTTGTTGATCTGGAGAAAGCATTCGATATTCGATAGGGTTCCACGTGAAGTATTGACATGGGCATTGAGGAAGTTAGGAGTGGAGGAATGGTTGATCAGAGTCATGATGGCAATGTACAAAAGAGCACACACAGCTGTAAGTACGAAGGACGGGAACAGTGGTGAGTTTGAGGTGAAGGTGGGAGTGCATCAGGGGTCGGTACTAAGTCCACTACTATTTGTAGTTGTGATGGAGGTGCTGGCTCAGAACGTAAAGGAGGGTTTACCGTGGGAGTTGTTGTATGCAGATGATCTGGTGTTGATTGCGGAAAGTATGGATGGACTGAAGGAAAAGATGAACAAGTGGAAGGAATGTATGGAGACAAAAGGTCTGAAGGTGAATATCGGAAAGATGAAGGTGATGGCAGGTGGTAAAGCATGTGGTGAGGTGGAAAGAACTGGGAAGTGGCCCTGTGCTGTGTGCAGGAAGGGTGTCGGAGTGAACTTCATTCAATGTGCAATGTTCGCTGAGTGGGTTCATCAAAAATGTAGTGGTCTGAGAGGGTCATTAAGCAGTGTGGCAGCTACATTCAAATGTAAGGTGTGCACAGAGGGAGCTGCAGATGGAGGAAATGTTGAATTGGATCTTGGAGACGGCATGAAGCTGGAAGGTGTGAAAACATTTTGCTACCTCGGAGACATGCTGAATGGAGAAGCTGGATCAGACTTGGCAACGGTTGCTGGAGTGAGATGTGAATGGAAGAAGTTTCGGGAACTGAGTGGCATGCTGATGAGGAGGGGAGTGTCGTTGAAGCTGAAGGTAAAGGTGTATGCTGTATGTGTGAGAAGTGTTATGATTTATGGGAGCGAGACATGGATAATGAACGTAGAGCAGCAACGAAGGCTGGAAAGGTTGGAAATGCGAATGGTTCGGTGGATGCGCAGAGTATCGTTGAGAGAGAGGAAGACAAATGATGAATTGTGAAAGATGATGGGAATAGAGCCTGTGATTGATGCTGCGAAGAGGAACAGGTTGAGATGGTTTGGTCATGTGTTGAGGAAGGATGAAAGTGACTGGTTGAGAAGAGTGATGGAAATGAATGTAGAAGGAAGTAGAGGATGGGGAAGACCGAGAAAGACTTGGCTAAAGATGGTGGAAGAAGAAATGCGGGCAAGGGGGTTAACAAGGAGAGATGCAGAAAATAGGGCAAAATGGAGAAGATTGTCATGGGGACCGCAAGGCTAATCCCCACTCTAGCAGGGAAAATGGCCTTAAAATGCATGTTGTTGTTGTTGTTGTTGTTGTTCCTGTCGGTTTCCTCTGCTGGGTCATGCATTTCACAGCAAAGACTCAACCATGAGCACCAAAGAGCTTCAAAAAAAGACCTCCTGGATAAAGTTGTGGAAAGGCACAGATCAGGGGATGGATATAAAAAATATTTCAAAGGCCTTGAATATGCCTTGGAGCACAGTCAAGACAATCATTAAGAGGTGGTAGGCATATGTTGCACCAAGACCCTGCCTAGATTAGGCCGTCCCTCCAAACTGGATGTCCGAGCAAGGAGGAGACTGATCAGAGAGGCCACCAAGAGGCCAATGGCATCTTTGAAAGACCTACAGGCATTTACGGCAAAGACTGGTCACACAGTGTGCATGTGACAACATCCAAAGCACTCCACAATTCTGGCCTGTACAGTAGGGTGGCAAGGACGCCATTACTCAAAAAAGGCCACCTTGAGTCCTGTTTGAGGTATGCAAAAAACTACTCTGGAGATTCTGAAGCCATGTGGCAAAAACTTTTGTGGTCTGACTAAACCAAGATGGAATTTTTGGCCTCAATTCAAAATGTTACGTTTGACGCAAACCAAACACAGAACATCACCCAAAGAACACCATCTCTACTGTGAAGCATGGTGGTGGCAGAATCATGTTATGGGGATGATTTTTTTTTATCAGTAGATACTGGGGCACTTGTCAGGATAGAAGGGAAAATGGATGGAGCAAAATACAGAAAGATCCTAGAGGTAAACCTGCTGCCCAAGAAAGCTGAAATTGGGATGGCAGTTCACCTTTCAACATGACAACAACCCGAATCACACAGCTGTTGTAAAGGAATTAGTTTGAAATATAGTGTGGAATACCTAGGGAGTTTTACAGGAATGTGCTTTGAAGGCATTATGGCAGGGGCCCGTGGAATTTCCTCAGGGTATTTTGGGTATTAATGGTCTTTGGGCTCTCAAGAGTATTTTGGGTCTTTGGGATCTTTGGGGTCCTCTGGGTCTTTGGGGTATTTTGGGTCCTCTAGGTATTGTCCTGTCCATAGCCGATAAAGACCAGTCTGGGACGGATTGCCGATCGAGCTTACACTCCGAGACGTTCAGTCAAAAATATAGCTGAATTAATATGTGCGTGGGGGGAGGGCGAAGCTCTTACCTTCATGGGTCCCACCAGACGTCTTCGAACTTGTGATAATTAATGCCAACCGACACGGATTTAAAATGTACAAAATACTGGCTTTATTGAAAAAATTCCGGTGAACAAGGAATGTGCAATAAAATAAGATTCCTAAATGGAGCGCTCCCACATGGACCCGTATACACACAAAAGGAAAAATAAAGGTCAAAATAAAGCATGCTTGTTTTTAGGTACTTAACTCTGAGTGTCTCCTGAACCCCCTCGAGAATTGTCAAAACCCCCGCGTCCTTGGTGGGAACAGAACAGGCCTCCATGCACAGTTTGCTCGCGGGATACACAGACCTCGGTCCGCAGTCCATGTGCGGAAACCGCAGGCCTCGGTCTGCAGTCCATGCACGGAAACCGCAGGCCTCGGTCCGCAGTCCATGCGGGGAAACCGCAGACCTCGGTCCGCAGTTCGCTCCTCCTCACGATCACGATGACGATGGTGGAACATGACCGTTCACCACCAAACCTCACAGCCAAGAGCTCGTAAACTTTGACCATTCGTTGAGACTGTCCCACCCCAAGAGAGCTTATCGGTGCCCGTTCACTTTTAGATCCAGAAGCCGAGAGAGAAAATGTTGGCCTTCCAACTCCTTTGTACTCGAGGCTCTGACATCATCCGACGCAACCCGTGCCTGCTCCAACTAGCGAGTCCCTCTCTTCGTTGCTCGACAATCCTAACCAATCACTGTTCTCTGTGGCGTGGCCTCCCAGACCTGCCTGTTTGATGTTATCACATGTCGGTGGTATCATCGTTGGTGCTCAAAGTCCTGTTTCCGGTTAGCTTTTATTTAGTGTCGTTTAATGCGCTATTGCCTGGTTTTGTATGTGTGCTGCATTGTCATAAGGAACAGAGGAAAAATAACAGTGGCTATTACATACAGGACATTCATTACCCATAAACCCTAACTAATTAACATAACCCCACCCCTCTCATGGGGACACTTATACTCTTACACGACATACGGTTTACCGGATCCCTACTTATGTACAGGGGGTTCTTCTTCTTCATCGCAACATACAGAGCATGGTAATCTATACACTTCTACCTGGCTCTAAGTTAATCATTGTCTACCCCCCACCAACATAACAGCATTTTAGGTCTTGGGAGTCTTTTGGGTCTTTAAGGGTCTTTTGGGTCCTTAAGGGTCTTTTGGGCCTCCTCGGTCTTTTGGGTCTTCATGGTCTTTTGGATCTACAGAGTCTTCTGGGTCTTCTGTGTATTTTGGGTCTTTTAGGTCTTTGGGTTATTTTGGTTGTTCGGGGTCGTTAAGGGTCTTCGGAGTCTTCAGTGTCTTTAAGTATCTTCCTGATCTTCGTGGTCTTGATTGGTCTTTAAGGTATTTGGGTTATTTGGGATCTTAGCATATTTCAGGGTCTTTGTGGCCTTTGGGCTATTTAAGGTTCTTCAGGGTATTTTGGGTTTTCGGAGTCCTCATCGTATTTTACATCCTCGAGGTCATTTGGGTATTTTAGGACCTTGGTGTCTTTTGGGTTGTCGGAGTCCTCAGTCAGAGTATTTTAGGTCCTCGGTGTCATTTGGATATTTTGGGACCTTGGGGTCATTTGGGTCCTTTGGGTTTTTGGGTCTTCTGAGCATTGAAGGGTCTTCTAGGTATTTAAGGGTCTTTGGGATATTTGGGGTCTTTTGGGTCTTTAGGTGTCTTAGTGGCCTTTGGGGGTGTTATGGGGTCTTCAAAAGTCGAAGGGGACTCAGGAGTTTAGGGTGTCGAAAGGTACATTCCAATAGTACATATAGTCCGGCAGCTAAGCTAAATATAACATAACAATTGTGCATTCTGTGAGGAAAGCACCAGATTTGGCACACTAGTAGACTATCATATTATGAAAAGATCTGGATATTGGGCCATCTCAGATTCAGAGATTTGATTTTTGCAAGATTTGCAGATTTTGCAGATTTGCAAGCTGAGATTGCAACGCCAGGGACGGCCGACTCCTTCCTGCGAGCTGCCCACGTCACCCGCACAAGAAGAGCTCATCAAATCACTGCAGCGGCACTGCACATCCTGCAACACCGTGCGTATGAACGCCACTGTATGACATATGCTGATGATGCAGAAGACCTGCCTGAGTTCGAAGACCGGTGTCACCAGAGAGGAGAAGACATTCCCAACTTTCAGTACTGGGCAACTGTGCTGGAACTAGAGATGTTGGTATTGGTCTACGTTCGTTCTCTGCGGCAGGCTTCATTCACGATGTACCTTGATGCCCTGACGGAACTGGTCCCATGGTTCCATGCCTTAGACCACACACACTATGCCAGGTGGGTCCCTGTTCACCTGGGGGACATGGTTGCACTCCCAATGAAGCACCCAGATGTAGCCAGAGAATTCAGGGCTGGCAACTTCACTGTACAGAAGACGAAGAAGGTGTTCTCTTCGATCCCAATCGACCAGGCGCATGAACAGAATAACGCCTGCATCAAAGGAGATTGTGGAGCAGTCGGCCTCACTGACGACCCAAGTGTCCTGCGGCGTTGGATGATTGCCGGGCCAGAAGTTTCCAGGGCAATGGAAGAGTTCCAAGATGGCCATCAACACTGGGGGAGGCAAGAGGACACACGTCATCACGACCAGACACCAAGTGTGCAGACCTCTTTTGCCAAGGATGTCCGCGCCCTTGTCAGCGTCATAGAAGAGCTTGGCAACCCCTTTGAGGTCTTTTGGATCAGATCCAGATGCAGACAACCAGATCATGGATCTGGTTGTCCTTGACACAAAGGAAATTGCAGGTCCTGCTGCAGTTGAGACTGTCAGGAATGTGAAGAAGATTGGCCAAGAGCAGTTCCAGGCTTTCACCAGAGAATGCCTGGTGGAAAGGACCAAGCCAATTGATGATGCAATTCGTCGGAACAAGCTGAAGGTGTCATTTTGGAAAATAGCTGCCACAGCCATCAGGGGCTGAATTTGAGATGGCCCAATATCCAAATCTGTTCATAATAGGATAGTCTACTAGTGTGCTAAATTTGGTGCTTTCCTCATAAAATGCACAATTGTTATGCTAAGTTCCCCACTAATAAGTAATAGATGTACGTAATTAATGGGAAGCATGCAACCGACATTCAGAGAGTTCATAATGAATAGACATATAGTGACACTGCTAAATGGATGGACATTCTCACAGACGGATGGACGGATGGCTTCACCAACCGTGTTTTTCTATTTTTTATATATTTCTATATATTGTTGCAGTTTTTAGAACTTTCACATCAAATTTAGTATTAAAATTCCTTATAAATAACCCCTGTGTACATTTCCCCCTTAATTGGCTGTTAATTGAAATGAGCACCTTAGCTAGTCCATGTACAAGCACGTAGCCAATCATAGAACCTCTCTATAGATATATCATTATTTTGTGTTTCAGTTAAGGCCATGTGTCCACTAGTCGACCTTACGCTGCACCAAATCAAATAAGATAGATCCCCTGTTCAATCCTCCCAAAGCCTACATTACCAACTGCATTCGCCCTCCATTAAGCACGTGGTCAGCTCGGAGAAGAAGGGCGTCGCCCGCCCCTCGTCATCGTGGGCGGAGCCAGGGAGAGCCCATGCCCACCAATCAGCACTGCGGAGAGCGATCCGGTAGGTGTGCCCTCTTAGCCCGCGGCTTGATCTCGGGAAGAGCAATAAAATGGTGGCGGGGGACTGCTTATGCAGATGAGTAAGAGGGCAGATGATCGAAGCACGAAGAGGTATGCAGGAGGGAAGTGCCCAGCTACTGAACCAGATGAGTGATTGCATCATCCCCCCCGCGTGAACGGGACGCGAAGCTGCCAGCCGCTGAACCAGAGCGTGGGCGTGAACGGGACGCGAATCTGCCAGCCGCTGAACCGGAGCGTGGGCGTTTGAGCGGGACCTCGACATCATGCCGCCGGCCCCGGACCTTCCTGCCTGCCGGCTCCTTGGACCGTGTCCCTCTTCCAGCCATTCATTCCTGCCTACAATTCCCCATTCGTGTGAGTCTGCCCGTCTGTCATTTGTGTTGTCTGGGATATAAGTTAAGCTTGTGTAAGTAAGAATTGCTCTGTGTCCTTCTGCTCCTTCCATTTCCCTGTAAATTACATTTCTTTTCTTCTCTTTGGGTTTTTGTGTAAATAATAATAATAAATCCTGTTATTTCTTACCTTTGGTTTCCTCTTCCTCGTCCGATCGCTTTAGTGATTTCCCAATTGAGTTCCTGTGGTGCGATTTGGCCAACGCTCAGGATCGGGTTAGTCTTTGCTAACGGCTCGAACTTCGGGTTGCTAAAACCGCTCGGCAACTAGTCCATCTAAAACCGTGGTTCGAGCAGAAGTTATTCCCTCGTTCCCGGCTGGCGGTAGTAATTAGGTACGTAGCGAACCCCTAGGCCTAACAAACCCTACCTACCGTCGGTCCGGGAAGGACGTTGTAGCTTTGAGGACTCACGTCGGTCAGTGACAGACACGGGGATCAACCCCCCCTTGGTAAGGGGAAAAGGCCGACGTTGAAATCCATAACAATTGGTAGTCAGGAGTTGGGATCTGGACCCGAACCAAATTTTTTAGAACATCGGAAAAATTTGGTCAATATTTGGAGCGGCCGAAATTTTTTATTTAACATCCAAATTAAAGTCGCGCCATGGATATTCAAGGCGACCGGATGCCAGTAGGGGAGCTAGAAGAGGGGGTAGAGTCGACCCAGGACCCCGGGGAGGAATTGAGAATAATGGAGGAGGAGCGCAATACGCATTGGGTAGCGGAGGTTTCAGGCGCACAAGATGGCGGCCTCGTGCACGAGGTTACAGGAGGGGCACAGGATGGCGCCTCGCACATGGTGGCGGGGGCCTACCCCCTTGTGCAAATGAGTGCTGGAGAAATGCAGATGCTCATGACACAAATCCTGGCAGGGGCGAAAAGAATAGAAACTATGATGGACGCCATGCTAAACAAAACAGGGTGTGAAACGGAAAAATTGAGGACAGAGTCAAAAAGGGAGGAAACCAGGGGTAACGTGGAAGCATTGGGGAAGGACATTGAGATAGACCGCAGATCGGGCGAGAGGGTCCCAAGGGTGCACGACGAGGTAACACGGTTTGCAAAGCACGGGGTGAGCGAGGGTGAGCAAAGCGAAGTCATGTGGACGGGTATAGAAATCGCGACCCAAGGTATGGGGCAGCCTGCGACCGCTGAAGTAGAGAAAATTTTATTAAAGCCAGCGGTCATTGAGGTGCATAAAGAAAAAGAAGTAGTGGGAATTGAAATTGGAGAGACCGGGGACTTAGAAAAGCACTCGCGGCAGGGAGAAATGGAAAATGCACAAAGTCTGGATTCACATCATGATGCTGTGCTTATTAACACCAGTTTGCAGGTGGTGTTGGAGCGAAGGAGAAGAAGCGCCCAGGTGAGTCGTGCTGTATATTGTGCGGGTAGATTTTGTAGAAGGATGTTTGGCGAAAAAAGAATTTTTGCGCGCTTGGGATCAAAGTGTAACCCGGGCGTTTGTGAAAGGTCCGTGGTGCGCTGTGTGAGTGGAAATGGTGCGCTTGTGGAAAAAAAGTGTGCGTCGGAGAATGAATGCACGACAGAGTATGGGAGTGATACCGAGTGCGAGCGAGAATGCCCATCGGAGTGTAAGGGTGATGAGAGTGACACGGAGAGTGAGTTGGTGGTGGAGCGGTGCGAGAATGCACACTTGGAATGGTTGAACGTGTGCGAGAGTGTACACCTGAGTTAGTGGTGGCGCGTGTGCGGGAGGGCGCACCGAAGCGCGTGATCGGGTGTGCAAAAGAGTGCACACCCATTGTTGTCACAGAGGATGTGACCGAGGAGTGGGCGCGAGGAGGTTTGTTAAGGAAGTGTGCGAACGATGAGTGTGCGCAAGAAGGTGCGCGAGAGGTGTGGTGTGTTACAAGGAGTGCGGTGGTGGAATGGACGGAGTGTGTGGGATGCACGGGAGGCGCCGAGATGCCGGGTTTTGCGAGTGTGAAAGGGGTCGCGTATGCGTGTGAGCATGCGAGTAAGGCATCGACGTGGACCGGGATAGCGGTTAGACTGACGTTTAACCGACGCGAGTTCTTGGTCCGTGCTGGGCTGTGGGTATTGCGGGACCTGGCGGGGATCGGTGCTGCGTCGCTTCTCTTCGGAGCGTCGTGCACGATCCGGGCCTGGCCCCACCCCGCACGGTCGAGTCCGGGCCTTGCTGGGCAAGGCGACTGGTCCGGTTCGAGGGAAGGTAGAAGGGACCGGAGCGGCGCCTCCTTGTGGTTGCGGCGTTCTGGCCGGGCGAGATTGAGCCATCGGGCCGGAGACCGAAAGCCTCCGCACCGAGATGGTGCGTGGAATCTCGGCCCGAGCAAACCTCCTCCCCTGAACCGAATGCCGGACGGACTCGACCTGCAGGCGACCAAACCACCCGAATGCATTGCGCAGCTTTGCGAAGCCGCGCTTTGAGAATGTAATGACGCACCGAGACTCAAAGTTTAATGGACGAATAGGGGTAGGAAATTGATGATTGGCAAATTTTATTGGCGAAGATGATTGGCAAATTTGATTGGTGTGATTGGCAAATTTGATTGGCATGATGGGAAAAATTTGATTGGCGATGGTGATGTAGAGGAATGGCAACTCTGCCATCCCTCACATCCACCCGCGCACATGAGCACTAGTTATAGGGTTTTTGGCAGTGCATGCTCGCCGAGGGAGGGTTTGGATAAATATATAGAGATCGAGAAAAATGACAATAGGTAACGGTAGAGGTAAGTATCGACATTGTACAGGTAGTCGGGGATGTAGAGAGGTTAGAATGGTTGTTAATGACGTGGTATGTGCTTAGGTTAAAGGGAAGATGGGGAGCACCAAGTTAGAAGGAAACCAGGTAGATCAGATGATGCAGTGTTTTTGTGGTTTTTATCGAATGAGGCATTGCGTGTGAGAATCTTTGTGTTGAGAGGCAATGCTCGTGAATGGTGCCGTGTGTGTGCAGAAGGTGTATGGAGCAGTGTATGAGTGAGTAATGGTGATTGGGCATTGTATTGAGCAAATGGTCCCAGAGGAAGGAGGGTGCAGGTGGCACCAGGTGTGATTGCACAGGTGTGCAAGTGAAAAGGTGTATGGAGAATGGTTGTGTGTTGTATGGAAAATGATTGAATGACATAACTAGTATGAAATTGAGTATGGAATGGATGGTGTGGAGTGAGTATGGTGGAAAATGTGGAGTGGAGTGGTTGGTGCGAAGGGAGTGTATGGGGAGGATGGACCCCTATCACGAATACCCGGGGAGGATAGTTTAAGAGTTAGGTAGAGGGTTTAGGTAAATTGTGGTTGGATATTGGCATCTGTGGTGCGTGTGGAAGAATGGTGTTTGGATGGGTGCATTAGTGACGTGGAAACGGCTGGGCATGAGGCCTGTTAGTGCGTGTAGTTAAATAGGCACTCCGCCACTGTAAGAATGTCGGCCAGGTGAGGCCGCAGGTAGGCTCTGGGAGCCAGTAGAGTTGTTGTGGATGGGGCCCGAGGATCCGGAGGACAGACCCGGGTAGCCCAGTGCCAGAGAGGGCAACGAGGGGGTAAGTGCCAGGGAGGGCCTTCCCCAGTTAGATAGGTTAGGTAAAGGAGCAGGTAAGCTCGGAGGCAACTGCAGTGGCGGAGGTGTGCAGGTGAGTAGCCCTGCTGGGAGAGCCGCACGACTCAGTCCCGAAATTGTGCAAAGGCACAGGGAGTTGAATCGGGGGAGTGAGACCCCAAATTGAAGGAAACCACAGTTTGGCCAATGGGAGTTTGGTTCTTAAAACCGCATAGAGTGTAAGATGGCCAATGGATTGGCAGGGAAAGACCCCGGGTAGTGTAAAGTATGTTAATGTCATTTAGGAAGTAGTTAGGATTGAAATCTCCTCGCACCATCTGCATCCACTCACCTGAGGTGACGACAGAACTCCACACCATGCCATGTGTTGTTGTTTTATTTTTTTTGTGCAAATGTTTTGGAAATGTGAGACGCATCATGACGTGGGTGAGACATTGTGCTGATGTTCCATCTCTTCCTCCTTATGAGGAATTGATGAGGAATTTGGATGATGGCAAATTTGGTTAGAGGGATTGTGACGAATTTGGTATTAGGGGAGATATGGGGAAGACGTGACGGTAGTGACGAATTTGTAAATGTGTAGATTTTGTAAATATGGGGTAAGGGCAAGGGTGGAGTAGGTGACAGTGGGGGGGGGGGGGGTGGCGTACGTTAGGAACGAGCTTTCTCACTTCGCTCTCCGTGCGCACCTCGCCCTGCATTACCTTGATTGATGTGTACCCTTGTGACCTGTGACCTCACCCCTCGCTAACGCTGCCTTCCTTCCCCACCCATGGACCATGCTCTCTGGGCACTGAGGGGGAGCGTGCGGGAGTCCGCCATTGTGTGCCCGAATCTCCCCAACCAGCTGCGTGCATCCACGCACCACTTATGGACAACAGTACTGTGGCCGAGCACCATTTATGGACCACACGTTGTGTGGCATAGCCCCTCTGCTGGGACCGGCCAGGTTGGCCAGAGAAAGATCTTGCTTGCGGACCACGGTCACGGTGGCATCTAAGCCCTGCAGGTGGACCACCATAGTCGGCCCCTGTGGGCCATAAATAAAATGGACACGGTTGTGCTTTTTGTTTTTATTATCCACCAAATAGGCCGCAAGGAAGAACAGCAAGAGAGAAAGAGAGCATCAAGAACGACATCGGCCAGCAGAGGGAGGGGACCAGAAGATCCAGACCACCAGTTGTGTGTTTTTTTAAATTTATTGTGCAATGTCGCACTAGTGGGGCAACTTAGCATAAGAATTCTGCATTTTGGGAGGAAAGCACCAAATTTGGCACACTAGTAGACTATCCTATTATGAACAGATTTGGATATTGGGCAACTCGTCCAATGGCAAATGCTCGGCAACTAGTCCATCTAAAACCGTGGTTCGAGCAGATGTTATTCCCTCGTTCCCGGCTGGCGGTTGTAATTAGGTACGTAGCGAACCCCTCGGCCTAACAAACCCTACCTACCGTTGGGTCCGGGAAGGACGTTGTAGCTTCGAGGACTCATGTCGGTCAGTGACAGACAAGGGGATCAACCCCCCCCCTTGGTAAGGGGAAAAGGCCGACGTTGAGATCCGTAACAATATGTAGTTAGATATTGACAGTTGACGGAATATATATATACAGACTTGGCATTTAATATGGAATATTTTTTTGTGGGGGTGAACTTACTTTTCAAGATGTCTTAGAACCAAAAGTTCATTGGAATTATGTTGAAATTATTCTAGATTTTGTTAATGTGACCTTTAAAAGAAACAAAAACCACATTTGACATTTCAAAACAAATAAATTGATCCTTGAAAGTGATGTAAACTGATATCGAACTCAATTCATGGACAGTACTGTGTTAAACTTCTGTACGTTTTCCAGAAGTATCTCTTTATTTTGCACATTAGCCAATTTTTTTTTTAACAAAAACAAAAGTTAAATTACGACTGGGATTATGGACAGTAAAATTACAGTTCAGTACTTCGTGTAACCCCCACGAGCATTCAGGAGAGCACGTACACGTTGAGTCATGCTGTTCACGAGATTTGCCAAGGTTTGGACAGGAATCGCTTGCCATGCAGTGACAATAGCCTGCTGCAATTCACGCACAGAGGTCAGCTGCTGGTCCAAGAGGTCGATTTGACGCGTTAATTCTGCCCACAAGTTCTCTATCGGATTCATATCCCGGACATGGCAGGCCACTCCATATGCTCCACACCACGGTCAGCAAGAAAGTGTTGGATCATGCGAGCATGATGAGGCCGTGCATTGTCATCTTGGAAGACAAAGTTTCCTCGAAAGGCTGCACGAGCAAATGGAAGCAATGTTTCTTCCAGAATGGCCCTGTACTTGAACTGGTTCAGGTTTCCATTCAGAACAACCAGGTCAGTTTTGCCCCTGCATGAAAAGCAGCCCAAACGGTCACCCCACCACCTCCAGCTTGGACTCTTGGCACTATACAATCTTTGTTGTAGGCTTGATGCACTTGTCTGTGCACTCGGACGTGGCCATCTTGACGATAGACCAGAAATCTAGACTCGTCATTGAAGATCACGTGATTCCAGTGTCCTGGCTGCCATTGACGGTGCTCTCTGGCCCACTGCAATCGGTGCTGGTGGTGTTGTCTGGTCAGGCGTGGCTTTCTCAGGGGACGCCTGGCACGATAACCTGCTTGAACCAGTCGTTGGTTGACTAGCCTTCTGGATACAGGCACATTTGTCAGTTGTTGCCACTCAGCCCTAAGCCGATTAGCTGACTTGGTACGGCCATTGCGGACTAACCGGTGCAGCTGGCGATCATCCCTCCTTGTGGTTCTGTGGGGACGTCCTGGCCTCGGTATTGGAGTAGGGACACCCCTCTGAGGATTTCGTTTCAGGATCTTTGACACCTGACCTTGAGTGATGCCATACTGCCGAGCAATAGCACGCTGTTTCATGCCGTAATTTCGTAAAGCCACCACTCCATGACAAACAGCATTGTCGAGTTGACCGACGATCTCCAGAGGAAGCGGCAATAACTTTTGGAGACGTGCAGCGTTGTTTTCCACTAATACAGAACGCAACAACCCTTATATACCCGATTGTGAAGCCAATCATCAAATGCACCTGTCCGTACATTTTGCCACACCACCTGTGATATAATCCTATTGTTGACTTCTTGCTGCGACAGACAATCAGTGACATGGTTCTTTTAACAAATAAATCACCAAAGTGTAAAAGAAACTCACCAGATTGATATACTGAGTTAGGAAAGTAAACCCAAGTCAAGAAAAAAAAAAAATTCCATATTAAATGCCAAGTCTGTGTGTATATATATATATATACACACACACACACAAGCTTGGCTCGCTCACTGAGGACCGGCTTATTTTAGCTGAGGCTAATGACTATACCTGAGTTGCTGTGTTGTCATGATTTACACCAATCAAAATACAAACAATTATTTTGCACAAATGTATTTGTTGTGTTTGTGATATTACATTTTTATAGGCAATTTAGGTTGAAGATTCAGGTTGAATGTTTTTTTTTTTCCAAGAAAGAACCCCTCAGCACACACATAGGGGAGGGGTAGGTGCAGATTGGAAGTTTGGGACAATTGCACCTCACCACCACGGAATTCAAAACACCTCACCACCAAGTAATTCAAAACACCTCACAGCCATAAAACACATGATAAAACACCTCACCACCACAAAATTAAAAACACCTCACCACCACGAAATTAAAAACACCTCACAGCCATCAAACACGTAATAAAAACACATCACAGCCATAAA
This sequence comes from Myxine glutinosa, assembly GCF_964187855.1. Lineage (NCBI taxonomy): Eukaryota > Metazoa > Chordata > Myxini > Myxiniformes > Myxinidae > Myxine > Myxine glutinosa. The sequence continues at coordinate 37,117,327 of NC_136270.1, read as the reverse complement.
ACAGGTAATATAAAATACCTCACCACAACGAAATTAAAAACACCTCACAGCCATAAAACACGTAATAAAAACACCTCACAGCCATAAAACACGTAATAAAAATACCTCACCACCACAAAATTAAAAACACCTCACAGCCATAAAACACGAAATAAAAACAGCTCACCATCACGAAATTAAAAACACCTCACAGCCATAAAACACGTTAAAAAAAATACCTCACAGCCACGAAATTAAAAACACCTCACCACCACGTCATTTAAAAACACCTCACCACCAAGTAATTCAAAACACCTCACCACCAAGTAATTCAAAACACCTCACCACCACGTCATTTAAAAACACCTCACCACCAAGTAATTCAAAACACCTCACCACCATGTGATTTAAAAACACCTCACCACCATGTCATTTAAAAACACCTCACCACCACGTAATTCAAAACACCTCACCACCATGTGATTTAAAAACACCTCACCACCATGTGATTCAAAACCACCACAACGTTATTAAAAACACTTCACAACCACGGAAACAAAAGTTTGAGGGAGTCATTAAGTGACAACACAGACACTGCCCAGAAGTGTAGGTATATAGGTAAATGACTGTACCCGAGTTGCCGTTTTGTCATGGTTTAAACCAATCATAATTCAAACAATTATTTTGCACAAATGTATTTGTAATATACGTGATATCACATTTTATAAACAATTGAAGTTGAAAAAAAAAACATTTCCCCAAAAAATTCCCAAAAATAAATAAATACATAAATGGAAAATTTTTTCAAAAATAATACCCTTAGGACATACCGACAGGAGAGATATGTGCATACCAGAAGTTTGGTACGATTTCACAAAAGTCTGAGAAAGTAGTTCAGTGACAACACAGGACAGACACTGCACAGATATATATATATATATATAGATATATATCGAAATATACAGACTTGGCATTTAAAATGGAATATATTTTTTTTCTTGACTTTGGTTTGCTTTCTGAACTCAGTATATCAATCTGGTGAGTTTCTTTTACCCTTCGGTGATGTCTTTGTTGAAAGAACCATGTCACTGATTGTCTTTCGCAGCAAGAAGTCAATAACAGGATTATATCACAGGTGGTGTGACAAAATGTAAGGACAGGTACATTTGACGATTGGCTTCACAATCCGGTATATAAGGGTTGTTGCGTTCTGTATTAGTGGAAAACAACTGCTGCACGTCTACAAAAGTTATTGCCGCTTCCTCTGGAGATGGTCCGTCAACTTGACAATGCTCTTTGTCATGGAGTGGTGGCTTTACGAAATTCTGGCATGAAACAGCGTGCTGTTGCTCGGCAGTATGGCATCACTCAAGGTCAGGTGTCAAAGATCCTGAAACGAAATGCACAGAGGGGTGTCCCTACTCCAATACCGAGGCCAGGACGTCCACGCAGAACCACAAGGAGAGATGATCGCCAGCTGCACCGGTTAGTCTGCAATGGCCATACCAAGCCAGCTAATCGGCTTAGGGCTGAGTGGCAGCAACTGACAAATGTGCCTGTATCCAGAAGGCTAGTCAACCAACGACTGGTTCAAGCAGGCTATCGTGCCAGGCGTCCCCTGAGAAAACCATGCCTGACCAGACAACACAGGCAGCGCCGATTGCAGTGGGCCAGAGAGCACCGTCAATGGCAGCCAGGACACTGGAATCACGTGACCTTCAGTGACGAGTCTAGATTTCTGGTCTATCGTCAAGATGGCCGCGTCCGATTGCGCAGACAAGTGCATGAAGCCCACAACGAAGATTGTATAGTGCCAAGAGTCCAAGCTGGAGGTGGTGGGGTGACCGTTTGGGCTGCTTTTCATGCAGGGGGCAAAACTGACCTGGTTGTTCTGAATGGAAACCTGAACCAGTTCAAGTACAGGGTCATTCTGGAAGAAACATTGCTTCCATTTGCTCGTGCAGCCTTTCGGGGAAACTTTGTCTTCCAAGATGACAATGCATGGCCTCAGCGTGCTCGCATGATCCAACACTTTCTTGCTGACCGTGGTGTAGAGCATATGGAGTGGCCTGCCATGTCCCTGGATATGAATCCGAAAGAGAACTTGTGGGCAGAATTAACGCGGCAAATCGACAACTTGGACCAGCAGCCTACCTCTGTGCGTGAATTGCAGCAGGCTATTGTCACTGCATGGCAAGCGATTCCTGTCCAAACCTTGGCAAATCTCGTGAACAGCATGCCTCGACATGTACGTGCTCTCCTGAATGCTCGTGGGGGTTACACGAAGTACTGAAATGTAATTTTACTGTCCGTAATCCCAGTCATAATTTAGCTTTTGTTTTTGTTGAATTTTTTTTGGCTAATGTGCAAAATAAAGAGGTACTTCTGGAAAACGTACAGAAGTTTAACACAGTACTGTCCGTGAATTGAGTTCGATATCAGTTTACATCACTTTCAAGGATCAATCTATTTGCTTCGAAATGTCAAATGTGGTTTTTGTTTCTTTTAAAGGTCACATTAACAAAATCTAGAATAATTTCAACATAATTCCAATGACCTTTTGGTTCTAAGTCATCTTGAAAAGTAAGTTCACCCCCACAAAAAAAATATTCCATATTAAATGCCAAGTCTGTATATATGCCAAATGCCAAGTCTTGCGTCGACGAGTCTGGCATTTCACTCAGGCCAACTGGCACGGTCTTCAAGCAGCCATCAATCATCTGGACTGGTCTCCAATCTCTACTGCATCTGACATCAACTCATCCTGGGAATTCTTCCAAAGTAAATTGCTCTCTCTCATGCACAGATTTATCCCATCTCGTCTTCAGTTGTCGTACCCTTCCTCCCGTCCTTGGTACACGGAATCTTGTGGTGAGGCTATTGCCCAGAAACAACTTGCTTTCGTCTCCTGGAAAGCAAATCCAACGGAAGGAAATCTCATTTCCTTTCACAAAGCCCGAAACAAGTGTGTGTCCACCCTCAGGAGAGCCAGGAAACAATATCTCTCCGTTCTCAGGACCGAACTCTCTTATCTGTCTCCCTCTTCCAAATCCTGGTGGCATCTGGTCAAATCTGTTTCTGGTGTTTGTTCCCCCTCCATCCCCTCCCTCACCTAAAATGGCCACACGGCTGACTCCGCATGTGAAAAAGCTGAATGCCTCAACTCTGTCTTTGCCTCTAAATCTTGTGTCCAAAACCCATCCCTCTCTGTACCCACCGTACCCAGTCGTACCCAGTTGCTCCTGGACTCTGTGTCCTTTCCTCCTGACAAGGTGGAAAGGTTTCTGTCAACCCTCGACTCTGATTCTGCAACTGGACATGACGGCATCAGCCCACGGGTCCTAAAATCCTGTTCTTCCGCTCTTTCACTCCCTCTCTCTGTTCTCTTCTCCCTCTCTTTTGCTCAAGGTCATCTTCCATCTGCTTGGAAATCTGCCAACATCACCGCTTTGCACAAAAAAGGTGCAAAAACAGATCCCAGCAACTACAGACCAATCAGCCTTCTCCCAATTATCAGCAAAGTCATGGAATCCATCATTGCTTCAGATATGAAATCTTTCCTCTTCTCCAATGGCTTGATCTCTGATCATCAATTTGGTTTCAGACCTGGACACTCTACTCTGGACATGCTGCTTCTGCTTTCTCAACTATGGATGGAGGTCCTCAATGCCAAACAGGAAATTAGAGCAGTCTCCCTTGACATATCACGTGCCTTCGATACGGTCTGGCACCCCGCTCTGCTCACCAAACTCTCCTCTTTTGGTATCAATGGAAATCTCCACGCATGGCTGGCGGACTTCCTCTCTAGTCGTAGTCAACGTGTGGCCCTGAATGGGTTTCTCTCATCTCCTCTTCCTGTTCAGGCTGGAGTTCCCCAAGGCAGTGTTCTGGGCCTTGTGCTTTTTCTGGTCTTCATCAATGATCTCTCTGACTCTCTTGAAAATCCTCTCTATCTCTTTGCTGATGACTCTACTCTCTGTCGCTCCATTCTTCATCCCTCAGATCGGCAGTCTGCAGCCTCCTCACTCACTGCAGACCTGGACAAAATCACAGACTGGGCAAACAAGTGGAACATGTCTTTCAATCCTGACAAATCTCACACTCTTACGATGTCTCTCCGAAAGGACCGACTGGACAACCCTCCCATCCACTTTCTGAATAATCCTCTCCAAGAAGTTCTGTCACTCAAGCTTTTGGGTCTCACTATCTGCCATGATCTTTCCTGGGAAAACCACATTTCAAATCTGGCCTCCAAAGCCAGTCGCCGACTGGGCATCCTCCGTCGTGTGAAGTCCTTCCTTGGCACACTTGAGGTCCTCACCACGTACAAGGCTTTCATCCGCAGCTCAATGGAATACTGCTCTCCCCTCTAGGCTGGTGCTCCTGCCTCGCACCTAGCTCGTCTTCACGCTGTTGAAACCAAAGCATTCAAAATCATTGGAATCTCCCACGATGAAGCTAACTCCAAGGGCCTCTCACTCACTCACCGCAGGCAGGTTGGTGGTCTTTCCGTCTTCTACCGACTCCTCTCTGGCCTTGCCCCCCCAGCTCTCTCTGGGCACTGTCCCGCAAATATTCCTGCAGGTCGCACAAGATCTGCCTGCAACACTCTTATGGTTAAACCGCCAAAATCAAGACTCTCTGCTCACCTTCACTCCTTCATGCCTCTTTTCTCCCGCCTCTGGAACAAACTCCCTCACTCTCTTCAATCCCACTCCACCCTCCAGGTCTTTAAAACAGCTGTTCACCACCATCTCTTATCTTCCCCCATCCAAAACCTTGATCTTTTCTACCCCCGCTAATTTCACCCCAAATCCACTTTTTTGAAATACCAACTTCTGTCCTGGAAGTCCTTGGTGTTCTTGTGTTTTGTACTTCTCCCTCCCCCCCCCCCCCTTCCCACGCCTCCTCCCCCCGGGCCCTCTCCCTTCCACACATCTCCCTGCTCTCGGATGTTGTGTTTGTGTGCCTCCCCATCTCTCCCCATCTTGTCTTCCGCTCCCTCTTTTTATATGTTTTGTTTGTTTGGTTGATTTGTTTGTGAGATAAATGTTAGCTCTTTACGAGCCTCGATTCAGTATACAAAAAAAAACAAAAAAAACAAAAACATCTGTGCAGCGTCTGTCCTGTCCTGTGTTGTGTTGTGTTGTCTTGTGTTGTGTTGTCTTATCACTGAACTACTTTCTCAAACTCTTGTGAAATCGTACCAAACTTCTGGTATGCACATATCTCTCCCGTCGGTATGTCCTAAGGGTATTGTTTTGGAGAAACTTTCCAATTATTATTTTTTTATTTGGGGGAATTTTTTTAGGAATTTTTTTTTTTCAACTTCATTTGTTTATAAAATGTGATATCACGTATATTACAAATACATTTGTGCAAAATAATTTTTTGAATTATGATTGGTTTAAACCATGGCAAAACGGCAACTCGGGTACAGTCATTTATCTATGTATCTACACATCTGGGCAGTGTCTGTGTTGTCACTTAACGACTCCCTCAAACTTTTGTTTCCGTGGTTGTGAAGTGTTTTTAATAACGGTGTGGTGGTTTTGAATCACGTGGTGGTGAGGTATTTTGAATTATGTGGTGGTGAGGTGTTTTTAAATGATGTGATGGTGAGGTGTTTTTAAATCACATGGTGGTGAGGTGTTTTTAAATCACATGGTGGTGAGGTGTTTTTAAATCACATGGTGGTGAGGTGTTTTTATTTACGTGGTGGTGAGGTATTTATAATTACGTGGTGGTGAGGTGTTTTGAATTACATGGTGGTGGGGTGTTTTGAATTACTTGGTGGTGAGGTGTTTTTAATTTCGTGGCTGTGAGGTGTTTTTTTGTCCCCCGTCGCACCGCGGAGCGAAAGGGGGACTATGGTTTTCCCCTCCGTCCGTCCGTCCGTGTGTCCGTCCGTCCGTCCGTCTGTGCGTGCGTGTGTGCGTGCGTGTGTGCGTGCGTGCGGGCGTGCGTGCATGTGTAAGCGAAGGACCGCATTCGAATTTGGTGTGTGGGTGCAACCCACGTCAAAATCCAAGATGGCCGCCGCCATGTATGTCTGATACCATGTATGTCTGAACCTTGTGAGCTGAATATCTTGAAAAATAAGCGAAGTACCAACTTCTAATCTGGTGTGTGGGTGTATCTCGGCACAAGGAAGAACACTATTGAAAATTGGGTTGCCACGTCAAAATCCAAGATGACCGCCGCCATGTATGTCTGAACCTTGTGAGATGAATATCTTGAAAAATATGTGAAGTACCAACTTCTAATTTGGTGTGTGGCTGTATCTAGGCACAAGGAAGAAGGCTATTGAAAATTGGGTTGCCACGTCAAAATCCAAGATGGCCGCCACCATATATATGTCTGAACATTGTGAACGAAATATCTTGAAAAATAAGCGAAGTACCAACTTCTAATCTGGTGTGTGGATGTATCTACGCATAAGGAAGAACGCTATTGAAAATTGGGTCGCCACGTCAAAATCCAAGATGGCCACCTTGCGTCCTCCACTTTGTCAACTCGCATCACTTCACCGACGGGGGACCAAGGCGTAACGCTTGTTTACGTGTTTTATGGCTGAGGTGTTTTCAATTTTGTGGTGGTGAGTTGTTTTTATTACGTGTTTTATGGCTGTGAGGTGTTTTTTTATTACGTGTTTTATGGCTGTGAGGTGTTTTTTTATTACGTGTTTTATGGCTGTGAGGTGTTTTTATTATGTGTTTTATGGCTGTGAGGTGTTTTTAATTTCGTGGTGGTGAGGTGTTTTTATTACGTGTTTTATGGCTTTGAGGTGTTTTTATTACGTGTTTTATGGCTGTGAGGTGTTTTTAATTTCGTGTTTTATGGCTGTGAGGTGTTTTTAATTTCGTGGTGGTGAGGTGTTTTTATTACGTGTTTTATGGCTGTGAGGTGTTTTTATTACGTGTTTTATGGCTGTGAGGTGTTTTTATTACGTGTTTTATGGCTGTGAGGTGTTTTTATTACGTCTTTTATGGCTGTGAGGTGTTTTTATTAGGTGTTTTATGGCTGTGAGGTGTTTTTATTACGTGTTTTATGGCTGTGAGGTGTTTTTATTATGTGTTTTATGGCTGTGAGGTGTTTTTAATTTCGTGGTGGTGAGGTGTTTTTATTACGTGTTTTATGGCTGTGAGGTGTTTTTATTACGTGTTTTATGGCTGTGCGGTGTTTTTATTACGTGTTTTATGGCTGTGAGGTGTTTTTATTATGTGTTTTATGGCTGTGAGGTGTTTTTAATTTCGTGGTGGTGAGGTGTTTTTATTACGTGTTTTATGGCTGTGAGGTGTTTTTATTACGTGTTTTATGGCTGTGAGGTGTTTTTATTATGTGTTTTATGGCTGTGAGGTGTTTTTAATTTCGTGGTGGTGAGGTGTTTTTATTACGTGTTTTATGGCTGTGAGGTGTTTTTATTACGTGTTTTATGGCTGTGAGGTGTTTTTATTATGTGTTTTATGGCTGTGAGGTGTTTTTAATTTCGTGGTGGTGAGGTGTTTTTATTACGTGTTTTATGGCTGTGAGGTGTTTTTATTACGTGTTTTATGGCTGTGAGGTGTTTTTATTATGTGTTTTATGGCTGTGAGGTGTTTTTAATTTCGTGGTGGTGAGGTGTTTTTATTACGTGTTTTATGGCTGTGAGTTGTTTTTATCACGTGTTTTATGGCTGTGAGGTGTTTTTATTACGTGTTTTATGGCTGTGAGGTGTTTTTATTACGTGTTTTATGGCTGTGAGGTGTTTTTATTACGTGTTTTATGGCTGTGAGGTGTTTTTATTACGTGTTTTATGGCTGTGAGGTGTTTTTATTACGTGTTTTATGGCTGTGAGGTGTTTTTATTATGTGTTTTATGGCTGTGAGGTGTTTTTAATTTCGTGGTGGTGAGGTGTTTTTATTACGTGTTTTATGGCTGTGAGGTGTTTTTATTACGTGTTTTATGGCTGTGAGGTGTTTTTATTACGTGTTTTATGGCTGTGAGGTGTTTTTAATTTCGTGGTTGTGAGGTGTTTTTATTACGTGTTTTATGGCTGTGAGGTGTTTTTATTACGTGTTTTATGGCTGTGAGGTGTTTTAAATTACTTGGTGGTGAGGTGTTTTGAATTACTTGGTGGTGAGGTGTTTTGAATTACGTGGTGGTGAGGTGTAATCGTCCCAAACTTCCAGTCTGCACCTACCCCTCCCCTATGTGTGTGCTGAGGGGTTCTTTCTTGAAAAAAAAAACATTCAACCTAAATCTTCAACCTAAATTGCCTATAAAAATGTAATATCACAAACACAACAAATACATTTGTGCAACGTAATTGTTTGTATTATGATTGGTGAAAATCATGACAACACAGCAACTCAGGTACAATCATTATCCACAGCTAAAATAAGCCCGTTCCTCAGTAACGTGCGCGAGCCGAGCCAAGCTAGTATATACATATAGTTATGTACAGTCATGTGAAAAAGTGAGTACACCCCATGTAAAGTTTTGACTTTTTCTACATAGTTCAACATACATCTATTTGATCTTCATTTCAACAATATTGATAGATAAAGGTGATATAATATAACAAATATCATGAAACATTTACATTTTGTAGTCCATTGTATAATTTAAATAAACATAAATGCAAATTTCGCATGTGGAAAAAGTATGTACACCCTTGGCCCGAATAGGTGGTATTGCCCCCTTTGGTCGAAACAACCTCAAGTAGGTGTTTCTTATAACTGTCTACGAGTCTCTGACATCGACTGGGAGAAATTTTTGCCCCCTCTTCCATGCATAATTCTTTCAGCTGTGTGATGTTTGAGGGGTTTCTTGCATGCACAGCTCGTTTCAAATCCCCCCACAACATCTCGATGGGATTTAGATCCGGGTTTTGACTTGGCCATTCCAGAACCCTCCATTTCATTCTTTTCAGCCTTTCCTTGTTGGATTTACTGGTATGTTTAGGTTCATTGTCATGTTACAAGGTCCACCTTCGGTTGAGCTTCAACTTTCCGACAGATGGCCTCACATTGTTGTCAAGCACCCTCTGGTACAATGAAGAATTCATAGTGGATTCTATGATGGTGAGGTGCCCAGGCCCTGATGCAGCAAAGCTGCCCCAAACCATAATATTTCCACCACCATGCTTTACAGTTGGTATCAGGTTCTTGTGGTCAAATGCTGTCTTTGGTTTTCGCCAAACATGTCTTCTGGTACTGTGGCCAAAATCGCTCTACCTTTGACTCATCTGTCCATAGCACATTGTTCCAGAAGTGCTGGTCTTTGCCGAGGTGTTCATTGGCAAACTTCAGTCTTGCCCGGATGTTCTTTCTGGACAGCAAAGGTTTCCTCCTGGCACCCCTCCCATGTAGATCAAATTTGTGCAGACTCTTTCTAATGGTAGTCTCGTGCACTTTGACATCAACAGTGGCAAGAGCTACCTGTAGGTCCCGTGATAACATTCTGGGGTTCTTCGAGACTTCTTTCAGCATCTTGCGGTCTGCTCTCGGGCTGAACTTGCTGGGGCGGCCTGGCCTGAACAAGTTGGCAGTTGTTTGGAATCTTCTCCACTTGTAGATGATCTTCCGGACAGTCGAATGATTGATTTCAAATTGTTTGGAGATCTTTTTAAATCCCTTCCCAGACTCATTGGCATCTATAACCTTCTTTCTGAAGGCCTCAGAGAGCTATTTTGATCGAGGCATGCTGGACACTGTACACTTCAACAACAAATAGCAAACCAAACTAAATGTCTGAGGTTTAAATAAGACAGATTCCTCCAAGATCCTCTCCAACAATGTTCTAATCATTTGCACCTCAGCTGGTGCACCTGATTCTAATTTTAGGTATTTGAAGTAGTGATAAATGTAGGGGTGTACTTACTTTTTCCACATGTGAAATTTGCATTTATGACTATTTAAATTATACAATGGACTACAAAATGTAAATGTTTCATGATATTTGTTTTATTATATCACCTTTATCTTTCAAAATATTGTTGAAATGAAGATCAAATAGCTGTATGTTGAAATATGTTGAAAAAGTCAAAACTTTACATGGGGTGTACTTACTTTTTCACGTGACTGTATATATATATATATATATATATATATATATATATATATATATATATATATATATATATATATATATATATATATATATATATATATATATATATATAAGCAAAGATTTGCGTTTGGGAGTAAATCCAAATGACTCCATGGTAAGATCTCCAACCTTTAATTGAACAAACAATGACTCAACGTTTCGATTAACAACATGTGAAGCCACACGCCTCCGTTAATCTTCCTCAAGAGTGATAAAATCATCTCAACATCCCCTTATATCCAAAGTGGGCGGGGTATATGCAAAGTGGGGTGGGCAAAGCTGGACAGCCAATGAAACAGTATCACACCGCTCTCGTGAACGGAGACGTTATTGACCAAATTAAAAAATCAACCGCATATTAACGGCTTAAAATAATCCTGTAAGCAATGCTGGATTATAACTCAAGTGTTTAAAAAGTAGTGATAGTGTTTCTAAACACTTGAGTTATAATCCAGCATTGCTTACAGGATTATTTTAAGCCGTTAATTTGCGGTTGATTTTTGAATTTGGTCAATAACGTCTCCGTTCACGAGAGCGGTGTGATACGGTTTCATTGGCTGTCCAGCTTTGCCCACCCCACTTTGCATATACCCCGCCCACTTTGCATATAAGAGGATGTTGAGATGATTTTATCACTCTTGAGGAAGATTAACGGAGGCGTGTGGCTTCACATGTTGTTAATCGAAACGTTGAGTCATTGTTTGTTCAATTAAAGGTTGGAGATCTTACCATGGAGTCATATATATATATATATATATATATATATATATATATATATATATATATATATATATTGTTGCAGTTTTGTGTTTTTACAATAAAGGTTAATTTCCCCTCATAGTTTCGTTACACTACAACACGTAGCCTCGTTTAAGCTCAGTTATTTCGTAGTAAATGTAAGCGTAGACCTTTCCTGTGTTTAGTTTTGCATTGAGTAGGACAATGAGAGTTAGGTCCTTTACGATGCTTATGATGCCTCGATGCTTTGGGTTTTGGCGCAAAATACCACGAGGCCAGCCTGAACAAGTCGATCAAGGCCGAAGGAAGGTGGGGCAGGAGGAGTGGGAGTGACCGGTAAGCACGAGCCGCCAATCAGGGCTCAAGGAGAGTGACTTACCACTGCGGCAAAAGGCGGGGTTTGGAATATTCGATGTGGGCCAGGGCGGGACAATATAACCCTGTGCCCAGAGCCCCCACCTCAGTTATGAGAGTCGGTTCGGAGCGCTAAGTTATGAGATGCGCGCAGGGCAAGCCAAATGAGTTATGAGTTCGGAGCGCTCAGATGTGAGTTGAGCTGGAGGCAGATCCCCGCCTCAGTTGAGTTCTCAGTTGAGCTGGAGTCATATCCCCGAGGAGTGCAGACGAGTTGCGCTGTGTCAGTTACGAGAGTGAAAGCGCTCAGTTGTATTAATTGCGCTGTGAAAGACAGCCGTGCCGGGCCACAGACGCGCGTATTTTCCCACCTGCCTGCTTTTGCGGACATACGCGCCATGAGGATCTTACCGCCTGCCTGCCTGTCTTCGCCGGGATACGTGCAGTGACCGCCAGAGGGCCACGCGGGTGAGCTGTTCCTGGAGGAGCAAAGCCGGCGCGTTTGGCACATGAACATTCTTCTTTCAGCTCCCTGTGTGTGTAAGTGGGCCCATTGTCTGGGCGAAATAAGTTAAGACTGCTTAAGACTGCCCTGTGTCTCTTCTTCTTCTTCTACCATTGTACATTGTGTAAATAATAATTACATCTGTTATTCCTTTGATTCGACCACTTTTGTCTCTCCATCATTGACTTAGCATGGTACGAATTAGATCGCTCTGATCGGGTTCCAATAACAAGGTAACAGTACGGACCACGTGGTACGCCATCCGCTCGGGTGTACTCAATTATGCATGGTTCGTGCGAGACTTGATCCCCGCTTCCGCGGTGGCGTGGGTACTTAGGTACGTGCGAAAATTGCCCCGAAACCCTTTTCCACGTCTGCCCGGAAGTGGCGACTCAGTCTCGCGGTTCGAAGACCCAAGGAGAACAAGGGGATTAATCTCCCCTTGGTAAGGGAACGGGCTTCGCAAAACCGTAACAATATTGTTGCGGTTTTGAGTTTTGTACAGACCGTATAATAAAGGTCAAAATTTCCCCCTCATAGTTAGTCACACAAGCAACATGTAGCCTCGCGATAGCATAGTTATGTCTTAGTATTTGTGAGCATAGTCCTTTTCCTATGTTAGTTCTGCGTTGAGTAGAGTAAGGAGAATAGGTCCTACTTCTACTGACTATCCAGCCTCCCTAGCCTCATGCCCCTTTGCGCTGACTTTGGTTCATTTTGGGCGAATTAACACGAGGCAGGCCTCGGAGGGTAGGGGCGGGGCCGAATGAGGGGCGGCAGAGGAGCTGACGGTAAGCACGAGCCGCCAATCAGGTCTCAGAGGTTGTGGCGGCAGCACTGCATTACAGGGCATGGTTGGAAGGTTCGAGAGGGTTCAAGAAGGTTTGGGGCGTATCTATATAACCCGTCGCGCAAAGCCCCCAGGAGGACTGACCAGTGAGGACTAGCGCGGGAGGACTGGTTGACGAGCAGGAGTTGATGAGCAAAAGACTAGCGTGGGAGGACTCACTGATAAGAGGACTAGCGCGGGAGGATTGGCTGATGATTGAGAGATACGTGGGTGAAGAAAGACGCGCATGAACCGGAATACGCGCTATTATAAAGTGACGCCCGGTTGAGCTGGAGGCCGAGCTGCGTACAGTGCATTAAGTCACCCAAGTGATAACGGCTGTGTAATTGCCAGCCACGCTGAGAGACGTGCATTTCCGCTCTACCTCATCGGCTGCCTTTGTTCGGGAGACGCGCTACGAGGTTCCTTCCACCGCCTCCTGCCATCTTCGCGGGACGTGCTGGGACCGTGGAGAGCCGGACGGGGCCGTTTCTGGACGACCACGTCGACGCTTCTGGCTGGAACATCAACCCATCTGCAATTCCCTGTGTGAGTGTGATGGGCCCGAGTCTGGGTTATAAGATAAGACTGTTTAAGTGCTGCTCTGTGTCTCTGCGTCCCGATCATTGTACATACGTGTGGGAATCATAATTAAACCTGTGTTCTTCCTTTTCCATTCGATCGTTCCTGTGATTTCCTCATTGGCTAAGCGTGGTACGAATAGAACCGCTTGAATCGGGTTCCACTACTAAGACTGCATGGACTACGTGGTACTCCATCCGCTCGGTGTACCCAATTCACACGTGGCTCGTGCGAGGCTTGCTTCCTCGCTTCCGTGGCGGCGCAGGGATTTAGGTACGAGCGAGACTTGGTCCCGAAACCCTACCTTGTGTCTTACCTGGAAGAGGTGTTTCAAGTCTCTCGGTTCCGCCACGCTCAGAAAGAACAAGGGGATTAATCCCCCCTTGGTAAGGGGAAGAAGGGCGGCGGAGAACCGTAACATTTGGTAGTCAGGAGTGGGGATTTGGAACCTTGGACAAAACTTTTGTACACCAAATTTTTGACACCAAATTTACATATTGGCCGTAACATTTAGTGTCCGGGAGTGGGATTTGGAACCCTAACTAATTTTTTTTGGACGAATTAGCCCCAAAATTACGAGTGACCAAAATTTAGATTTTAAAATTCAAATTTTTAAATTCGTACCATGGCTAGTCAAGACGGTCGAATGCCGGTGGGGGTAGTTGATGCAGAGGAATTAACGACCCAGGACCCACAGGAAGAATTGGTCGAAGAGGAGGAAACTGATGAGGGGGCGGTAGCTGGCGAAGAAAATGGCGGCGCTTCGCACGTGGCGGCGAGAGCCGAGCCCGCGGCGCCAGGGGGTTCGGACCTGCACTTACTCCTAACTCAATTCATGGCATCAATAAAAAAGGAAGGGGACAAAACAAAACAAGAAGGACGAAATTCGGGGACTAAATGATAACATGAATAAAATGAATGGGAAAATGGACATCCAAAAGAACCAAATGAAAGAAATGGGAGACAAATCCACCTGGGAATTGGAAAAATTTATGGCAGCGTCGAAGAAGGACACAAAAAAGCGGGGAAGGACATAAGGCGCAGGTTGAGCGAGGAGGTCGCATTGGTACGCGACGAGGTGACGTAATGTGAGGAACGCGTGGGGAGCGGGCTTGGGCAGAGCGCAGCTAAGTTGACCGGGAATATAGAGATCGTGACATGGGGTGTAGAAAAGCGGACGGCCACCGAATTGGACGAGGAAATTTCATGCGCGCCGGCAGTCGTCGAAGAAATAATCCAAATTAAAGAAACGATTGGGGCCGAAGAGACGGCATAGATAGAAAATTAATCGCGGGAGAAAGAAATGGAGCCTGAACAAAGTTTGCATTTACATCGTGATGTCGTGCTTCCTAACAAAATGAAAAGTTTGCAGGTGCTGCTGGCGGGAAAGAAGGTCCCCAAGGTGAGATATAATGGCGCGAGTGTGTTTGGCGCGAAAAGGTTTTTGGTGCGCTTGGGACATGGACAAAACCCGGGCGGTCGTGGAAGGTCCATTGTGCGGTGTACGAGGGCGAATGGCGCACGTGTGAAAGAAGAGTGTGCACCGGAGCGCGAGTGTGTGCGAGAAAAGTGTGTTACAGAGTGTGAGGGAGAATGCACACCGGAATGTGTGCGGGAAGAGTGTGTCGGAGAAGAGTGTGTTAGAGAGTGTGCATGAGGAGAGTGCGTGGAGGAAAAGTGTATGAGGATTGGGTGTGTACCAGGAGAGTGCAGACCCGTGGGTGTTACGGAGTACGTAACGAGAGAGTGTGTAACGGAGTGTGTGGAAGGTATGAGTGTGCCTGGGTGTGCAGGTGCGAGTACGGTGTGTGACGGAGAATGCACACCAGAGGATGTGGAAAGAGAGTGTGCTGTAACAGAATGCATGGAGTGTATGGGGGCGCCTCGGTGTGCGAGTGCGGAGTGGGTCGCGAGGTGTGGTGAGAACGTGGCTCAAGCTTCGACACAGACCGGGGTAGCGTTTAGCGCGATGGATAGCCGACGTGAGCCCTCGGTGAGTTGTGTGCGGCAGGGACCGGCGGGGATCGATGCTGCGGCGGTCTCACAAGGACCGACGTGCACGATTCCTGCCGGCCCCCGCCCTGTATGGTTGGTGCCATGCCGTGGCGGCATAGGCGATCGGCAAGGTTCAAGGAGAGTTCAGAGCCGCGCCCGCTGGCGGGTGTGGTGCTCTGACCGTGGGCGGTTGGGCCATCGTGCGTGGGACCGCGAGGCCCTGCGCAGGGATGGGGCCCTGAACCTTGGCCCATCCATGCCTCCTCCCCTGGATCGAAAATGCCGGACGGACCCAGCCTACAGTAGACAAACCACCCGAATGGATCGCTCGGCTTTTCGAAGCCGAGCTGTGACAATGTATTTCCGCACGATGAGGCTCAAGTATAGCAGACTGATGGAAATAGTGTACCCTACATGGAGGAATGGAAGTTTTGCCATTCCTCACACGAGACCGGGCCCATGAGCATTAGATTAGGGGGATGGCAGTGACAGGCACATGGAGGGCCAGCGATGGTTACCTCCATGGGGCACCGAAGCTAGCCGAGGGAGGGCTAAGATAATTGATAGGGAAATTAGATGACGGTAGAGGACATGAAAATTAAGTAGGGACATCTGAACTATAGTGGGGACGTAGGTAGTTTAGATGGATGATAATGACGAGGGAGTGCATAGTTTAATGGGATGACGGGGAAGCACGAGTTTTAGGGGAAAACAGCTAGAAAGATGATGCTGTGTGTGTGAGGAATTGTGTGGGCAAGATAAAAGGAATTGTGGTGAGGTGAGTGAGGAAAAAGGTGTGTGAGCACAAAAGGTGTGCGAATTTGGTGTGCGAGAGAAAAGGTGTGCGAAATAAATGGGGTGTGAGAATAAGTGGTGTGGAATGCTTGGTGTGGAATAAAAGGTGTGGAATAAAAGGTGTGGAATGCATGGTGCGAAGGAGTGAATGGGGGGAGCTGGAACCCATTCACGAATGCCCGGGGTGGGTAGTGTAAACCCAGGTAGAGGGCTTAGGCAAAATTAGTATGGATATTGACACCTGTGGTGCGGGTAGTGGCAATGTAGTGCTTTGGAGGGTGCATGAGTCAGTGACATGGCTGGACGTGTGGTTTAATTGGTGAGTATGGTTATTGGGGCACTCCGTCACTGGTAGTTTGTCGGCCAGGTGAGGCCGCAGGTAGGCTCTGGGAGCCAGTTAGGGTAGTTGGGAGTTGTTGAGTGGGGCCCGAGGATCCAAGGGAAGGACCCGGGTTGCCCAATGCCAAGGAGGGCATCAGAGGGGTAAAGTGCCAGGAGGGGCCTTCCCCAGTTTAGGTAGTCGCAGGAGCAGGTAAGCTCGGGTGGCGACTTCATTGGCGGAGGTGCGCAGGTAGTTGGACCTGCTAGTGGAGCCACACAACCCAGCCCCGAAATTGTGCTATGGCACAGGGTGAAAATTTGTGGGAGTGAGGCCTAAATTCAGGGGCACCGCAGAGTGGTCAATGGGGATTCGGTTTTTAGAACCACATAGTTTAAAGATGGCCGATTGGCAGGGTATGATCCCGGGCAGTTTAAGAGTAAATGTCATTAGAGTAGTTAGGAAGAGAAATCCCCTTCGCGCCATCCACATCCATTCACCAAGGAGGACGAAGGTCCGCACCAAGACCAAGTGAACTGTTTGAGTGTAAGACGCATCATGACGTAATGAGACATTGTGCTTGTTCCATTCCTTCCTTCCTGGGAGGGATTGGGAGACGGATTTGGCATAGAGGGGGATATGGGAGACAAGACGTAGGGACGAATTTGTAAATGCAAGAAGGGCTAGGGTAATGTAAGCCGACGTTGGGGGGTACGGACGGTTGGGGACGAGCTTGCTCTGCTCGCTCTTCCGCGCCCCTCATGCTGCATTACCTTGTATTGCTGTGTACCTTTGTGCCCTTTCCGCTTTTCTGGTCGTGCTTTGTCTCTCCCCCCACCACAGGACCATTTTGGAGGTGGAACTGTGCAGCATCCCTGCTGCACTTTGCTACACCTGTGCAGCTGAACTGCGCAGCACTTTTCTGCCATATCCTTTTCATTTGTCATAACTTTGCTGCACCTGGGCAGCACCTTGCTGCCACAAACACTTTGCTGCACATGTTACACTTATGGACCACAAGTTTTGTGGCCTTACATCTCACCTGTGTAGCACTTTGCTGCAAATTCACCTTGCATCTTCGGACCACTTGTTTTGAGTGGCATAAATGTCACGCAGTCGGACCACATAGGGTTGGCCCTGCTGGCAGAAAATAAAATGACACAGTTTATGTGTGTTTTTATTATTGTGTGCTAGGGACGAGAAGAATTGTAAGTTTATTTAGCCCCGAAGAGCAGGAATGGCCTGTATGCCGGTCCGGGGGCTTGCCGGTATGATATACGCACACAGAAGATACAAGATGCAAGAAGCAAGCAGCAAATGAAATGTGATGATTATGAGTGTGTTTGTGTACTTTGCTGTGCTTTCTCTCCCCTCCAATCTTCTTTCCAAAAAGGACAGGTCCTGGGTCATAGAACTGGAAATAAGGAGTAGGTTTCGTGCTTGTATATAAAAATGCTGCCCACCGGCTCTATGTTTAGTTTGAAAACAATTCCGGATTCGGTTAACTGTGGGCGTGATTCTGTTAGAGTAGCTACTCAACACAGTAGGTGGGACATATTTAGTGTTTTAAAACAGTCGCATACACGGGTTAGAGTAAATGTTAGAGGGAACCACATCATCTGTCACATGTAACAGTAAAAGTTAGTTCCCCGATCTTACTCAAAACCGGTCGTTCCAATTTTTGTAGGTTCGACTCAGGGACGAGTCTGACGAGGGAGAGGGGTAGTGTTACGGTTTTGAGTTTTGTACAGTCAGTATAATAAAGGTTAAAATTTACTCCTCATAGTAGCCTGGTGTTGGCTTAGCAGTTAGGGTGCCAGCTTGAGATCCTAGGATCCTGGGTTCGAATCCCGATCGATCGCTGAATTAACGCCAGGGGGGTTGACTCAGCCTGTCACCCTTCCGAGGTTGGCAAATTGAGTACCAGCTTGCTGGGATGAATGATCATGGTGTGTACCCTGATTTAGAATAGGTACACTGTATCCCTGCGCATTGTAAGAGGCGACCAAGGGTTGGCGTCAGGAAGGGAATCTGGCCATAAAAGCGACCAAGGGTTGGCGTCAGGAAGGGAATCCGGCCATAAAACATTGCCTCAAACAGGGAACCATGATTGTCATGGAACCCGTAAGGCTAACCCCCCGCTCTAGCGGTGAAAATGGCCTTAAAACGATCATTCATTCAGTTAGTCACACAAGCAACATGTAGCCTCGCGATAGTATAGTTATCTCTCTGTATTTGTGAGCTTAGTCCTTTTCCTATGTTAGTTCTGCGTGGAGTAGAGTAAGGAGAATAGGTCCTACTTCTACTGACTATGCAGCCTCCCTAGCCTCATGCCCCATTGCGCTGACTTTGGTTCATTTTGGGCAAATTAACACGAGGCAGGCCTAGGAGGGGCGGGGCCGAATGAGGGGCGGCAGAGGAGCTGACGGTAAGCCCGAGCCGCCAATCAGGGCTCAGAGGTTGTGGCGGCAGCACTGCGTCACAGGGCGTGGTTGGAAGGTTTGAGAGGGTTCAAGAATGTTCAGGGCGTATCTATATAACCCGTCGCGCAAAGCCCCCAGGAGGACTGACCAGTGAGGACTAGCACGGGAGGACTCGTTGACGAGCAGGAGTTGATGAGCAAAGGACTAGCGTGGGAGGACTCACTGTTAAGAGGTCTAGAGCAGGAGGACTCGATTCGCAGCAGAGAAGGAGGACTAGTGCGGGAGGATTGGTTGATGATTGAGAGATACGCGGGTGAAGAAAGACGTCCATGAACCGGAATACGCGTTATTATAAAGTTGATGCCTGGTTGAGCTGGAGGCCGAACGCGTACAGTGCATTAAGTCACGCGAGTGATAACGGCTGTGTAATCGCCAGCCGTGCTGAGAGACGCGCATTTCCGCTATACCTCATCTGCTGCCTTTGTTCGGGAGACGCGCTACGAGGTTCCTTCCACCGCCTGTTGCCATCTTGGCGGGACGTGCTGGGACCGTGGAGAGCCGGATGGGGCCGTTTCTGGACGACCACGTCGACGCGTCTGGCTGGAACATCAACCCATCTGCAATTCCCTGTGTGAGTGTGATGGGCCCGAGTCTGGGTTATAAGATAAGACTGTTTAAGTGCTGCTCTGTGTCTCTGCGTCCCGATCATTGTACATATGTGTGGGAACCATAATTTAACCTGTGTTCTTCCTTTTCCATTCGATCGTTCCTGTGATTTCCTCATTGGCTAAGCGTGGTACGAATAGAACTGCTCTAATCGGGTTCCACGACTAAGACTGCACGGACCACGTGGTACTCAATACGCTCGGTGTACCCAAATCACACGTGGCTCATGCGAGGCTTGCTTCCTCACTTCCGTCGCGGCGCAGGGATTTAGGTACGAGCGAGACTTGGTCCCGAAACCCTACCTTGCATTTTGCCCAGAAGAGGTGTTTCAAGTCTCTCGGTTCCACCAAGCTCAGAGAGAACAAGGGGATTAATCCCCCCTCGGTAAGGGGAAGAAGGGCGGCGGAGAACCGTAAAAAAAAAAAAAAAAAAAAATTATATATATATATATATATATATATATATATATACATACACACATACACATGCTGTAACCATAATGCCACAGAGCCTGATGTGTGTATATTACATTATATATATATATATATATATATATATATATATATATATATATATATATATATATATATATATATATATATTGTTGCGGTTTTGAGTTTTCTATAGTCAGTAAAATAAAGGTTAAAATTTCCCCCTCGTAGTTAGTCACGCAAGCAACATGTAGCCTCGCGATAGTGTGGTTATTTCTTAGTATTTGTGAGCTTAGTCCTTTTCCTATGTTAGTTCTGCGTTGAGTAAAATAAGGAGTATAGGTCCTACTTCTACTGACTCTCCAGCCTCCCTAGCCTCATGCTCCTTTGCGCTGACTTTGGTTCATTTTGGGCGAATTAACATGAGGCAGGCCTAGGAGGGTCGGGGCAGAGCCGAATGAGGGGCGGCAGAGTAGCTGACGGTAAGCACGAGCCGCCAATCAGGGCTCAGAGATTGTGGCGGCAGCACTGCATCACAGGGCGTGGTTGGAAGGTTCGAGGGGGTTCGAGAAGGTTCGGGGCGTATCTATATAACCCATCGCGCAAAGCCCCCAGGAGGACCAGCGCGGGAGGACTGCCCGAAAGGACTCACTGATGAGAAGAGGACTCGTGTGAGAGAGGACTGATGAAAGAGGACTCGCACGGGAGGATTGGCTGATGATTGAGATATATGCGGGTGAAGAAAGACGCGCATGAACCGGAATACACGCTATTGTAAAGTGACGCTCGGTTGAGTTGGAGGCCGAGCCGCGCACGAGTGAAAACGGCTGTGTAATCGCCAGCCGCGCTGAGAGACGCGCACTTTCCGTTATACCTCATCGGCTGCCTTTGTTCGGGAGACGCGCTACGAGGTTCCTTCCACCGCCTGCTGCCATCTTCACAGGACGTGCTGGGACCGTGGAGAGCCGGACGGGGCCGTTCCTGGACGACCACGTCGACGCGTCTGGCTGGAACATCAACCCATCTGCAATTCCCTGTGTGAGTGTGACGGGCCCGAGTCTGGGCGATAAGATAAGACTGTTTAAGTGCTGCTCTGTGTCTCTGCGTCCAGATCATTGTACATACGTGTGGGAATAATAATTAAACCTGTGTTCTTCCTTTTCCATTCGATCGTTCCTTTGATTTCCTCATTGGCTAAGTGTGGTACGAATAGAACCGCTCTAATCGGGGTCCAATATTATCGGTGATTGCACGGACCACGTGGTACTCAATCCGCTCGGCGTACCCAAACCACACGTGGCTCGTGCGAGGCTTGCTTCCTCGCTTCCGTGGCGGCGCAGGGATTTAGGTACGAGCGAGACTTGGTCCCGAAACCCTACTTTGCGTTTGCCTGGAAGGGGCGTTTCAAGTCTCGGTTCTGCCAAGCTCAGAAAGAACAAGGGGATTAACCCCCCCCCCCCCCTTTGGTAAGGGGAAGAAGGGCGGCGGAGAACCGTAACATTATTATATAATATACATGTGCCGTCTCTATACATACATACATACATACCACCGGTTGCCCAAATAGCTCAGATGGCAGAGCACTGGTACGGTTCACCAGAGCACCTGGGTTCGATTCCTGGTCTGGGAGTGTAAATTTCCCACACATGTCAATTAAGTTTCCTTCCACATACACTTCCACATACACAGGTAATTCCATGCTTAACTAGGAGTTGAAAAAAAAATTCAATGCTATACGGAATTCCAATAACACGTCTTCACATTTCCCTGCTGTTAGTTTACTTATCCTTGTCGTTTAAAAAGCCTCAATCAATCCCAAGTTCTTGTCCGCCAGGCAACATTTTTGTCCCATGTCTTTTATGAACCAAGGTTGTATTCAGTTGCCAAGCAGCTTGCTAGCGCTTCCCAAGCCAGGTGATCCTTATCAACTCGCAATGGAGTACTTGTTTGAGTGCTTAAGCCACTCGGCGATCGATCTACAATAAACCTGGTAACTGAACACATCCATGCAACATCATCCTGATATGCGACATTGATGCATCTACCTGCATGCGAAACACCAAGGTTTAACACAAACATAAGCACACATACCTCTAAGGTACCCTGCTCCTTCTATTTCCCTGATATTAGGGTGACCACCAACATTTGCCTCTTACGGTACCTGTGTGGCTCCTCTTGTGGACGAGAAGCACGTTGGGACTGGCGCAGGTCATTCCGCAGATGTTACAGGTGAGACGCATGCCAGACACCTGGGTCCTATCCTTGCCACCGATCTCGGGGCTGCCGGGAGCCGCAGCGATCCCTTCGGCGTCTGGAGATGGCATTCCACGTCCCGCAGCGGGAGAATCACCAACACCGCTCTCGCTGCTTCGTCCATCTTCCTCATTGCGTTCTCTGTGCTCCACCTTGATGGAAGTCGGGACTTCTGTGAACACGCAGTGGTCTTTACACACCATGTGTGCCATGACGGTGTATTATCACCTTGGCTGAGCAGTCACACAAGGATCCAAAGACACGAATCTCCCTAGGAAACCACATTTGGTTAAAGGTGAAGATTGGTACAGAGAGCACCTTGGTAAAAAAATAAATATATAACGACGATAATTTAAATATATAATGTAAGACTCATAAAATAATAAACAATTGAGATAATCGAGATCAAATTACAATCTCCTGGTACCTTTATCATTTGACATTCTGAAACGATGCCAACAGGTTCATATTGCCAACTGCGCTCCACATAAAGTCGGAGTTTCATAACCGAATACCTGGAAAGTAAATTAAATCCATACCTGTTTCCATCCTTGGGAAATAAATATTTAAATCGAAATTTGGAATAACATCAACATCGAGATGTCCTGAAACTCCGTCGTCGACGGTCGGATCCCAACTCGGTTCGTGCTACCTTGAAGTGGCGCAATATGTGATCAAACCGGAAAGCCGGGTCAACGAGGATGGAATTCTATGGTGAATTCGATAAATATTTCGACGTCACATTTTTTTTCAATGACGGGATCGTCATGGCGTGAGATGTAAAAACCAAAAAAAACAAACGTATATATTTTTAACTGGATATACCTGAAAAACCGGCAGATACATACCAGGCATAAATGAAGGAGCTATTTCCACCATGAAAACGTGAACGTTGTTTTGAAGGAGCCGAAGCGGAAAAGAAAAGAAGAATCGGAAGAGGAAGAAGAGGAAGTGGAAGAGGAAGAAAAAGGAAGAAGAAAACAGTTGCTTCGAGTTATAACTCACAATAAGTTTCAATAATATGAAATCTTTTTCGCTGTATAATTATCTCTAAGATTAACTAAGTCAACCGATTACGAGTAAACTGGTAATCATCCAGTTGCCTGCTTATCCGCCATAGGTTAATGTGCTATTTGGATCTTCCTCGGGTTTCTGAGATTTACATGCAGTTTCATATCAGAATGGAAATGAACTCTAGATTCAGACTGATCTACTACTACTACTACTACTACTACTACTACTACTACTACCACGATGACTACTACTACCACTACCACTACTACTCTTACTACTACTACTACTACTACTACTACTACTACTACTACTACTACTACTACTACCACTACCACCACTACTACTAATAATAATAATACTAATACTACTACTACCACTACTACTACTACTATTACTACCACTACCACTACTACTACTACTAGCACTACTAATACTATGTCTACTACAACTATACTACTACTACTACTACTACTACTACAACTACTACTAATACCACTGTTAGCACTACTATTGCTACTACTAATACTACTATGACTACGATGACTACTACGACCACCACTACTACTATGACTACACCAACTACTACTACGACTATTACTACTACTACTATGGCCACTATTACTACTACTGCTACTACTAATACGATGACCACTACAACTCCTACTAGTACTACTATTAATATTACTACTAGTACTAATACTACTACTACGACCACTACTAATAACTACTATGACTACTACCACGCTACTACTACTACTAGTATTACTAATACTACTACAACTACTAATACTACTATGACTACTACTCTAATACTACTACTATCACCGCCACGAATACTACGACTACCACAACTACTATGACTACTACCACCCTACTATAACTACTATTACAACTACTATGACTACGACTATGACTACAACTACCACTACGACTATGACTATTACTATGACGACTACGACTACGACAATGGCCCACCTTTTTGAGGTATCTGTGAGGGAACGTTGTTGGCCCAAGCCTTTCACGAACCGGTTGGTCAGGATTGACGTTTGACGTGTGGAGTACTAATTTGGGCTGGAATTTGGTAATTCGTGCAGGATGCCTGCGATAACTCCCCTAATTCGTGCAGCATGCCTGCGATAACTCCCCTAATTTGTGCAGGATGCCTGCGATAACTCCCCTAACTCGTGCAGGATGCCTGCGATAACTCCCCTAATTTGTGCAGGATGCCTGCGATAACTCCCCTAATTTTTGTAGGATGCCTGCGATAACTCCCATAATTTGTGTAGGATGCCTGCGATAACTCCCCTAATTTGTGCAGGATGCCTGCGATAACTCCCCTAATTTTTGTAGGATGCCTGCGATAACTCCCCTAAATGTAGCCTACCTAGCCCTAATGGAGATATAATGAAACCCATTGACAGGCAACAGATACTTCCAAACAAGGTATACACATTTTTAACCTCAGTGTTTCTAAAACAATCATTGTATCTCAAAAAACGAAA